>NC_090070.1:13706262-14023092 GCF_038355195.1 Osmerus mordax | reverse complement strand
TCATTGTTGACTGTGCCATGTCATGATCACACCAGCCCATTCATCGCTCCCTATTCACCCAGGCTTCCCATCTACACGTGGACTCCTCCCCTGCATGGACTGGACACTCCTCTCTACATTCCTTCACCTGTGGCCATCTGTGAGTCCCTCCACCACACCTCCACACTCATGTTGTGGAGCCTGTCTCTCCTTTCCACCCACATCCCATACTGATATCCACTGATGGTTCTTCTTTCGGCTTTGTCTCTCCTGCTCTAACCTTAACCCTGCTGACCTTGTTTCCATCCTTCCTTAACCCCTACCTCCTTGCCGACCTGTTTACCCTAACCCCAACCCCTCCTACCTCTTACCTAACCATAGGTCCCGCCCTGGTGTCTTTTCTCCCACCCCCCTCCCCCCCTACCTCCTCCTTAGTCTCCTCACCCCAACCCTAGGCCGTTCTCTCTCTTTGTTTCACTATCACCTCCCTTTTGGGCCTATGGTTTCGGTGTCTTCGGCTCTCCCTGGCCTTCCTACTAATTCTAATTTACACACTTTTTTCCTTACACATCCACTCTGGCACCACTCTAACCCTAACCTGTGTTCCTTTCTCCTTTCACAGTTCCTTGGTCACCTGTCACACACGGTCCATCCATGTTGCCTTCTATGCACACACACACACACACACACATACTCTCTCTCTCTCTCTCTTGTCTCCTCTTTTCCCTAGATGTTTAATTGAGATTACCGATTCTGGTGGGCGCCCAAGGCACAGGGGGGATGACGCTTTTTGTCGTCACCCCTGAGTTCTTGATAGTCCTTAGTCGTAGGACGGCCCTTGACCTGCATAACGTGTTTTATTTCATACTTTGCTACCTGACGAGCTCTGAGGAGAGCGAAACTGCAGTCGTGGCCGGTTAGAACCTCACGATTCCCTGCTTAATGTTGTGGTAGGTGCCAGCAGGAAGGCACCTCCCAGGGAGTGGAGTTCTGCGTTTTTGACTACACCTTTTATTTGCTCGGAAGAGCCCCTCTCTTGCTCTCTCTCTCTCTCACACACCCACACACACGCGTGCTCTCTCTAGCTGTTCTCTCTCTAGCTGTTCTCTCTCTAGCTGTTCTCTCTCTAGCTGTTCTCTCTCTAGCTGTTCTCTCTCTAGCTGTTCTCTCTCTAGCTGATCTCCCTCTATCCGCTCTCCCCTAACTGCTCTCTCTCCCACACACACACACACACACACACCCCCACGCTTTAATTCTGTCTCCCATGCCCTGTCTTCCACATACTCATGTATGTCTGCGGCGCTCTTCCCCAGAGCGCCCTCATTTATTGCATTCATGGCACTCATGTGTCCTGTCCATTAACCCCCCTTTCCTCCCCAGCAGCACGACAAGTGCAGATGTCCTCTACTCATCAAAACCAGGCCCTGGATAGGCTTTTGAATTTTTCAGGCAGGCTCCCCCTAGATTAGGTTAGCTACCGGGCCAAGGTAGGACACGCACTCACACACTCAGGTGCATCCATTCACTCACGCTCATGCCCCATCTCTTGAAGAGGACCCGGATTGGCCTCCACTGGACCATCATCGCCCATCCTGGGGGCTGGACCGTCGGGGACTTGGTCCTCCGCACATAGCCTGTGATCCTCGGTCATAGCCTGTGATCCTCTGTCATCTCTGATGACCGAGCTGTCTCAGCTCCCTCCTTCGGTGATGTGTACTACACATCATCCGGCCCTCACACGGCAACGGGGGGATCTTTGACCCCTCCGGCCGTAGGCCCAGGCTACGGTCCAGCCCACCCCACCACTTCATCTAAAGCAGTCCTGACGTGGCTACGGTTGATTTTCAAGCCGTGGCTACGGTTGATTTTCAAGCCGGCCTCAGGCTTGGACCACGGTTTTACCGGCTCCGCTGCTTTACGAGTCACTCCTCCTGACCGGACTCAGGGGGAGGAGACAGGAGTGACCCCTCCCTTCTCATGCTTCCTACCGACGGAAGAGGTAGACGGCCCTGCTGCCATCACCAGTGGGGTGAAGAAGATTAGATGGACTACCTCAGCGCGGCACCTCGGCGCTACGCGCCTCAGCGCGGCACCTCCGCGCTACGCGCCTCGGCGCTGCGCGCTTCGGATTGGACGAGTGGAACCCCCCTGTGTCTACACTCGGATGTAGCATGTGCTACGGTGGCCGGTCACCTCTGCTACCCACGAGTGAACCTTGACACCCGAGGTCACCTACCTCTCTCGGGGGGAACCTCTCTTGTGGGGACAGAAGACCTCAGAGCACGCTCCTGCTTAGACCCTGTGGTGCGCACACGTCCGTCAGTGGATTCGGGGGTGGTCATCCATGTACCCATCGGTTACTAACGTCCTCTTTAGTGCTTAGACCTATACTTACCCTGGGCCGCGAGCGCAACAGGGTCTACAGGCCTGGGACCCCTTTGGGGTCCTGGAGGGGGTCTACTCCCCTACCCCCTCTGGTGGAAGATCTACATGGCTCTAGGATACGAGTGCATTTCCCCCTAAGCCTATGCGGGTCGAAGTACTGAACTGCTTGGCGCGGGGGGCATCAGAGATAACAACCTAACCCAGCCAGCGCATGTAGGGCCATGCCGCTGAGGCCCCATTGGGGGGCCACCGAATTACCCCTCAGGGGAACGTCGGATTCCTTGTTGCGTAAGCCCCACCTCTCTCCACGGGCGCTCAGTCCCCACGTGTAACACAGCGTAGTCTGGAAGATGGACGCTTCCCCCTCTCGCGCGCGCTGCAGTCCTCCCTGGGACAGACACGGACTGTGAGTGTTGTCGCTGACGCATTAGCATGCAGACGCAAGAAGATGGTCGTCGTCGTGGGATTCTGGAGAGAGACCGGCCTACAATCGGGGTAGACTCAGCGAGGGAAACGGTGTTGAAACTTCATAAGTGCACGTGACAACTCACGGCCATTTGCTTCATCCTGCCAGATCCTCGCGGTTACATTGGAGACCCAGCGGGCGGGCCAACGAAACGCCTCTTCGGGGTATACGGCTATAGTCCCAAGGGGGACCGGGCCTCGCACGCCCTCTACACTCAACACGTAGGTCAGAATGCCCTTTACCGGCATGGCCCCGATCGAAGCAGTGGGGAGCTCCTCTCCTCACACAAGCTCTCGGGCTGAAGAACAGAGACACTCTGCACCGCACTGACGGTCCAAGGGCCACCCTGCTATAGCCTTGCCCCCACCTATAAACATGCCCCCACAGAAGAAGGCCCTCCTGAACAGGGGGCTTGACCTGCTGGGCACTCCACTTGACCTTCGACCCCTGGCCTCTCTACTCCTCTCGGCCTCCCCGTCTTCTAGAGACGGCACAAGGCCTACACTCACAGCCGGAGCGGGTCTTGTCACATCATGGAGTGTCATACCCACCTTTCCTGTGTCTGCTGGACCGGCCGTGGACGTGTCCTGACCCCGCCCCCAGACGGCCTTCTCTGGACCCTCGGGTGGTAACTAGGCCACGCTCCCCCCGGTACCACGCCTTCCCCGGGGCGGGACACCACCGAGCCACGCTAAAGCCGATGACGGGTCTTCTGGGAGAGAGACAGCACCTCCTGTCATGGGCAAAATAGACCGTCATTGACTGCGTTTCACTACGCATCTGACCTCTCTTCCTATCTATGCCTCAATCGACGAACTGTCCCTGACGTCCTCCGCATTCACTCCACAAACGTCCGTTCTGGGCGGGGGTGTCTGTCTGCTATGGTATCGACGAATGGGCTGAGTAGTAGTACGCAGGGGGAGGACCTCTCAGGGTGGCGGTCGGCGTAGTGTGGAAACAGTTGCACTCTGTCATCGGGAAGACCTGCTTAATGGTAGCCTGCTCACATCCCGGAAGATTTGGATTCACCTCTACCATGACGGGTCCTACGTCTGTGTTACACTGCGCTTTTCTTCAACCCCAGGCTGATCTCAGCTCTGGTTCATCTACCCGCCGTCCCTCCTTGGACCCGGGAGGACGTGTCCCCACGGGGTCAAACTACATAAGCTGAGCTGCTCCACCAACTTCACGGCCTATGTGAAGCACCGCTCTCCCTCTCTGTGGCACCATCTGCTGGACGGTTCCTGCTCTCTGACTGTCTCTGGCCTTTGGCTCTGGGGGGTCACGTTCTACGGTCGCGTCACTTTGCTCCCCTGCCGCTCGCGCCTTCTGTGGGGCCTCTGGCCCCTTGCAGAAGCCTTGGTCTACCGTTACTAGGGCGTTGCTTATGCTGGTTGCAGTGCCTGGGAATATCGGATGTGACCTGTGCATTGCGCCGGTTGCGGGTGCCTGGGTGACGTTCTTTGACCAAGCACCTCTGATTTGCATGGGTGGTGTGTGTGCGCGGGGGAAGATCAGCTTGTGACCCTTTGCCAGGCTGGGGGAATATCGGACGTGACCCTTAAACACCCTGCACCGTAGGTGGCCGTTGTGACTGGGGGACCTGACGTACGTGTGGTTCTGACCCCTGGGAGCTTTTGACCTTTGACCTTCGGAGTGGTGGGCCTGTTCTCTCTGGATGCTGCCTGTGCTCCCTGCGGCTTGGCATGGCCACAACCCTGGATTCAGTCTACATCGTGGGATTCTCAATATGCTATTTTTCCACGGGGTAGTTGTCTATCTCCGGTGGTATAGCATGGCTGTGTTGTGACTGCGTGCGGGTCATTGTTGACTGTGCCATGTCATGATCACACCAGCCCATTCATCGCTCCCTATTCACCCAGGCTTCCCATCTACACGTGGACTCCTCCCCTGCATGGACTGGACACTCCTCTCTACATTCCTTCACCTGTGGCCATCTGTGAGTCCCTCCACCACACCTCCACACTCATGTTGTGGAGCCTGTCTCTCCTTTCCACCCACATCCCATACTGATATCCACTGATGGTTCTTCTTTCGGCTTTGTCTCTCCTGCTCTAACCTTAACCCTGCTGACCTTGTTTCCATCCTTCCTTAACCCCTACCTCCTTGCCGACCTGTTTACCCTAACCCCAACCCCTCCTACCTCTTACCTAACCATAGGTCCCGCCCTGGTGTCTTTTCTCCCACCCCCCTCCCCCCCTACCTCCTCCTTAGTCTCCTCACCCCAACCCTAGGCCGTTCTCTCTCTTTGTTTCACTATCACCTCCCTTTTGGGCCTATGGTTTCGGTGTCTTCGGCTCTCCCTGGCCTTCCTACTAATTCTAATTTACACACTTTTTTCCTTACACATCCACTCTGGCACCACTCTAACCCTAACCTGTGTTCCTTTCTCCTTTCACAGTTCCTTGGTCACCTGTCACACACGGTCCATCCATGTTGCCTTCTATGCACACACACACACACACACACATACTCTCTCTCTCTCTCTCTTGTCTCCTCTTTTCCCTAGATGTTTAATTGAGATTACCGATTCTGGTGGGCGCCCAAGGCACAGGGGGGATGACGCTTTTTGTCGTCACCCCTGAGTTCTTGATAGTCCTTAGTCGTAGGACGGCCCTTGACCTGCATAACGTGTTTTATTTCATACTTTGCTACCTGACGAGCTCTGAGGAGAGCGAAACTGCAGTCGTGGCCGGTTAGAACCTCACGATTCCCTGCTTAATGTTGTGGTAGGTGCCAGCAGGAAGGCACCTCCCAGGGAGTGGAGTTCTGCGTTTTTGACTACACCTTTTATTTGCTCGGAAGAGCCCCTCTCTTGCTCTCTCTCTCTCTCACACACCCACACACACGCGTGCTCTCTCTAGCTGTTCTCTCTCTAGCTGTTCTCTCTCTAGCTGTTCTCTCTCTAGCTGTTCTCTCTCTAGCTGTTCTCTCTCTAGCTGTTCTCTCTCTAGCTGATCTCCCTCTATCCGCTCTCCCCTAACTGCTCTCTCTCCCACACACACACACACACACACACCCCCACGCTTTAATTCTGTCTCCCATGCCCTGTCTTCCACATACTCATGTATGTCTGCGGCGCTCTTCCCCAGAGCGCCCTCATTTATTGCATTCATGGCACTCATGTGTCCTGTCCATTAACCCCCCTTTCCTCCCCAGCAGCACGACAAGTGCAGATGTCCTCTACTCATCAAAACCAGGCCCTGGATAGGCTTTTGAATTTTTCAGGCAGGCTCCCCCTAGATTAGGTTAGCTACCGGGCCAAGGTAGGACACGCACTCACACACTCAGGTGCATCCATTCACTCACGCTCATGCCCCATCTCTTGAAGAGGACCCGGATTGGCCTCCACTGGACCATCATCGCCCATCCTGGGGGCTGGACCGTCGGGGACTTGGTCCTCCGCACATAGCCTGTGATCCTCGGTCATAGCCTGTGATCCTCTGTCATCTCTGATGACCGAGCTGTCTCAGCTCCCTCCTTCGGTGATGTGTACTACACATCATCCGGCCCTCACACGGCAACGGGGGGATCTTTGACCCCTCCGGCCGTAGGCCCAGGCTACGGTCCAGCCCACCCCACCACTTCATCTAAAGCAGTCCTGACGTGGCTACGGTTGATTTTCAAGCCGTGGCTACGGTTGATTTTCAAGCCGGCCTCAGGCTTGGACCACGGTTTTACCGGCTCCGCTGCTTTACGAGTCACTCCTCCTGACCGGACTCAGGGGGAGGAGACAGGAGTGACCCCTCCCTTCTCATGCTTCCTACCGACGGAAGAGGTAGACGGCCCTGCTGCCATCACCAGTGGGGTGAAGAAGATT
The DNA here is from genome assembly GCF_038355195.1 of Osmerus mordax. Classification (NCBI taxonomy): domain Eukaryota; kingdom Metazoa; phylum Chordata; class Actinopteri; order Osmeriformes; family Osmeridae; genus Osmerus; species Osmerus mordax. The sequence goes on along the minus strand of NC_090070.1, from coordinate 14,016,421 downwards.
AGATGGACTACCTCAGCGCGGCACCTCGGCGCTACGCGCCTCAGCGCGGCACCTCCGCGCTACGCGCCTCGGCGCTGCGCGCTTCGGATTGGACGAGTGGAACCCCCCTGTGTCTACACTCGGATGTAGCATGTGCTACGGTGGCCGGTCACCTCTGCTACCCACGAGTGAACCTTGACACCCGAGGTCACCTACCTCTCTCGGGGGGAACCTCTCTTGTGGGGACAGAAGACCTCAGAGCACGCTCCTGCTTAGACCCTGTGGTGCGCACACGTCCGTCAGTGGATTCGGGGGTGGTCATCCATGTACCCATCGGTTACTAACGTCCTCTTTAGTGCTTAGACCTATACTTACCCTGGGCCGCGAGCGCAACAGGGTCTACAGGCCTGGGACCCCTTTGGGGTCCTGGAGGGGGTCTACTCCCCTACCCCCTCTGGTGGAAGATCTACATGGCTCTAGGATACGAGTGCATTTCCCCCTAAGCCTATGCGGGTCGAAGTACTGAACTGCTTGGCGCGGGGGGCATCAGAGATAACAACCTAACCCAGCCAGCGCATGTAGGGCCATGCCGCTGAGGCCCCATTGGGGGGCCACCGAATTACCCCTCAGGGGAACGTCGGATTCCTTGTTGCGTAAGCCCCACCTCTCTCCACGGGCGCTCAGTCCCCACGTGTAACACAGCGTAGTCTGGAAGATGGACGCTTCCCCCTCTCGCGCGCGCTGCAGTCCTCCCTGGGACAGACACGGACTGTGAGTGTTGTCGCTGACGCATTAGCATGCAGACGCAAGAAGATGGTCGTCGTCGTGGGATTCTGGAGAGAGACCGGCCTACAATCGGGGTAGACTCAGCGAGGGAAACGGTGTTGAAACTTCATAAGTGCACGTGACAACTCACGGCCATTTGCTTCATCCTGCCAGATCCTCGCGGTTACATTGGAGACCCAGCGGGCGGGCCAACGAAACGCCTCTTCGGGGTATACGGCTATAGTCCCAAGGGGGACCGGGCCTCGCACGCCCTCTACACTCAACACGTAGGTCAGAATGCCCTTTACCGGCATGGCCCCGATCGAAGCAGTGGGGAGCTCCTCTCCTCACACAAGCTCTCGGGCTGAAGAACAGAGACACTCTGCACCGCACTGACGGTCCAAGGGCCACCCTGCTATAGCCTTGCCCCCACCTATAAACATGCCCCCACAGAAGAAGGCCCTCCTGAACAGGGGGCTTGACCTGCTGGGCACTCCACTTGACCTTCGACCCCTGGCCTCTCTACTCCTCTCGGCCTCCCCGTCTTCTAGAGACGGCACAAGGCCTACACTCACAGCCGGAGCGGGTCTTGTCACATCATGGAGTGTCATACCCACCTTTCCTGTGTCTGCTGGACCGGCCGTGGACGTGTCCTGACCCCGCCCCCAGACGGCCTTCTCTGGACCCTCGGGTGGTAACTAGGCCACGCTCCCCCCGGTACCACGCCTTCCCCGGGGCGGGACACCACCGAGCCACGCTAAAGCCGATGACGGGTCTTCTGGGAGAGAGACAGCACCTCCTGTCATGGGCAAAATAGACCGTCATTGACTGCGTTTCACTACGCATCTGACCTCTCTTCCTATCTATGCCTCAATCGACGAACTGTCCCTGACGTCCTCCGCATTCACTCCACAAACGTCCGTTCTGGGCGGGGGTGTCTGTCTGCTATGGTATCGACGAATGGGCTGAGTAGTAGTACGCAGGGGGAGGACCTCTCAGGGTGGCGGTCGGCGTAGTGTGGAAACAGTTGCACTCTGTCATCGGGAAGACCTGCTTAATGGTAGCCTGCTCACATCCCGGAAGATTTGGATTCACCTCTACCATGACGGGTCCTACGTCTGTGTTACACTGCGCTTTTCTTCAACCCCAGGCTGATCTCAGCTCTGGTTCATCTACCCGCCGTCCCTCCTTGGACCCGGGAGGACGTGTCCCCACGGGGTCAAACTACATAAGCTGAGCTGCTCCACCAACTTCACGGCCTATGTGAAGCACCGCTCTCCCTCTCTGTGGCACCATCTGCTGGACGGTTCCTGCTCTCTGACTGTCTCTGGCCTTTGGCTCTGGGGGGTCACGTTCTACGGTCGCGTCACTTTGCTCCCCTGCCGCTCGCGCCTTCTGTGGGGCCTCTGGCCCCTTGCAGAAGCCTTGGTCTACCGTTACTAGGGCGTTGCTTATGCTGGTTGCAGTGCCTGGGAATATCGGATGTGACCTGTGCATTGCGCCGGTTGCGGGTGCCTGGGTGACGTTCTTTGACCAAGCACCTCTGATTTGCATGGGTGGTGTGTGTGCGCGGGGGAAGATCAGCTTGTGACCCTTTGCCAGGCTGGGGGAATATCGGACGTGACCCTTAAACACCCTGCACCGTAGGTGGCCGTTGTGACTGGGGGACCTGACGTACGTGTGGTTCTGACCCCTGGGAGCTTTTGACCTTTGACCTTCGGAGTGGTGGGCCTGTTCTCTCTGGATGCTGCCTGTGCTCCCTGCGGCTTGGCATGGCCACAACCCTGGATTCAGTCTACATCGTGGGATTCTCAATATGCTATTTTTCCACGGGGTAGTTGTCTATCTCCGGTGGTATAGCATGGCTGTGTTGTGACTGCGTGCGGGTCATTGTTGACTGTGCCATGTCATGATCACACCAGCCCATTCATCGCTCCCTATTCACCCAGGCTTCCCATCTACACGTGGACTCCTCCCCTGCATGGACTGGACACTCCTCTCTACATTCCTTCACCTGTGGCCATCTGTGAGTCCCTCCACCACACCTCCACACTCATGTTGTGGAGCCTGTCTCTCCTTTCCACCCACATCCCATACTGATATCCACTGATGGTTCTTCTTTCGGCTTTGTCTCTCCTGCTCTAACCTTAACCCTGCTGACCTTGTTTCCATCCTTCCTTAACCCCTACCTCCTTGCCGACCTGTTTACCCTAACCCCAACCCCTCCTACCTCTTACCTAACCATAGGTCCCGCCCTGGTGTCTTTTCTCCCACCCCCCTCCCCCCCTACCTCCTCCTTAGTCTCCTCACCCCAACCCTAGGCCGTTCTCTCTCTTTGTTTCACTATCACCTCCCTTTTGGGCCTATGGTTTCGGTGTCTTCGGCTCTCCCTGGCCTTCCTACTAATTCTAATTTACACACTTTTTTCCTTACACATCCACTCTGGCACCACTCTAACCCTAACCTGTGTTCCTTTCTCCTTTCACAGTTCCTTGGTCACCTGTCACACACGGTCCATCCATGTTGCCTTCTATGCACACACACACACACACACACATACTCTCTCTCTCTCTCTCTTGTCTCCTCTTTTCCCTAGATGTTTAATTGAGATTACCGATTCTGGTGGGCGCCCAAGGCACAGGGGGGATGACGCTTTTTGTCGTCACCCCTGAGTTCTTGATAGTCCTTAGTCGTAGGACGGCCCTTGACCTGCATAACGTGTTTTATTTCATACTTTGCTACCTGACGAGCTCTGAGGAGAGCGAAACTGCAGTCGTGGCCGGTTAGAACCTCACGATTCCCTGCTTAATGTTGTGGTAGGTGCCAGCAGGAAGGCACCTCCCAGGGAGTGGAGTTCTGCGTTTTTGACTACACCTTTTATTTGCTCGGAAGAGCCCCTCTCTTGCTCTCTCTCTCTCTCACACACCCACACACACGCGTGCTCTCTCTAGCTGTTCTCTCTCTAGCTGTTCTCTCTCTAGCTGTTCTCTCTCTAGCTGTTCTCTCTCTAGCTGTTCTCTCTCTAGCTGTTCTCTCTCTAGCTGATCTCCCTCTATCCGCTCTCCCCTAACTGCTCTCTCTCCCACACACACACACACACACACACCCCCACGCTTTAATTCTGTCTCCCATGCCCTGTCTTCCACATACTCATGTATGTCTGCGGCGCTCTTCCCCAGAGCGCCCTCATTTATTGCATTCATGGCACTCATGTGTCCTGTCCATTAACCCCCCTTTCCTCCCCAGCAGCACGACAAGTGCAGATGTCCTCTACTCATCAAAACCAGGCCCTGGATAGGCTTTTGAATTTTTCAGGCAGGCTCCCCCTAGATTAGGTTAGCTACCGGGCCAAGGTAGGACACGCACTCACACACTCAGGTGCATCCATTCACTCACGCTCATGCCCCATCTCTTGAAGAGGACCCGGATTGGCCTCCACTGGACCATCATCGCCCATCCTGGGGGCTGGACCGTCGGGGACTTGGTCCTCCGCACATAGCCTGTGATCCTCGGTCATAGCCTGTGATCCTCTGTCATCTCTGATGACCGAGCTGTCTCAGCTCCCTCCTTCGGTGATGTGTACTACACATCATCCGGCCCTCACACGGCAACGGGGGGATCTTTGACCCCTCCGGCCGTAGGCCCAGGCTACGGTCCAGCCCACCCCACCACTTCATCTAAAGCAGTCCTGACGTGGCTACGGTTGATTTTCAAGCCGTGGCTACGGTTGATTTTCAAGCCGGCCTCAGGCTTGGACCACGGTTTTACCGGCTCCGCTGCTTTACGAGTCACTCCTCCTGACCGGACTCAGGGGGAGGAGACAGGAGTGACCCCTCCCTTCTCATGCTTCCTACCGACGGAAGAGGTAGACGGCCCTGCTGCCATCACCAGTGGGGTGAAGAAGATTAGATGGACTACCTCAGCGCGGCACCTCGGCGCTACGCGCCTCAGCGCGGCACCTCCGCGCTACGCGCCTCGGCGCTGCGCGCTTCGGATTGGACGAGTGGAACCCCCCTGTGTCTACACTCGGATGTAGCATGTGCTACGGTGGCCGGTCACCTCTGCTACCCACGAGTGAACCTTGACACCCGAGGTCACCTACCTCTCTCGGGGGGAACCTCTCTTGTGGGGACAGAAGACCTCAGAGCACGCTCCTGCTTAGACCCTGTGGTGCGCACACGTCCGTCAGTGGATTCGGGGGTGGTCATCCATGTACCCATCGGTTACTAACGTCCTCTTTAGTGCTTAGACCTATACTTACCCTGGGCCGCGAGCGCAACAGGGTCTACAGGCCTGGGACCCCTTTGGGGTCCTGGAGGGGGTCTACTCCCCTACCCCCTCTGGTGGAAGATCTACATGGCTCTAGGATACGAGTGCATTTCCCCCTAAGCCTATGCGGGTCGAAGTACTGAACTGCTTGGCGCGGGGGGCATCAGAGATAACAACCTAACCCAGCCAGCGCATGTAGGGCCATGCCGCTGAGGCCCCATTGGGGGGCCACCGAATTACCCCTCAGGGGAACGTCGGATTCCTTGTTGCGTAAGCCCCACCTCTCTCCACGGGCGCTCAGTCCCCACGTGTAACACAGCGTAGTCTGGAAGATGGACGCTTCCCCCTCTCGCGCGCGCTGCAGTCCTCCCTGGGACAGACACGGACTGTGAGTGTTGTCGCTGACGCATTAGCATGCAGACGCAAGAAGATGGTCGTCGTCGTGGGATTCTGGAGAGAGACCGGCCTACAATCGGGGTAGACTCAGCGAGGGAAACGGTGTTGAAACTTCATAAGTGCACGTGACAACTCACGGCCATTTGCTTCATCCTGCCAGATCCTCGCGGTTACATTGGAGACCCAGCGGGCGGGCCAACGAAACGCCTCTTCGGGGTATACGGCTATAGTCCCAAGGGGGACCGGGCCTCGCACGCCCTCTACACTCAACACGTAGGTCAGAATGCCCTTTACCGGCATGGCCCCGATCGAAGCAGTGGGGAGCTCCTCTCCTCACACAAGCTCTCGGGCTGAAGAACAGAGACACTCTGCACCGCACTGACGGTCCAAGGGCCACCCTGCTATAGCCTTGCCCCCACCTATAAACATGCCCCCACAGAAGAAGGCCCTCCTGAACAGGGGGCTTGACCTGCTGGGCACTCCACTTGACCTTCGACCCCTGGCCTCTCTACTCCTCTCGGCCTCCCCGTCTTCTAGAGACGGCACAAGGCCTACACTCACAGCCGGAGCGGGTCTTGTCACATCATGGAGTGTCATACCCACCTTTCCTGTGTCTGCTGGACCGGCCGTGGACGTGTCCTGACCCCGCCCCCAGACGGCCTTCTCTGGACCCTCGGGTGGTAACTAGGCCACGCTCCCCCCGGTACCACGCCTTCCCCGGGGCGGGACACCACCGAGCCACGCTAAAGCCGATGACGGGTCTTCTGGGAGAGAGACAGCACCTCCTGTCATGGGCAAAATAGACCGTCATTGACTGCGTTTCACTACGCATCTGACCTCTCTTCCTATCTATGCCTCAATCGACGAACTGTCCCTGACGTCCTCCGCATTCACTCCACAAACGTCCGTTCTGGGCGGGGGTGTCTGTCTGCTATGGTATCGACGAATGGGCTGAGTAGTAGTACGCAGGGGGAGGACCTCTCAGGGTGGCGGTCGGCGTAGTGTGGAAACAGTTGCACTCTGTCATCGGGAAGACCTGCTTAATGGTAGCCTGCTCACATCCCGGAAGATTTGGATTCACCTCTACCATGACGGGTCCTACGTCTGTGTTACACTGCGCTTTTCTTCAACCCCAGGCTGATCTCAGCTCTGGTTCATCTACCCGCCGTCCCTCCTTGGACCCGGGAGGACGTGTCCCCACGGGGTCAAACTACATAAGCTGAGCTGCTCCACCAACTTCACGGCCTATGTGAAGCACCGCTCTCCCTCTCTGTGGCACCATCTGCTGGACGGTTCCTGCTCTCTGACTGTCTCTGGCCTTTGGCTCTGGGGGGTCACGTTCTACGGTCGCGTCACTTTGCTCCCCTGCCGCTCGCGCCTTCTGTGGGGCCTCTGGCCCCTTGCAGAAGCCTTGGTCTACCGTTACTAGGGCGTTGCTTATGCTGGTTGCAGTGCCTGGGAATATCGGATGTGACCTGTGCATTGCGCCGGTTGCGGGTGCCTGGGTGACGTTCTTTGACCAAGCACCTCTGATTTGCATGGGTGGTGTGTGTGCGCGGGGGAAGATCAGCTTGTGACCCTTTGCCAGGCTGGGGGAATATCGGACGTGACCCTTAAACACCCTGCACCGTAGGTGGCCGTTGTGACTGGGGGACCTGACGTACGTGTGGTTCTGACCCCTGGGAGCTTTTGACCTTTGACCTTCGGAGTGGTGGGCCTGTTCTCTCTGGATGCTGCCTGTGCTCCCTGCGGCTTGGCATGGCCACAACCCTGGATTCAGTCTACATCGTGGGATTCTCAATATGCTATTTTTCCACGGGGTAGTTGTCTATCTCCGGTGGTATAGCATGGCTGTGTTGTGACTGCGTGCGGGTCATTGTTGACTGTGCCATGTCATGATCACACCAGCCCATTCATCGCTCCCTATTCACCCAGGCTTCCCATCTACACGTGGACTCCTCCCCTGCATGGACTGGACACTCCTCTCTACATTCCTTCACCTGTGGCCATCTGTGAGTCCCTCCACCACACCTCCACACTCATGTTGTGGAGCCTGTCTCTCCTTTCCACCCACATCCCATACTGATATCCACTGATGGTTCTTCTTTCGGCTTTGTCTCTCCTGCTCTAACCTTAACCCTGCTGACCTTGTTTCCATCCTTCCTTAACCCCTACCTCCTTGCCGACCTGTTTACCCTAACCCCAACCCCTCCTACCTCTTACCTAACCATAGGTCCCGCCCTGGTGTCTTTTCTCCCACCCCCCTCCCCCCCTACCTCCTCCTTAGTCTCCTCACCCCAACCCTAGGCCGTTCTCTCTCTTTGTTTCACTATCACCTCCCTTTTGGGCCTATGGTTTCGGTGTCTTCGGCTCTCCCTGGCCTTCCTACTAATTCTAATTTACACACTTTTTTCCTTACACATCCACTCTGGCACCACTCTAACCCTAACCTGTGTTCCTTTCTCCTTTCACAGTTCCTTGGTCACCTGTCACACACGGTCCATCCATGTTGCCTTCTATGCACACACACACACACACACACATACTCTCTCTCTCTCTCTCTTGTCTCCTCTTTTCCCTAGATGTTTAATTGAGATTACCGATTCTGGTGGGCGCCCAAGGCACAGGGGGGATGACGCTTTTTGTCGTCACCCCTGAGTTCTTGATAGTCCTTAGTCGTAGGACGGCCCTTGACCTGCATAACGTGTTTTATTTCATACTTTGCTACCTGACGAGCTCTGAGGAGAGCGAAACTGCAGTCGTGGCCGGTTAGAACCTCACGATTCCCTGCTTAATGTTGTGGTAGGTGCCAGCAGGAAGGCACCTCCCAGGGAGTGGAGTTCTGCGTTTTTGACTACACCTTTTATTTGCTCGGAAGAGCCCCTCTCTTGCTCTCTCTCTCTCTCACACACCCACACACACGCGTGCTCTCTCTAGCTGTTCTCTCTCTAGCTGTTCTCTCTCTAGCTGTTCTCTCTCTAGCTGTTCTCTCTCTAGCTGTTCTCTCTCTAGCTGTTCTCTCTCTAGCTGATCTCCCTCTATCCGCTCTCCCCTAACTGCTCTCTCTCCCACACACACACACACACACACACCCCCACGCTTTAATTCTGTCTCCCATGCCCTGTCTTCCACATACTCATGTATGTCTGCGGCGCTCTTCCCCAGAGCGCCCTCATTTATTGCATTCATGGCACTCATGTGTCCTGTCCATTAACCCCCCTTTCCTCCCCAGCAGCACGACAAGTGCAGATGTCCTCTACTCATCAAAACCAGGCCCTGGATAGGCTTTTGAATTTTTCAGGCAGGCTCCCCCTAGATTAGGTTAGCTACCGGGCCAAGGTAGGACACGCACTCACACACTCAGGTGCATCCATTCACTCACGCTCATGCCCCATCTCTTGAAGAGGACCCGGATTGGCCTCCACTGGACCATCATCGCCCATCCTGGGGGCTGGACCGTCGGGGACTTGGTCCTCCGCACATAGCCTGTGATCCTCGGTCATAGCCTGTGATCCTCTGTCATCTCTGATGACCGAGCTGTCTCAGCTCCCTCCTTCGGTGATGTGTACTACACATCATCCGGCCCTCACACGGCAACGGGGGGATCTTTGACCCCTCCGGCCGTAGGCCCAGGCTACGGTCCAGCCCACCCCACCACTTCATCTAAAGCAGTCCTGACGTGGCTACGGTTGATTTTCAAGCCGTGGCTACGGTTGATTTTCAAGCCGGCCTCAGGCTTGGACCACGGTTTTACCGGCTCCGCTGCTTTACGAGTCACTCCTCCTGACCGGACTCAGGGGGAGGAGACAGGAGTGACCCCTCCCTTCTCATGCTTCCTACCGACGGAAGAGGTAGACGGCCCTGCTGCCATCACCAGTGGGGTGAAGAAGATTAGATGGACTACCTCAGCGCGGCACCTCGGCGCTACGCGCCTCAGCGCGGCACCTCCGCGCTACGCGCCTCGGCGCTGCGCGCTTCGGATTGGACGAGTGGAACCCCCCTGTGTCTACACTCGGATGTAGCATGTGCTACGGTGGCCGGTCACCTCTGCTACCCACGAGTGAACCTTGACACCCGAGGTCACCTACCTCTCTCGGGGGGAACCTCTCTTGTGGGGACAGAAGACCTCAGAGCACGCTCCTGCTTAGACCCTGTGGTGCGCACACGTCCGTCAGTGGATTCGGGGGTGGTCATCCATGTACCCATCGGTTACTAACGTCCTCTTTAGTGCTTAGACCTATACTTACCCTGGGCCGCGAGCGCAACAGGGTCTACAGGCCTGGGACCCCTTTGGGGTCCTGGAGGGGGTCTACTCCCCTACCCCCTCTGGTGGAAGATCTACATGGCTCTAGGATACGAGTGCATTTCCCCCTAAGCCTATGCGGGTCGAAGTACTGAACTGCTTGGCGCGGGGGGCATCAGAGATAACAACCTAACCCAGCCAGCGCATGTAGGGCCATGCCGCTGAGGCCCCATTGGGGGGCCACCGAATTACCCCTCAGGGGAACGTCGGATTCCTTGTTGCGTAAGCCCCACCTCTCTCCACGGGCGCTCAGTCCCCACGTGTAACACAGCGTAGTCTGGAAGATGGACGCTTCCCCCTCTCGCGCGCGCTGCAGTCCTCCCTGGGACAGACACGGACTGTGAGTGTTGTCGCTGACGCATTAGCATGCAGACGCAAGAAGATGGTCGTCGTCGTGGGATTCTGGAGAGAGACCGGCCTACAATCGGGGTAGACTCAGCGAGGGAAACGGTGTTGAAACTTCATAAGTGCACGTGACAACTCACGGCCATTTGCTTCATCCTGCCAGATCCTCGCGGTTACATTGGAGACCCAGCGGGCGGGCCAACGAAACGCCTCTTCGGGGTATACGGCTATAGTCCCAAGGGGGACCGGGCCTCGCACGCCCTCTACACTCAACACGTAGGTCAGAATGCCCTTTACCGGCATGGCCCCGATCGAAGCAGTGGGGAGCTCCTCTCCTCACACAAGCTCTCGGGCTGAAGAACAGAGACACTCTGCACCGCACTGACGGTCCAAGGGCCACCCTGCTATAGCCTTGCCCCCACCTATAAACATGCCCCCACAGAAGAAGGCCCTCCTGAACAGGGGGCTTGACCTGCTGGGCACTCCACTTGACCTTCGACCCCTGGCCTCTCTACTCCTCTCGGCCTCCCCGTCTTCTAGAGACGGCACAAGGCCTACACTCACAGCCGGAGCGGGTCTTGTCACATCATGGAGTGTCATACCCACCTTTCCTGTGTCTGCTGGACCGGCCGTGGACGTGTCCTGACCCCGCCCCCAGACGGCCTTCTCTGGACCCTCGGGTGGTAACTAGGCCACGCTCCCCCCGGTACCACGCCTTCCCCGGGGCGGGACACCACCGAGCCACGCTAAAGCCGATGACGGGTCTTCTGGGAGAGAGACAGCACCTCCTGTCATGGGCAAAATAGACCGTCATTGACTGCGTTTCACTACGCATCTGACCTCTCTTCCTATCTATGCCTCAATCGACGAACTGTCCCTGACGTCCTCCGCATTCACTCCACAAACGTCCGTTCTGGGCGGGGGTGTCTGTCTGCTATGGTATCGACGAATGGGCTGAGTAGTAGTACGCAGGGGGAGGACCTCTCAGGGTGGCGGTCGGCGTAGTGTGGAAACAGTTGCACTCTGTCATCGGGAAGACCTGCTTAATGGTAGCCTGCTCACATCCCGGAAGATTTGGATTCACCTCTACCATGACGGGTCCTACGTCTGTGTTACACTGCGCTTTTCTTCAACCCCAGGCTGATCTCAGCTCTGGTTCATCTACCCGCCGTCCCTCCTTGGACCCGGGAGGACGTGTCCCCACGGGGTCAAACTACATAAGCTGAGCTGCTCCACCAACTTCACGGCCTATGTGAAGCACCGCTCTCCCTCTCTGTGGCACCATCTGCTGGACGGTTCCTGCTCTCTGACTGTCTCTGGCCTTTGGCTCTGGGGGGTCACGTTCTACGGTCGCGTCACTTTGCTCCCCTGCCGCTCGCGCCTTCTGTGGGGCCTCTGGCCCCTTGCAGAAGCCTTGGTCTACCGTTACTAGGGCGTTGCTTATGCTGGTTGCAGTGCCTGGGAATATCGGATGTGACCTGTGCATTGCGCCGGTTGCGGGTGCCTGGGTGACGTTCTTTGACCAAGCACCTCTGATTTGCATGGGTGGTGTGTGTGCGCGGGGGAAGATCAGCTTGTGACCCTTTGCCAGGCTGGGGGAATATCGGACGTGACCCTTAAACACCCTGCACCGTAGGTGGCCGTTGTGACTGGGGGACCTGACGTACGTGTGGTTCTGACCCCTGGGAGCTTTTGACCTTTGACCTTCGGAGTGGTGGGCCTGTTCTCTCTGGATGCTGCCTGTGCTCCCTGCGGCTTGGCATGGCCACAACCCTGGATTCAGTCTACATCGTGGGATTCTCAATATGCTATTTTTCCACGGGGTAGTTGTCTATCTCCGGTGGTATAGCATGGCTGTGTTGTGACTGCGTGCGGGTCATTGTTGACTGTGCCATGTCATGATCACACCAGCCCATTCATCGCTCCCTATTCACCCAGGCTTCCCATCTACACGTGGACTCCTCCCCTGCATGGACTGGACACTCCTCTCTACATTCCTTCACCTGTGGCCATCTGTGAGTCCCTCCACCACACCTCCACACTCATGTTGTGGAGCCTGTCTCTCCTTTCCACCCACATCCCATACTGATATCCACTGATGGTTCTTCTTTCGGCTTTGTCTCTCCTGCTCTAACCTTAACCCTGCTGACCTTGTTTCCATCCTTCCTTAACCCCTACCTCCTTGCCGACCTGTTTACCCTAACCCCAACCCCTCCTACCTCTTACCTAACCATAGGTCCCGCCCTGGTGTCTTTTCTCCCACCCCCCTCCCCCCCTACCTCCTCCTTAGTCTCCTCACCCCAACCCTAGGCCGTTCTCTCTCTTTGTTTCACTATCACCTCCCTTTTGGGCCTATGGTTTCGGTGTCTTCGGCTCTCCCTGGCCTTCCTACTAATTCTAATTTACACACTTTTTTCCTTACACATCCACTCTGGCACCACTCTAACCCTAACCTGTGTTCCTTTCTCCTTTCACAGTTCCTTGGTCACCTGTCACACACGGTCCATCCATGTTGCCTTCTATGCACACACACACACACACACACATACTCTCTCTCTCTCTCTCTTGTCTCCTCTTTTCCCTAGATGTTTAATTGAGATTACCGATTCTGGTGGGCGCCCAAGGCACAGGGGGGATGACGCTTTTTGTCGTCACCCCTGAGTTCTTGATAGTCCTTAGTCGTAGGACGGCCCTTGACCTGCATAACGTGTTTTATTTCATACTTTGCTACCTGACGAGCTCTGAGGAGAGCGAAACTGCAGTCGTGGCCGGTTAGAACCTCACGATTCCCTGCTTAATGTTGTGGTAGGTGCCAGCAGGAAGGCACCTCCCAGGGAGTGGAGTTCTGCGTTTTTGACTACACCTTTTATTTGCTCGGAAGAGCCCCTCTCTTGCTCTCTCTCTCTCTCACACACCCACACACACGCGTGCTCTCTCTAGCTGTTCTCTCTCTAGCTGTTCTCTCTCTAGCTGTTCTCTCTCTAGCTGTTCTCTCTCTAGCTGTTCTCTCTCTAGCTGTTCTCTCTCTAGCTGATCTCCCTCTATCCGCTCTCCCCTAACTGCTCTCTCTCCCACACACACACACACACACACACCCCCACGCTTTAATTCTGTCTCCCATGCCCTGTCTTCCACATACTCATGTATGTCTGCGGCGCTCTTCCCCAGAGCGCCCTCATTTATTGCATTCATGGCACTCATGTGTCCTGTCCATTAACCCCCCTTTCCTCCCCAGCAGCACGACAAGTGCAGATGTCCTCTACTCATCAAAACCAGGCCCTGGATAGGCTTTTGAATTTTTCAGGCAGGCTCCCCCTAGATTAGGTTAGCTACCGGGCCAAGGTAGGACACGCACTCACACACTCAGGTGCATCCATTCACTCACGCTCATGCCCCATCTCTTGAAGAGGACCCGGATTGGCCTCCACTGGACCATCATCGCCCATCCTGGGGGCTGGACCGTCGGGGACTTGGTCCTCCGCACATAGCCTGTGATCCTCGGTCATAGCCTGTGATCCTCTGTCATCTCTGATGACCGAGCTGTCTCAGCTCCCTCCTTCGGTGATGTGTACTACACATCATCCGGCCCTCACACGGCAACGGGGGGATCTTTGACCCCTCCGGCCGTAGGCCCAGGCTACGGTCCAGCCCACCCCACCACTTCATCTAAAGCAGTCCTGACGTGGCTACGGTTGATTTTCAAGCCGTGGCTACGGTTGATTTTCAAGCCGGCCTCAGGCTTGGACCACGGTTTTACCGGCTCCGCTGCTTTACGAGTCACTCCTCCTGACCGGACTCAGGGGGAGGAGACAGGAGTGACCCCTCCCTTCTCATGCTTCCTACCGACGGAAGAGGTAGACGGCCCTGCTGCCATCACCAGTGGGGTGAAGAAGATTAGATGGACTACCTCAGCGCGGCACCTCGGCGCTACGCGCCTCAGCGCGGCACCTCCGCGCTACGCGCCTCGGCGCTGCGCGCTTCGGATTGGACGAGTGGAACCCCCCTGTGTCTACACTCGGATGTAGCATGTGCTACGGTGGCCGGTCACCTCTGCTACCCACGAGTGAACCTTGACACCCGAGGTCACCTACCTCTCTCGGGGGGAACCTCTCTTGTGGGGACAGAAGACCTCAGAGCACGCTCCTGCTTAGACCCTGTGGTGCGCACACGTCCGTCAGTGGATTCGGGGGTGGTCATCCATGTACCCATCGGTTACTAACGTCCTCTTTAGTGCTTAGACCTATACTTACCCTGGGCCGCGAGCGCAACAGGGTCTACAGGCCTGGGACCCCTTTGGGGTCCTGGAGGGGGTCTACTCCCCTACCCCCTCTGGTGGAAGATCTACATGGCTCTAGGATACGAGTGCATTTCCCCCTAAGCCTATGCGGGTCGAAGTACTGAACTGCTTGGCGCGGGGGGCATCAGAGATAACAACCTAACCCAGCCAGCGCATGTAGGGCCATGCCGCTGAGGCCCCATTGGGGGGCCACCGAATTACCCCTCAGGGGAACGTCGGATTCCTTGTTGCGTAAGCCCCACCTCTCTCCACGGGCGCTCAGTCCCCACGTGTAACACAGCGTAGTCTGGAAGATGGACGCTTCCCCCTCTCGCGCGCGCTGCAGTCCTCCCTGGGACAGACACGGACTGTGAGTGTTGTCGCTGACGCATTAGCATGCAGACGCAAGAAGATGGTCGTCGTCGTGGGATTCTGGAGAGAGACCGGCCTACAATCGGGGTAGACTCAGCGAGGGAAACGGTGTTGAAACTTCATAAGTGCACGTGACAACTCACGGCCATTTGCTTCATCCTGCCAGATCCTCGCGGTTACATTGGAGACCCAGCGGGCGGGCCAACGAAACGCCTCTTCGGGGTATACGGCTATAGTCCCAAGGGGGACCGGGCCTCGCACGCCCTCTACACTCAACACGTAGGTCAGAATGCCCTTTACCGGCATGGCCCCGATCGAAGCAGTGGGGAGCTCCTCTCCTCACACAAGCTCTCGGGCTGAAGAACAGAGACACTCTGCACCGCACTGACGGTCCAAGGGCCACCCTGCTATAGCCTTGCCCCCACCTATAAACATGCCCCCACAGAAGAAGGCCCTCCTGAACAGGGGGCTTGACCTGCTGGGCACTCCACTTGACCTTCGACCCCTGGCCTCTCTACTCCTCTCGGCCTCCCCGTCTTCTAGAGACGGCACAAGGCCTACACTCACAGCCGGAGCGGGTCTTGTCACATCATGGAGTGTCATACCCACCTTTCCTGTGTCTGCTGGACCGGCCGTGGACGTGTCCTGACCCCGCCCCCAGACGGCCTTCTCTGGACCCTCGGGTGGTAACTAGGCCACGCTCCCCCCGGTACCACGCCTTCCCCGGGGCGGGACACCACCGAGCCACGCTAAAGCCGATGACGGGTCTTCTGGGAGAGAGACAGCACCTCCTGTCATGGGCAAAATAGACCGTCATTGACTGCGTTTCACTACGCATCTGACCTCTCTTCCTATCTATGCCTCAATCGACGAACTGTCCCTGACGTCCTCCGCATTCACTCCACAAACGTCCGTTCTGGGCGGGGGTGTCTGTCTGCTATGGTATCGACGAATGGGCTGAGTAGTAGTACGCAGGGGGAGGACCTCTCAGGGTGGCGGTCGGCGTAGTGTGGAAACAGTTGCACTCTGTCATCGGGAAGACCTGCTTAATGGTAGCCTGCTCACATCCCGGAAGATTTGGATTCACCTCTACCATGACGGGTCCTACGTCTGTGTTACACTGCGCTTTTCTTCAACCCCAGGCTGATCTCAGCTCTGGTTCATCTACCCGCCGTCCCTCCTTGGACCCGGGAGGACGTGTCCCCACGGGGTCAAACTACATAAGCTGAGCTGCTCCACCAACTTCACGGCCTATGTGAAGCACCGCTCTCCCTCTCTGTGGCACCATCTGCTGGACGGTTCCTGCTCTCTGACTGTCTCTGGCCTTTGGCTCTGGGGGGTCACGTTCTACGGTCGCGTCACTTTGCTCCCCTGCCGCTCGCGCCTTCTGTGGGGCCTCTGGCCCCTTGCAGAAGCCTTGGTCTACCGTTACTAGGGCGTTGCTTATGCTGGTTGCAGTGCCTGGGAATATCGGATGTGACCTGTGCATTGCGCCGGTTGCGGGTGCCTGGGTGACGTTCTTTGACCAAGCACCTCTGATTTGCATGGGTGGTGTGTGTGCGCGGGGGAAGATCAGCTTGTGACCCTTTGCCAGGCTGGGGGAATATCGGACGTGACCCTTAAACACCCTGCACCGTAGGTGGCCGTTGTGACTGGGGGACCTGACGTACGTGTGGTTCTGACCCCTGGGAGCTTTTGACCTTTGACCTTCGGAGTGGTGGGCCTGTTCTCTCTGGATGCTGCCTGTGCTCCCTGCGGCTTGGCATGGCCACAACCCTGGATTCAGTCTACATCGTGGGATTCTCAATATGCTATTTTTCCACGGGGTAGTTGTCTATCTCCGGTGGTATAGCATGGCTGTGTTGTGACTGCGTGCGGGTCATTGTTGACTGTGCCATGTCATGATCACACCAGCCCATTCATCGCTCCCTATTCACCCAGGCTTCCCATCTACACGTGGACTCCTCCCCTGCATGGACTGGACACTCCTCTCTACATTCCTTCACCTGTGGCCATCTGTGAGTCCCTCCACCACACCTCCACACTCATGTTGTGGAGCCTGTCTCTCCTTTCCACCCACATCCCATACTGATATCCACTGATGGTTCTTCTTTCGGCTTTGTCTCTCCTGCTCTAACCTTAACCCTGCTGACCTTGTTTCCATCCTTCCTTAACCCCTACCTCCTTGCCGACCTGTTTACCCTAACCCCAACCCCTCCTACCTCTTACCTAACCATAGGTCCCGCCCTGGTGTCTTTTCTCCCACCCCCCTCCCCCCCTACCTCCTCCTTAGTCTCCTCACCCCAACCCTAGGCCGTTCTCTCTCTTTGTTTCACTATCACCTCCCTTTTGGGCCTATGGTTTCGGTGTCTTCGGCTCTCCCTGGCCTTCCTACTAATTCTAATTTACACACTTTTTTCCTTACACATCCACTCTGGCACCACTCTAACCCTAACCTGTGTTCCTTTCTCCTTTCACAGTTCCTTGGTCACCTGTCACACACGGTCCATCCATGTTGCCTTCTATGCACACACACACACACACACACATACTCTCTCTCTCTCTCTCTTGTCTCCTCTTTTCCCTAGATGTTTAATTGAGATTACCGATTCTGGTGGGCGCCCAAGGCACAGGGGGGATGACGCTTTTTGTCGTCACCCCTGAGTTCTTGATAGTCCTTAGTCGTAGGACGGCCCTTGACCTGCATAACGTGTTTTATTTCATACTTTGCTACCTGACGAGCTCTGAGGAGAGCGAAACTGCAGTCGTGGCCGGTTAGAACCTCACGATTCCCTGCTTAATGTTGTGGTAGGTGCCAGCAGGAAGGCACCTCCCAGGGAGTGGAGTTCTGCGTTTTTGACTACACCTTTTATTTGCTCGGAAGAGCCCCTCTCTTGCTCTCTCTCTCTCTCACACACCCACACACACGCGTGCTCTCTCTAGCTGTTCTCTCTCTAGCTGTTCTCTCTCTAGCTGTTCTCTCTCTAGCTGTTCTCTCTCTAGCTGTTCTCTCTCTAGCTGTTCTCTCTCTAGCTGATCTCCCTCTATCCGCTCTCCCCTAACTGCTCTCTCTCCCACACACACACACACACACACACCCCCACGCTTTAATTCTGTCTCCCATGCCCTGTCTTCCACATACTCATGTATGTCTGCGGCGCTCTTCCCCAGAGCGCCCTCATTTATTGCATTCATGGCACTCATGTGTCCTGTCCATTAACCCCCCTTTCCTCCCCAGCAGCACGACAAGTGCAGATGTCCTCTACTCATCAAAACCAGGCCCTGGATAGGCTTTTGAATTTTTCAGGCAGGCTCCCCCTAGATTAGGTTAGCTACCGGGCCAAGGTAGGACACGCACTCACACACTCAGGTGCATCCATTCACTCACGCTCATGCCCCATCTCTTGAAGAGGACCCGGATTGGCCTCCACTGGACCATCATCGCCCATCCTGGGGGCTGGACCGTCGGGGACTTGGTCCTCCGCACATAGCCTGTGATCCTCGGTCATAGCCTGTGATCCTCTGTCATCTCTGATGACCGAGCTGTCTCAGCTCCCTCCTTCGGTGATGTGTACTACACATCATCCGGCCCTCACACGGCAACGGGGGGATCTTTGACCCCTCCGGCCGTAGGCCCAGGCTACGGTCCAGCCCACCCCACCACTTCATCTAAAGCAGTCCTGACGTGGCTACGGTTGATTTTCAAGCCGTGGCTACGGTTGATTTTCAAGCCGGCCTCAGGCTTGGACCACGGTTTTACCGGCTCCGCTGCTTTACGAGTCACTCCTCCTGACCGGACTCAGGGGGAGGAGACAGGAGTGACCCCTCCCTTCTCATGCTTCCTACCGACGGAAGAGGTAGACGGCCCTGCTGCCATCACCAGTGGGGTGAAGAAGATTAGATGGACTACCTCAGCGCGGCACCTCGGCGCTACGCGCCTCAGCGCGGCACCTCCGCGCTACGCGCCTCGGCGCTGCGCGCTTCGGATTGGACGAGTGGAACCCCCCTGTGTCTACACTCGGATGTAGCATGTGCTACGGTGGCCGGTCACCTCTGCTACCCACGAGTGAACCTTGACACCCGAGGTCACCTACCTCTCTCGGGGGGAACCTCTCTTGTGGGGACAGAAGACCTCAGAGCACGCTCCTGCTTAGACCCTGTGGTGCGCACACGTCCGTCAGTGGATTCGGGGGTGGTCATCCATGTACCCATCGGTTACTAACGTCCTCTTTAGTGCTTAGACCTATACTTACCCTGGGCCGCGAGCGCAACAGGGTCTACAGGCCTGGGACCCCTTTGGGGTCCTGGAGGGGGTCTACTCCCCTACCCCCTCTGGTGGAAGATCTACATGGCTCTAGGATACGAGTGCATTTCCCCCTAAGCCTATGCGGGTCGAAGTACTGAACTGCTTGGCGCGGGGGGCATCAGAGATAACAACCTAACCCAGCCAGCGCATGTAGGGCCATGCCGCTGAGGCCCCATTGGGGGGCCACCGAATTACCCCTCAGGGGAACGTCGGATTCCTTGTTGCGTAAGCCCCACCTCTCTCCACGGGCGCTCAGTCCCCACGTGTAACACAGCGTAGTCTGGAAGATGGACGCTTCCCCCTCTCGCGCGCGCTGCAGTCCTCCCTGGGACAGACACGGACTGTGAGTGTTGTCGCTGACGCATTAGCATGCAGACGCAAGAAGATGGTCGTCGTCGTGGGATTCTGGAGAGAGACCGGCCTACAATCGGGGTAGACTCAGCGAGGGAAACGGTGTTGAAACTTCATAAGTGCACGTGACAACTCACGGCCATTTGCTTCATCCTGCCAGATCCTCGCGGTTACATTGGAGACCCAGCGGGCGGGCCAACGAAACGCCTCTTCGGGGTATACGGCTATAGTCCCAAGGGGGACCGGGCCTCGCACGCCCTCTACACTCAACACGTAGGTCAGAATGCCCTTTACCGGCATGGCCCCGATCGAAGCAGTGGGGAGCTCCTCTCCTCACACAAGCTCTCGGGCTGAAGAACAGAGACACTCTGCACCGCACTGACGGTCCAAGGGCCACCCTGCTATAGCCTTGCCCCCACCTATAAACATGCCCCCACAGAAGAAGGCCCTCCTGAACAGGGGGCTTGACCTGCTGGGCACTCCACTTGACCTTCGACCCCTGGCCTCTCTACTCCTCTCGGCCTCCCCGTCTTCTAGAGACGGCACAAGGCCTACACTCACAGCCGGAGCGGGTCTTGTCACATCATGGAGTGTCATACCCACCTTTCCTGTGTCTGCTGGACCGGCCGTGGACGTGTCCTGACCCCGCCCCCAGACGGCCTTCTCTGGACCCTCGGGTGGTAACTAGGCCACGCTCCCCCCGGTACCACGCCTTCCCCGGGGCGGGACACCACCGAGCCACGCTAAAGCCGATGACGGGTCTTCTGGGAGAGAGACAGCACCTCCTGTCATGGGCAAAATAGACCGTCATTGACTGCGTTTCACTACGCATCTGACCTCTCTTCCTATCTATGCCTCAATCGACGAACTGTCCCTGACGTCCTCCGCATTCACTCCACAAACGTCCGTTCTGGGCGGGGGTGTCTGTCTGCTATGGTATCGACGAATGGGCTGAGTAGTAGTACGCAGGGGGAGGACCTCTCAGGGTGGCGGTCGGCGTAGTGTGGAAACAGTTGCACTCTGTCATCGGGAAGACCTGCTTAATGGTAGCCTGCTCACATCCCGGAAGATTTGGATTCACCTCTACCATGACGGGTCCTACGTCTGTGTTACACTGCGCTTTTCTTCAACCCCAGGCTGATCTCAGCTCTGGTTCATCTACCCGCCGTCCCTCCTTGGACCCGGGAGGACGTGTCCCCACGGGGTCAAACTACATAAGCTGAGCTGCTCCACCAACTTCACGGCCTATGTGAAGCACCGCTCTCCCTCTCTGTGGCACCATCTGCTGGACGGTTCCTGCTCTCTGACTGTCTCTGGCCTTTGGCTCTGGGGGGTCACGTTCTACGGTCGCGTCACTTTGCTCCCCTGCCGCTCGCGCCTTCTGTGGGGCCTCTGGCCCCTTGCAGAAGCCTTGGTCTACCGTTACTAGGGCGTTGCTTATGCTGGTTGCAGTGCCTGGGAATATCGGATGTGACCTGTGCATTGCGCCGGTTGCGGGTGCCTGGGTGACGTTCTTTGACCAAGCACCTCTGATTTGCATGGGTGGTGTGTGTGCGCGGGGGAAGATCAGCTTGTGACCCTTTGCCAGGCTGGGGGAATATCGGACGTGACCCTTAAACACCCTGCACCGTAGGTGGCCGTTGTGACTGGGGGACCTGACGTACGTGTGGTTCTGACCCCTGGGAGCTTTTGACCTTTGACCTTCGGAGTGGTGGGCCTGTTCTCTCTGGATGCTGCCTGTGCTCCCTGCGGCTTGGCATGGCCACAACCCTGGATTCAGTCTACATCGTGGGATTCTCAATATGCTATTTTTCCACGGGGTAGTTGTCTATCTCCGGTGGTATAGCATGGCTGTGTTGTGACTGCGTGCGGGTCATTGTTGACTGTGCCATGTCATGATCACACCAGCCCATTCATCGCTCCCTATTCACCCAGGCTTCCCATCTACACGTGGACTCCTCCCCTGCATGGACTGGACACTCCTCTCTACATTCCTTCACCTGTGGCCATCTGTGAGTCCCTCCACCACACCTCCACACTCATGTTGTGGAGCCTGTCTCTCCTTTCCACCCACATCCCATACTGATATCCACTGATGGTTCTTCTTTCGGCTTTGTCTCTCCTGCTCTAACCTTAACCCTGCTGACCTTGTTTCCATCCTTCCTTAACCCCTACCTCCTTGCCGACCTGTTTACCCTAACCCCAACCCCTCCTACCTCTTACCTAACCATAGGTCCCGCCCTGGTGTCTTTTCTCCCACCCCCCTCCCCCCCTACCTCCTCCTTAGTCTCCTCACCCCAACCCTAGGCCGTTCTCTCTCTTTGTTTCACTATCACCTCCCTTTTGGGCCTATGGTTTCGGTGTCTTCGGCTCTCCCTGGCCTTCCTACTAATTCTAATTTACACACTTTTTTCCTTACACATCCACTCTGGCACCACTCTAACCCTAACCTGTGTTCCTTTCTCCTTTCACAGTTCCTTGGTCACCTGTCACACACGGTCCATCCATGTTGCCTTCTATGCACACACACACACACACACACATACTCTCTCTCTCTCTCTCTTGTCTCCTCTTTTCCCTAGATGTTTAATTGAGATTACCGATTCTGGTGGGCGCCCAAGGCACAGGGGGGATGACGCTTTTTGTCGTCACCCCTGAGTTCTTGATAGTCCTTAGTCGTAGGACGGCCCTTGACCTGCATAACGTGTTTTATTTCATACTTTGCTACCTGACGAGCTCTGAGGAGAGCGAAACTGCAGTCGTGGCCGGTTAGAACCTCACGATTCCCTGCTTAATGTTGTGGTAGGTGCCAGCAGGAAGGCACCTCCCAGGGAGTGGAGTTCTGCGTTTTTGACTACACCTTTTATTTGCTCGGAAGAGCCCCTCTCTTGCTCTCTCTCTCTCTCACACACCCACACACACGCGTGCTCTCTCTAGCTGTTCTCTCTCTAGCTGTTCTCTCTCTAGCTGTTCTCTCTCTAGCTGTTCTCTCTCTAGCTGTTCTCTCTCTAGCTGTTCTCTCTCTAGCTGATCTCCCTCTATCCGCTCTCCCCTAACTGCTCTCTCTCCCACACACACACACACACACACACCCCCACGCTTTAATTCTGTCTCCCATGCCCTGTCTTCCACATACTCATGTATGTCTGCGGCGCTCTTCCCCAGAGCGCCCTCATTTATTGCATTCATGGCACTCATGTGTCCTGTCCATTAACCCCCCTTTCCTCCCCAGCAGCACGACAAGTGCAGATGTCCTCTACTCATCAAAACCAGGCCCTGGATAGGCTTTTGAATTTTTCAGGCAGGCTCCCCCTAGATTAGGTTAGCTACCGGGCCAAGGTAGGACACGCACTCACACACTCAGGTGCATCCATTCACTCACGCTCATGCCCCATCTCTTGAAGAGGACCCGGATTGGCCTCCACTGGACCATCATCGCCCATCCTGGGGGCTGGACCGTCGGGGACTTGGTCCTCCGCACATAGCCTGTGATCCTCGGTCATAGCCTGTGATCCTCTGTCATCTCTGATGACCGAGCTGTCTCAGCTCCCTCCTTCGGTGATGTGTACTACACATCATCCGGCCCTCACACGGCAACGGGGGGATCTTTGACCCCTCCGGCCGTAGGCCCAGGCTACGGTCCAGCCCACCCCACCACTTCATCTAAAGCAGTCCTGACGTGGCTACGGTTGATTTTCAAGCCGTGGCTACGGTTGATTTTCAAGCCGGCCTCAGGCTTGGACCACGGTTTTACCGGCTCCGCTGCTTTACGAGTCACTCCTCCTGACCGGACTCAGGGGGAGGAGACAGGAGTGACCCCTCCCTTCTCATGCTTCCTACCGACGGAAGAGGTAGACGGCCCTGCTGCCATCACCAGTGGGGTGAAGAAGATTAGATGGACTACCTCAGCGCGGCACCTCGGCGCTACGCGCCTCAGCGCGGCACCTCCGCGCTACGCGCCTCGGCGCTGCGCGCTTCGGATTGGACGAGTGGAACCCCCCTGTGTCTACACTCGGATGTAGCATGTGCTACGGTGGCCGGTCACCTCTGCTACCCACGAGTGAACCTTGACACCCGAGGTCACCTACCTCTCTCGGGGGGAACCTCTCTTGTGGGGACAGAAGACCTCAGAGCACGCTCCTGCTTAGACCCTGTGGTGCGCACACGTCCGTCAGTGGATTCGGGGGTGGTCATCCATGTACCCATCGGTTACTAACGTCCTCTTTAGTGCTTAGACCTATACTTACCCTGGGCCGCGAGCGCAACAGGGTCTACAGGCCTGGGACCCCTTTGGGGTCCTGGAGGGGGTCTACTCCCCTACCCCCTCTGGTGGAAGATCTACATGGCTCTAGGATACGAGTGCATTTCCCCCTAAGCCTATGCGGGTCGAAGTACTGAACTGCTTGGCGCGGGGGGCATCAGAGATAACAACCTAACCCTAACCCTAACCCTAACCCTAACCCTAACCCTAACCCTAACCCTAACCCTAACCCTAACCCTAACCCTAACCCTAACCCTAACCCTAACCCTAACCCTAACCCTAACCCTAACCCTAACCCTAACCCTAACCCTAACCCTAACCCTAACCCTAACCCTAACCCTAACCCTAACCCTAACCCTAACCCTAACCCTAACCCATGCTTCTTCTTTTACAGATCTTCTCCTCTCACTTAGCTTGTTCACCACCCTGAGTGTACACACATGCCTCGCACACACGCGCGCCCTCCCCCTCTCTCTCTCTCTCTCTCCCTCTCTACTCTTTTCCCTAGACAATAATTCTGAATACCGCTTCTGGTGGGCTGCCAGGAGGGCACCGGGGTGACCACCATCCTCCTTCTTTGGTGTAGCCTCGAGGTCCCCTGTCAGTCCGTAGCCTAGGATGGCCCTGGTTCCTGCTCATGTTTTATTTCCGTCACCTGACGAGTCCTGGGAGAGGACGAAACCGGTCGTGGCCAGTTAGGACCCCGTATATCCCTGCTTAATTTCTGGCATGGGCCCGGCAGGAGGCACCGCCCAGGGAATGGAGTCCTGCGTTTTTGACTACAACTTTTATTTGCTCTAACAGGAGCGCCTCTCTCTATATCTCTCTCACCCCACTCCCACCACTATTGTCTGCATGGCTTTATCTTCATCGCACTCATGTGCAGTGAGGACAGGGCTATGACACTCATGTATCTTGTTTATTAACCCCTTCCTTCCACAGCCCTGCATTTCCTTGGGGTCCTCCCCACATCTGCACCCGGGATTGGTATAGATTCTTAACTTTCCAGGTAGAACCTTTTTTAGCTTTTCAGATTAAGTTAGCTACCCGGTCAAGGTAGGACACGCACTCACACACTCAATTGCACCTTATATGTCCACACAGGCCCTTTATTTAATTTCTATCCCTCCTGCGTTCCTCGTGTACTCCCCCCAGACGCCGGCATGTTGCTCCCTCTTTTGCCCTTCTCCGCGTACCTTAACCCAACCGTCACCATCCCATAGGCTGGCCTACTGTGACTTAATGGGGTAGGATAGCCCCCCTGTCACTTACCCTAACCCCAACCTGGGAGGGTCTACGCCTAAAACTTAACCGAAAGGCTGACCTACTGTGACTTAATGGGGTAGGATAGCCCCCCTGTCACTTATCCTAACCCCAACCTGGGAGGGTCTACGCCTAAAACTCAACCGGAAGGCTTACCTTCTGTGACTTAATGGGGTAGGATAACCCCCCTGTCACTTATCCTAACCCCAACCTGGGAGGGCCTACGCCTAAAACTTAACCAGACGACTAACCTACTGTGACTTAATGGGGTGGGATAGCCCCCCTGTCACTTATCCTAACCCCAACCTGGGGGGGTCTACGCCTAAAACTTAACCGTTGCTTCCCCCCAGTGGTTTTATCTCTGATTACTGGGCCACCTCACTGGGCCACCTCACTGGGTCACCTGTCCTAACCCCAACCAGTGAGAGTTCACACCTAAACGGGTCGAAGCACGAAACTGCTGGGCTCGGGTGATCATCAGACATCAAACCTATTTATAATCTGAGGATGTGTACCTTGACCCCTTGGGGATCGGGACTCTTAAGGATTGATACCATAATTGGAATAATAACTCGGTTTCAAACACTTTATGACTTTTATATACTCTGATGGTGTTTACTTTGTCCTCCAGGTGGACAGAGACCCTCCAGATATTAACTTCTACTAACAACAAGGGACCTTTCTGACTCTGAGCATGCTCCCGCATTGACCCTGCTACCTGAACATGTCAAGTGGATACGGAGACGGCCATCCATGTGCTCGACCTATACTTATATATTATGCATTGTTTCTTGTTGTATGTTTATATATTACTATCCCCCTGAGTGCTCCTCACTCACCCTGTGTCGAGTGGCGAGCGCTTCAGGTGTTACCCGGCCTGGGTTCCCCTCGGGGTTCCTGGAGGGGCCTAGCCCCTGTTCGGATGTGGTGGATGACTCAGCATTGGCATAGCGTGTGCCTCAGTCCTGAGCCTAAGTGGGTCGAAGTACCGAACTACTGGGCTCGGGGGATTTTCAGACATTAAACCTAACCCTAACCCTAACCCTAACCCTAACCCTAACCCTAACCCGTACCCTAACCCGTACCCTAACCCGTACCCTAACCCGTACCCTAACCCGTACCCTAACCCGTACCCTAACCCGTACCCTAACCCGTACCCTAACCCGTACCCTAACCCGTACCCTAACCCGTACCCTAACCCGTACCCTAACCCGTACCCTAACCCGTACCCTAACCCGTACCCTAACCCGTACCCTAACCCGTACCCTAACCCGTACCCTAACCCGTACCCTAACCCGTACCCTAACCCGTACCCTAACCCGTACCCTAACCCGTACCCTAACCCGTACCCTAACCCGTACCCTAACCCTAACCCTAACCCGTACCCGTACCCTAACCCGTACCCGTACCCTAACCCGTACCCGTACCCTAACCCTAACCCTAACCCTAACCCTTACCCTTACCCTTACCCTTACCCTTACCCTAACCCTTACCCTAACCCTTACCCTTACCCTTACCCTTACCCTTACCCTTACCCTTACCCTTACCCTTACCCTTACCCTTACCCTTACCCTTACCCTTACCCTTACCCTTACCCTTACCCTTACCCTTACCCTTACCCTTAAGCATTACAGACCAATTGTTCTGAATGAATCGGTAGTTATCTAGCTCTGCAGAAGCTTGATAATCACCCTTCATTTGAATCGGGTATGTAAGAGCAGTGAAGCATGTAAGACAGGGGGGCCCCAAAAACTAAGATTTTGAACCACTGCCATACTATAAGGTCACAATTGCTGCCCCTTGTGGTGGATATAACATGTTGAGGGGTCAAAATGCAGGTAATTTGCAACGGGATGGGTAATGCCTGTTCTGTGACCACAGGTATGTACGTGGGTCATACAAAGGTTCCCCAAGGAAACAGGCATGGACGGTAAGGGTTTAGCAATCGCGGAGGACAACTTTGGTGTCAGCTTCTACATCCAACCAGTGTCTTGGCCCCTTGTTAAGATAATGAGGGGGTTGTTGGAGTAATGTGATCAGGGCTGGGTGTTCAAGGGAGGGAAGCGAGTTCTGAATAAGAGGCCCTACAAGGGTCTTCAGGATGAAAAGCCATGGGTTGGGTTGCCAGGAGATGGATGGGGTTTTCAAACTAAAAGTCCTCTGAGAATGGTGAGATAAGGCTAATGAGCGAGTATTGGGAGTATAAGTTCAAAGTTACTGTGCCGGAAAGCCAAAAAGCTTGTCAAAATAAGTCCCTTTAGGAAGAGGACAATCACTGGGGGTAAAAAAAGACTGTGGGTGAAAGGAAGGTCCTTGAAACTAAGACTCCCTTCAAATTGTGCCCGAGAGGGAAAGTCATGATGGTAGCAGAGGTCCAATGTGTGTGTGGGGGTAACCAGAGATGGGCAGTAGCATTTTCAATAAAGGCACAATGAAGTGAAAGTATGGCAGGATGATGACCACTGGGGGTTGGAGAGGACCCTACAAGGGTTCAACAAATGGAAGGCCATGGGTCAGGGTGACCAGTGGCAGGTAAGAGGAAAGCCTTTCAAAAAAAAGGTCCTTTACAATTTCAGGCAGAGGAGGTCGGTAGGTCTGACGAGGGTCGTGGTGGACTGAGACAATCAATGAGAGCTTGTCAAAATAAGTCCCATTGAAGTGGAGGAGGATGCTGCAGGTAGCAGGAAGGTCAGAACCGAGTCCTTTAAGATACGTCAGAGAGGCCCTACAAGGGTCTTAATGGATGAAAACCCAACCCTGGGTTGCCAGGAGATGGACAGGGTTTTCAAAAAAGTCTGAGAATGATTGGGAGTATAAGGTCAAAGTTAGACCGTGGCAGAAAGCCAAAAGGCTTATCAAAATAAGTCCCATTAGGAAGAGGACAATCACTGGGGGTACGGAAAGATCTTACAAGGGCCTTATTGTAAGAAGACCATGACTGACCAGTGGTGGGTGAAAGGAAGGTCCTTAAAAATAAGAGGCCCTTCAAATTGTGCCCAAGAGGGAAAGTCATGATGGTAGCAGAGGTCCAATGTGTGTGTGGGGGTAACCAGAGATGGGCACTAGCATTTTCAATAAAGTCACAATGAAGTGAAAGTATGGCAGAATGATGACCACTGGGGGTTGGAGAGGACCCTACAAGGGTTCAATAAATGGAAGGCCATGGGTCAGGGTGACCAGTGGCAGGTAAGAGGAAAGCCTTTCAAAAAAAAGGTCCTTTACAATTTCAGGCACAGGAGGGGGGTGGACAGAGACAACCAATGAGAGTTTGTCAAAAAAAAAGTCCCATTGGAGTGGAGGATGCTGTAGGTAGCAGGAAGGTCAGAACCGGGTCCTTTAGGCATAGGTCCCAAATGGTTAGGGTTAGAGTCAGTTGGGTAGGGTTCTGGTTACAACAGCGACTAGTACAGGTCCAAAGCTCCAACAAGGTTAGGGTTAGGTGTTGGTCCAGAGGCTCAGGGATGTATAGACAGGAGAGATGACAAGGAGAAGTCAGGAAGTGGGAGAGAGAGAAATGACTACAGAGCCAACACCCACAGGGCAAAGGACACTTGCCCACAGGGCTAAGCAAGTCTACCTCCCATCCAAAGGGTGGTCCCAAGGATGGGAGGAGAGGGTGCAAAGGGGTAATTAAGGGTAGGGTTTTAGGTGAAGAATCATAAGCACCTTCCCAGAGGAGAGGATTGCAGGGTGAAATTGGGGGACTGTATCCATTTCCCAGAAGAACACAGCTGCTATCAAGGGGTCCCCAAGGCAAGGGAGAGGGTTTTTTGGGTAAAGGAAGAGAACCGAAGGAGAGAGAATTGATGGCAAATCTTCAGATCTTCTTAATGATAAAGGAATCAAGGCAAATCTAAGGTTGGAATGAGAAGGAGCTGTAGGGGTGAGTAGAGACCAAGGCCCAGGCAGGTTAGGTAGCATTAATGAGGGTAAGGTGTGGCAGTAATGATGAGGAAACACCCTGTGGGACCCCAACGGGACCACAGTACAGGTGAGGCCCCATTTAAGCACGCCCACCTGAAACCCCACTAACTCCGTCCCCTTATGATAAACTAGGGTTAGTATAGAGTTTGTATAATGTCTAAAGTCCAGTAAAGATCCAAGAAGGGTATCAATCCCAACATTTGGTAATATAGGTCTAGCAATGACAAACTGGATATCCCAAGGTCTAGGATGAGATCTGTTGGAAACCGTTCTGGAGAATGGGAGTAAAAGTGATGACATACCGCTGTCCGAAGACTAACCCCATTCTTGTCCAAATCGGGCCAGTAGAACTAATTTGTGAAGGAAACCTTTTTATTAGCAATCAATGCTAATGCTAATAAGCAAAATGGTGCAAGTTTTAGGAGGGATTGGAGAGTAAGTTCAATGTGAAATAAAATGTGAATTGTAAAGCTTGAATTTTTGGAAAAATAAATTTCTTTGAAAATAAATTAAAAAAATATATATTAGCAATCAGTGCTAATGCTAATAAGCAAAAATGGTGCAATTCTTACCTTGGATCCTGCCCACTGCTCTCGCCACACGGAAAATGTTGGGGTAGAATGGATACCCAGTAAGAGGCACAATAAACTGTGCAAGAGAACATGTCCAAGAGAATACATTTCTCATGGGGAAGCCAACAAGCACCAGAAACCAGGGAGGCAAAAGCGTATCCTGGGGTATGGGTTTGATCACACCCCTTGGGCTAAAGGGTGATGATCAGAATCAGTCAAGGTGTAGTGCAGTGGTGCATGAGTGGGGCTACCCCCCGTAAAAGACTAGGCTACGATCAAGGTCCTGAGCCCTGGACCACCACATCCTGCGTGCTGTCCCGAGTGGGACGCAGGAGGGCCGCATACTTACCGCCCACCCAAACAGACTGCTTGTTAACACCGCAAGGTTACCACAGCCTGCCCGGAGAGGGCCTGAAGAACCACTTGCCCGGACAGACTGCTTGTGGTCACAGCCTGCCCAGAGTGGATCAAAGTCTCCCGCCCACCCAGACAAGCTGCCCCTGTCGCAGCTTACCCAGCGGGGGCTAAGGAGTGCTGGCGGAAGGGAGGTAAGGCTCCTATCGAGCCTTGGAACTCCCTACAAGCTTCTACCAGCGGCTAGGGCCTAGGTTTGTCGGCGGGTGAGTCCTGGGAATATGTCCCATTGTGCTAAACCACTGGACCCACCAATCTTCTACCGACGCTAACTATACCTCGGAAAAGCATACTCACCAAAGCTGTGTAAAACCCAGTCTGGAACCCCTACGTCAGGAGTCTGCCGAGGGATCCGGATGAGGCCTTGAATTGTTTCAGGGAGACCCCATCAACTGAGGTAGCAAATCTTTCAACGGTGAGAGCGGCAAGCGGCGTCAGCAACGGGTATCAAAAACCCCATTGAGCCTAATCAAACTGGAAAATGATTGAGAAACCAAAGGTAGGAATGGTAGCCCCGAAGAGGGGTATCGGCCTGCGTATTGGTGAAGATTAAATCGATCTGCTTCTCTGATAGACACAGCGATTGGTTGACTGCCACCAAAATGTCGAGGCCGCTCCCCAGAAATGGGGAGGAGCCCCTGTGAAATAAAATGGGTCCCCCAACCTGTCAGTCCAGGGGACATGGCAGTGTAGGGAGGACCCAGGCACCTGAGGGTGTCAGGGCCACCCCCCCAGAAATGGGGAGAGGCCCAGGACAACCCCCCAGAAATGGGGAGGGGCCCCTGTGAAATAAAATGAGTCCCCCAACCTGTCAGTCCAGGGGACATGGCAGTGTAGGGCAGGACCAGGCACCTTGGGTTAGAGAAAGAGACTTTAGGACTTTACCATGGAGAAGAAAGGGGGGTTAGGACTTAATCATGTAGAAGGGGGGTTTGGAATTTACCATGGACAAGAGAGAAAGAGACTTTTACCGTTTTGAAGAAAGGGGGGTTTGGACTCCCGCTTGACTTCCGGTTGATTGAGAGAAACCAAAGGTAGGAATGGTAGCCCCGAAGAGGGGTATCGGCCTGAGTAGTGGTGAAGATTAAATCGATCTGCTTCTCTGATAGACACAGCGATTGGTTGACTGGCACCAAAGTGTCAAGGCCACCCCCCAGAAATGGGGAGGGGCCCCTGTGAAATAAAATGGGTCCCCAACCTGTCAGTCCAGGGGACATGGCAGTGTAGGGAGGACCCAGGCACCTGAGGGTGTCAGGACCACCCCCCCAGAAATGGGGAGAGGCCCAGGACAACCCCCCAGAAATGGGGAGGGGCCCCTGTGAAATAAAATGGGTCCCCCAACCTGTCAGTCCAGGGGACATGGCAGTGTAGGGAGGACCCAGGCATCTGAGGGTGTCAGGGCCACCCCCCCAGAAATGGGGAGAGGCCCAGGACAACCCCCCAGAAATGGGGAGGGGCCCCTGTGAAATAAAATGAGTCCCCCAACCTGTCAGTCCAGGGGACATGGCAGTGTAGGGCAGGACCAGGCACCTAAGGGTTAGAGAAAGAGACTTTAGGACTTTACCATGGAGAAAAAAGGGGGGTTAGGACTTAATCATGTAGAAGGGGGGTTTGGAATTTACCATGGACAAGAGAGAAAGAGACTTTTACCGTTTTGAAGAAAGGGGGGTTTGGACTCCCGCTTGACTTCCGCTTGAGTGAGAGAAACCAAAGGTAGGAATGGTAGCCACAAAGAGGGGTACAGGCATAATTTTAAGTGAAGATCAAGCCAATCTGTTTGTCTGATAGACACAGCAATTGGTTGACTGGCACCAAAGGTGTCAGGGCCACTCCCCAGAAATGAGGAGAGGTCCAGGGCCACCCCCCCAGAGAGATGGGGAGGGGCCCCTGTGAAACTAAATGGGTCCACCGACCTGTCAGTCCAGGGGACATGGCAGTGTAGGGCGGGACCAGGCACCTGAGGGTTAGGGTTAGAGAAAGAGACTTTAGGACTTTACCATGTAGTTTTTTTTGGGATTGTACCATTTTGAAGAAAAGGGGGTTTTGGACCTTTCTCCCCCCCATAACTCTGCCTAGGAGGCTCCCCCTGGCCCCAAACTAGGTCTGGTCTGCTCATTAGAAGCCCCTCTATGTGCAGTGTTTGGATGGGATTTTTGTATTTGTATTTTTTGGAAACACCCCCTCTGAAGCCTTTTTTCCCCACAATCCCGACTAATCTGTTTACTGCCTGCCTACCTTTCTGTCTGTCTGTCTGTGTCTGTCTTAGTATATTGTATTTTTATATTTATCTGTATATTTAGGAGGTTTAGCATGGGTGTGTCATGGGATTTCAACAAGTTGAGACCATGCCAACAGGTCTTCTGCTCTAAGAGAAAGCTGAGACCATGTCAACAAGATCATCTCAAAAAGTATTTTGAAAAGTATTTTGAAAAGTAATTAGAAAAGTCAGGTGAGTCAGGTGGCTGAGCGGTGAGGGAATCGGGCTAGTAATCCAGCCAACTGACGTTGTGTCCTTGGGCAAGGTACTTCACCCTACTTGCCTCGGGGGAATGTCCCTGTACTTACTGTAAGTCGGTCTGGATAAGAGCGTCTGCTAAATGACTAAATGTAAATGTAAAGTATTAAAGTATTTTTGAAAAGTAATTAGAAAAATATTAAGGTATTTTTGAAAAGTAATTAGAAAAATATTAAAGTATTTTTGAAAAGTAATTAGAAAAATATTAAAGTATTTTTGAAAAGTAATTAGAAAAATATTAAAGTATTTTTGAAAAGTAATTAGAAAAATATTAAAGTATTTTTGAAAAGTAATTAGAAAAATATTAAAGTATTTTTGAAAAGTAATTAGAAAAATATTAAAGTATTTTTGAAAAGTAATTAGAAAAATACTAAAGTATTTTTGAAAAGTAATTAGAAAAATATTAAAGTATTTTTGAAAAGTAATTAGAAAAGTATTAAAGTATTTTTGAAAAGTAATTAGAAAAATACTAAAGTATTTTTGAAAAGTAATTAGAAAAATACTAAAGTATTTTTGAAAAGTGATTAGAAAAATATTAAAGTATTTTTGAAAAGTAATTAGAAAAATATGAAAGTATTTTTGAAAAGTAATTAGAAAAATATTAAAGTATTTTTGAAAAGTAATTAGAAAAATATTAAAGTATTTTTGAAAAGTAATTTATTAAAGTCCTTTTCAAAATACTTTCAGAAATACTTTAATAATTTTCTAATTACTTTTCAAAATACTTTTCAAAATACTTTTCAAAATACTCCCGGCACATTGATGGGATTTCAACAAGTTGAGACCATGTCAACAGGTCTACTGCTCTAAGAGAAAGCTGAGACCATGTCAACAGGTTTACTGCTCGAAGAGAACCTGGGAAGCACCTGGGAACCAAACTTGGTCTGGTCGAAAAACGAAAAACAGGTTAAAATCCAATCCAAAACACGCCCGTAGAGGGGACTCTGATGAGCAGACCAGACCTAGTTTGGGGCATGTAGGGCCTTTCTAGGCAGAGTTATGGGCCAGACAGAAAGGGAAGAGAAATATGGTCTAAAATCTTAAAATCCAATCCAAAACACGCCCGTAGAGGGGACTCTGATGAGCAGACCAGACCAACTTTGGGGCATGTAGGGCCTTTCTAGGCAGAGTTATGGGCCGGACAAAAGTGGAAGTCAAATATGGTCGGAAATCTTAAAATCCAATCCAAAATACTCTGATGAGCAGACCAGACCAAGTTTGGGGCATGTAGGCCCTTTCTAGGCAGAGTTATGGGCCGGACAAAAAGGGAAGACAAATATGGTCAATTTAAAATAAAATCCAATCCAAAACATGCCCGTAGAGGGGACTCTGATGAGCAGACCAGACCAAGTTTGGGGCATGTAGGCCCTTTCTAGGCAGAGTTATGGGCCGGACAAAAAGGGAAGACAAATATGGTCAAATTTTTAAAAATCCAATCCAAAACACGCCCGTAGAGGGGACTCTGATGAGCAGACCAGACCAAGTTTGGGGCATGTAGGGCCTTTCTAGGCAGAGTTATGGGCCGGACAAAAAGGGAAGTCAAATATGGTCGAAAATCTTAAAATCCAATCCAAAACATGCCCGTAGAGGGGACTCTGATGAGCAGACCAGACCTAGTTTGGGGCATGTAGGGCCTTTCTAGGCAGAGTTATGGGCCGGACAGAAAGGGAAGAGAAATATGGTCGAAAATCTTAAAATCCAATCCAAAACACGTCCGTAGAGGGGACTCTGATGAGCAGACCAGACCAAGTTTGGGGCATGTAGGGCCTTTCTAGGCAGAGTTATGGGCCGGACAAAAAGGGAAGTCAAATATGGTCGAAAATCTTAAAATCCAATCCAAAACACGCCCGTAGAGGGGACTCTGATGAGCAGACCAGTTAGGGTTAACGAAAAACAGGTTAAAATCCAATCCAAAACACGCCCGTAGAGGGGACTCTGATGAGCAGACCAGACCAAGTTTGGGGCATGTAGGGCCTTTCTAGGCAGAGTTATGGGCCGGACAAAAAGGGAAGAGAAATATGGTCGAAAATCTTAAAATCCAATCCAAAACACGTCCGTAGAGGGGACTCTGATGAGCAGACCAGACCAAGTTTGGGGCATGTAGGGCCTTTCTAGGCAGAGTTATGGGCCGGACAAAAAGGGAAGTCAAATATGGTCGAAAATCTTAACCTTTTCAAAATCCAGTTAAATTTGCCTGAAAACGCCTAAACAGCATACCCAAAGTAAATTGGAAGCTGTTCTTGAACCATTTGGAGTACATGCATGTAAATGATCTCTTTTGAAAGCTGACACTCTGAAGTTATGTCCCCTGTTGTCAGGACCCCTGTCAGTCCTACTAGTGTTGAGTAATAGAAGCTTGAACACAAGGAAAGTGAAAATTTCTATTTCCGTCTAGATTTTATTTTGAAAACAGAGGCCTGAAGAGGCCTAGAGGTGGTAGGTATTAGCTGGAAGACTAAATTGGACCACAGGTTGAAGCCTTACCCAATTCAAATCAAAAGTCAAACATAATACCACAATATATTCATATTTGACACATGTTTTTATAAGAGTACATCCATTCATTTTCTAAAAGGGCCTTTTGGAGACTCCAAAATGACCCTTTGTAACCAAGGTCAAATACTCAGGATAAAAGGTATTATTTTTCATAATTGTTATCTATAATGAAAGGTGGTACTTAGAACTATCATATATAATAGCTAAATCCCTAATTAGTATTACTGAAACACAAAAATTGAAGCATGAACACATTGGAGTGCTTTATCTGATTCCCAGGATTGGCGCACAAAGAAAACTGATTCTTTCAACCCTATTGCGCAATCGACTTTTATTTTGACGGCTCCACAGACACATACAAATGAGGTATTGGCATTTTCAGCTAGCTTTCAGCTACAAGGCTAACGAGCTCATTTCAGAACCAGTCGAAGCCAGTTCGAGAAATTTGTTTAGAAAGAGTGTGGGGGGGGGGGGGGGGGCGGGGGGGGGGGCAGGACGCACAGACCTAATTGGCTTTAGAGGGCTGTCAACGGGGCATGGAAGCTCTTATTGGGTCAAACAAGGTGTCAATCAAAAGGGGAGGGTTCAACGGACATTTTGATTGCTTCATATCGTGAAAACTCCGTTGCTAACCGGAGAACAGAACACTTTTATGTGAACAAGTTGTTTCTTCCGTCGGCTAACTTGCATAATGAAACAAAGGATAATGGCTATTCATGAACGTAAAACATTGTATTTGGACGAATTACTTTAATGGTTAGATACTTTGAACCCTTGGGAATGTACGCAGATCAAGTTTTGATGTGTTGTTTGCATACCTGGACGACACAGAACCTTTGAGGGTAAGTAGAGACGTTTGGCTTTGTAAACAACACCAAAGTGGTGACTGGACAAAGACGTTTACTAAACTTGTTGTTGTGACTCGATCTTGAAATGGTTACCATACAAGCACAAGTATCGTAGCTTTCCAATGATGTATAACATGTGTAGTAGTCAAAAAAATATATTTTTTACAATTTAGTGCGTAGTAACAGGGGGGGGTAGGGGCAGTGTTTTCGGTCCCCTCTACGGGCGTGTTTTGGATTGG
Organism: Osmerus mordax; assembly: GCF_038355195.1. Taxonomy (NCBI): domain Eukaryota; kingdom Metazoa; phylum Chordata; class Actinopteri; order Osmeriformes; family Osmeridae; genus Osmerus; species Osmerus mordax. The sequence goes on along the minus strand of NC_090070.1, from coordinate 13,980,527 downwards.
ATTTTAAGATTTTCGAGCATATTTGACTTCCCTTTTTGTCCGGCCCATAACTCTGCCTAGAAAGGCCCTACATGCCCCAAACTTGGTCTGGTCTGCTCATCAGAGTCCCCTCTACGGGCGTGTTTTGGATTGGATTTTAAGATTTTCGACCATATTTCTCTTCCCTTTTTGTCCGGCCCATAACTCTGCCTAGAAAGGCCCTACATGCCCCAAACTTGGTCTGGTCTGCTCATCAGAGTCCCCTCTACGGGCGTGTTTTGGATTGGATTTTAAGATTTTCGACCATATTTCTCTTCCCTTTTTGTCCGGCCCATAACTCTGCCTAGAAAGGCCCTACATGCCCCAAACTTGGTCTGGTCTGCTCATCAGAGTCCCCTCTACGGGCGTGTTTTGGATTGGATTTTGAAAAATTTGACCATATTTGTCTTCCCTTTTTGTCCGGACCATAACTCTGCCTAGAAAGGGCCTACATGCCCCAAACTTGGTCTGGTCTGCTCATCAGAGTCCCCTCTACGGGCGTGTTTTGGATTGGATTTTGTTTTAAATTGACCATATTTGTCTTCCCTTTTTGTCCGGCCCATAACTCTGCCTAGAAAGGGCCTACATGCCCCAAACTTGGTCTGGTCTGCTCATCAGAGTCCCCTCTACGGGCGTGTTTTGGATTGGATTTTAAGATTTTCGACCATATTTCTCTTCCCTTTTTGTCCGGCCCATAACTCTGCCTAGAAAGGGCCTACATGCCCCAAACTTGGTCTGGTCTGCTCATCAGAGTCCCCTCTACGGGCGTGTTTTGGATTGGATTTTAAGATTTTCGACCATATTTCTCGTCCCTTTCTGTCCGGCCCATAACTCTGCCTAGAAAGGCCCTACATGCCCCAAACTAGGTCTGGTCTGCTCATCAGAGTCCCCTCTACGGGCGTGTTTTGGATTGGATTTTGTTTTAAATTGACCATATTTGACTTCCCTTTTTGTCCGGCCCATAACTCTGCCTAGAAAGGCCCTACATGCCCCAAACTTGGTCTGGTCTGCTCATCAGAGTCCCCTCTACGGGCGTGTTTTGGATTGGATTTTAAGATTTTCGACCATATTTCTCTTCCCTTTTTGTCCGGCCCATAACTCTGCCTAGAAAGGCCCTACATGCCCCAAACTTGGTCTGGTCTGCTCATCAGAGTCCCCTCTACGGGCGTGTTTTGGATTGGATTTTGTTTTAAATTGACCATATTTTTCTTCCCTTTTTGTCCGGCCCATAACTCTGCCTAGAAAGGCCCTACATGCCCCAAACTTGGTCTGGTCTGCTCATCAGAGTCCCCTCTACGGGCGTGTTTTGGATTGGATTTTAAGATTTTCGACCATATTTCTCTTCCCTTTTTGTCCGGCCCATAACTCTGCCTAGAAAGGGCCTACATGCCCCAAACTAGGTCTGGTCTGCTCATCAGAGTCCCCCCTACGGGCGTGTTTTGGATTGGATTTTGTTTTAAATTGACCATATTTTTCTTCCCTTTTTGTCCGGCCCATAACTCTGCCTAGAAAGGCCCTACATGCCCCAAACTTGGTCTGGTCTGCTCATCAGAGTCCCCTCTACGGGCGTGTTTTGGATTGGATTTTAAGATTTTCGACCATATTTCTCTTCCCTTTTTGTCCGGCCCATAACTCTGCCTAGAAAGGCCCTACATGCCCCAAACTTGGTCTGGTCTGCTCATCAGAGTCCCCTCTACGGGCGTGTTTTGGATTGGATTTTGTTTTAAATTGACCATATTTGTCTTCCCTTTTTGTCCGGCCCATAACTCTGCCTAGAAAGGCCCTACATGCCCCAAACTTGGTCTGGTCTGCTCATCAGAGTCCCCTCTACGGGCGTGTTTTGGATTGGATTTTAAGATTTTCGACCATATTTCTCTTCCCTTTTTGTCCGGCCCATAACTCTGCCTAGAAAGGCCCTACATGCCCCAAACTTGGTCTGGTCTGCTCATCAGAGTCCCCTCTACGGGCGTGTTTTGGATTGGATTTTGTTTTAAATTGACCATATTTTTCTTCCCTTTTTGTCCGGCCCATAACTCTGCCTAGAAAGGCCCTACATGCCCCAAACTTGGTCTGGTCTGCTCATCAGAGTCCCCTCTACGGGCGTGTTTTGGATTGGATTTTAAGATTTTCGACCATATTTCTCTTCCCTTTTTGTCCGGCCCGTAACTCTGCCTAGAAAGGGCCTACATGCCCCAAACTTGGTCTGGTCTGCTCATCAGAGTCCCCTCTACGGGCGTGTTTTGGATTGGATTTTGTTTTAAATTGACCATATTTGACTTCCCTTTTTGTCCGGCCCATAACTCTGCCTAGAAAGGCCCTACATTCCCCAAACTTGGTCTGGTCTGCTCATCAGAGTCCCCTCTACGGGCGTGTTTTGGATTGGATTTTGTTTTAAATTGACCATATTTGACTTCCCTTTTTGTCCGGCCCATAACTCTGCCTAGAAAGGGCCTACATGCCCCAAACTTGGTCTGGTCTGCTCATCAGAGTCCCCTCTACGGGCGTGTTTTGGATTGGATTTTGTTTTAAATTGACCATATTTGTCTTCCCTTTTTGTCCGGCCCATAACTCTGCCTAGAAAGGCCCTACATGCCCCAAACTTGGTCTGGTCTGCTCATCAGAGTCCCCTCTACGGACGTGTTTTGGATTGGATTTTAAGATTTTCGACCATATTTCTCGTCCCTTTCTGTCCGGCCCATAACTCTGCCTAGAAAGGCCCTACATGCCCCAAACTAGGTGTGGTCTGCTCATCAGAGCCCCCTCTACGGGCGTGTTTTGGATTGGATTTTGTTTTAAATTGACCATATTTGACTTCCCTTTTTGTCCGGCCCATAACTCTGCCTAGAAAGGCCCTACATGCCCCAAACTTGGTCTGGTCTGCTCATCAGAGTCCCCTCTACGGACGTGTTTTGGATTGGATTTTAAGATTTTCGACCATATTTCTCTTCCCTTTTTGTCCGGCCCATAACTCTGCCTAGAAAGGGCCTACATGCCCCAAACTTGGTCTGGTCTGCTCATCAGAGTCCCCTCTACGGGCGTGTTTTGGATTGGATTTTAAGATTTTCGACCATATTTCTCGTCCCTTTCTGTCCGGCCCATAACTCTGCCTAGAAAGGCCCTACATGCCCCAAACTAGGTCTGGTCTGCTCATCAGAGTCCCCTCTACGGGCGTGTTTTGGATTGGATTTTGTTTTAAATTGACCATATTTGACTTCCCTTTTTGTCCGGCCCATAACTCTGCCTAGAAAGGCCCTACATGCCCCAAACTTGGTCTGGTCTGCTCATCAGAGTCCCCTCTACGGGCGTGTTTTGGATTGGATTTTAAGATTTTCGACCATATTTCTCTTCCCTTTTTGTCCGGCCCATAACTCTGCCTAGAAAGGCCCTACATGCCCCAAACTTGGTCTGGTCTGCTCATCAGAGTCCCCTCTACGGGCGTGTTTTGGATTGGATTTTGTTTTAAATTGACCATATTTTTCTTCCCTTTTTGTCCGGCCCATAACTCTGCCTAGAAAGGCCCTACATGCCCCAAACTTGGTCTGGTCTGCTCATCAGAGTCCCCTCTACGGGCGTGTTTTGGATTGGATTTTTAAAAATTTGACCATATTTGTCTTCCCTTTTTGTCCGGCCCATAACTCTGCCTAGAAAGGCCCTACATGCCCCAAACTTGGTCTGGTCTGCTCATCAGAGTCCCCTCTACGGGCGTGTTTTGGATTGGATTTTAAGATTTTCGACCATATTTCTCTTCCCTTTTTGTCCGGCCCGTAACTCTGCCTAGAAAGGGCCTACATGCCCCAAACTTGGTCTGGTCTGCTCATCAGAGTCCCCTCTACGGGCGTGTTTTGGATTGGATTTTGTTTTAAATTGACCATATTTGACTTCCCTTTTTGTCCGGCCCATAACTCTGCCTAGAAAGGCCCTACATTCCCCAAACTTGGTCTGGTCTGCTCATCAGAGTCCCCTCTACGGGCGTGTTTTGGATTGGATTTTGTTTTAAATTGACCATATTTGACTTCCCTTTTTGTCCGGCCCATAACTCTGCCTAGAAAGGCCCTACATGCCCCAAACTTGGTCTGGTCTGCTCATCAGAGTCCCCTCTACGGGCGTGTTTTGGATTGGATTTTGTTTTAAATTGACCATATTTTTCTTCCCTTTTTGTCCGGCCCATAACTCTGCCTAGAAAGGCCCTACATGCCCCAAACTTGGTCTGGTCTGCTCATCAGAGTCCCCTCTACGGGCGTGTTTTGGATTGGATTTTAAGATTTTCGACCATATTTCTCTTCCCTTTTTGTCCGGCCCATAACTCTGCCTAGAAAGGCCCTACATGCCCCAAACTTGGTCTGGTCTGCTCATCAGAGTCCCCTCTACGGGCGTGTTTTGGATTGGATTTTAAGATTTTCGACCATATTTCTCTTCCCTTTTTGTCCGGCCCGTAACTCTGCCTAGAAAGGGCCTACATGCCCCAAACTTGGTCTGGTCTGCTCATCAGAGTCCCCTCTACGGGCGTGTTTTGGATTGGATTTTGTTTTAAATTGACCATATTTGACTTCCCTTTTTGTCCGGCCCATAACTCTGCCTAGAAAGGCCCTACATTCCCCAAACTTGGTCTGGTCTGCTCATCAGAGTCCCCTCTACGGGCGTGTTTTGGATTGGATTTTGTTTTAAATTGACCATATTTGACTTCCCTTTTTGTCCGGCCCATAACTCTGCCTAGAAAGGGCCTACATGCCCCAAACTTGGTCTGGTCTGCTCATCAGAGTCCCCTCTACGGGCGTGTTTTGGATTGGATTTTGTTTTAAATTGACCATATTTGTCTTCCCTTTTTGTCCGGCCCATAACTCTGCCTAGAAAGGGCCTACATGCCCCAAACTTGGTCTGGTCTGCTCATCAGAGTCCCCTCTACGGGCGTGTTTTGGATTGGATTTTGTTTTAAATTGACCATATTTGTCTTCCCTTTTTGTCCGGCCCATAACTCTGCCTAGAAAGGGCCTACATGCCCCAAACTTGGTCTGGTCTGCTCATCAGAGTCCCCTCTACGGGCGTGTTTTGGATTGGATTTTGTTTTAAATTGACCATATTTGTCTTCCCTTTTTGTCCGGCCCATAACTCTGCCTAGAAAGGGCCTACATGCCCCAAACTTGGTCTGGTCTGCTCATCAGAGTCCCCTCTACGGGCGTGTTTTGGATTGGATTTTAAGATTTTCGACCATATTTCTCTTCCCTTTTTGTCCGGCCCATAACTCTGCCTAGAAAGGCCCTACATGCCCCAAACTTGGTCTGGTCTGCTCATCAGTCCCCTCTACGGGCGTGTTTTGGATTGGATTTTGTTTTAAATTGACCATATTTGTCTTCCCTTTTTGTCCGGCCCATAACTCTGCCTAGAAAGGCCCTACATGCCCCAAACTTGGTCTGGTCTGCTCATCAGAGTCCCCTCTACGGGCGTGTTTTGGATTGGATTTTTAAAAATTTGACCATATTTCTCTTCCCTTTTTGTCCGGCCCGTAACTCTGCCTAGAAAGGGCCTACATGCCCCAAACTTGGTCTGGTCTGCTCATCAGAGTCCCCTCTACGGGCGTGTTTTGGATTGGATTTTGTTTTAAATTGACCATATTTGACTTCCCTTTTTGTCCGGCCCATAACTCTGCCTAGAAAGGCCCTACATGCCCCAAACTAGGTCTGGTCTGCTCATCAGAGTCCCCTCTACGGGCGTGTTTTGGATTGGATTTTGTTTTAAATTGACCATATTTGACTTCCCTTTTTGTCCGGCCCATAACTCTGCCTAGAAAGGCCCTACATGCCCCAAACTTGGTCTGGTCTGCTCATCAGAGTCCCCTCTACGGGCGTGTTTTGGATTGGATTTTGTTTTAAATTGACCATATTTGACTTCCCTTTTTGTCCGGCCCATAACTCTGCCTAGAAAGGCCCTACATGCCCCAAACTTGGTCTGGTCTGCTCATCAGAGTCCCCTCTACGGGCGTGTTTTGGATTGGATTTTAAGATTTTCGACCATATTTCTCTTCCCTTTTTGTCCGGCCCATAACTCTGCCTAGAAAGGCCCTACATGCCCCAAACTTGGTCTGGTCTGCTCATCAGAGTCCCCTCTACGGGCGTGTTTTGGATTGGATTTTGTTTTAAATTGACCATATTTGTCTTCCCTTTTTGTCCGGCCCATAACTCTGCCTAGAAAGGCCCTACATGCCCCAAACTTGGTCTGGTCTGCTCATCAGAGTCCCCTCTACGGGCGTGTTTTGGATTGGATTTTTAAAAATTTGACCATATTTCTCTTCCCTTTTTGTCCGGCCCGTAACTCTGCCTAGAAAGGGCCTACATGCCCCAAACTTGGTCTGGTCTGCTCATCAGAGTCCCCTCTACGGGCGTGTTTTGGATTGGATTTTGTTTTAAATTGACCATATTTGACTTCCCTTTTTGTCCGGCCCATAACTCTGCCTAGAAAGGCCCTACATGCCCCAAACTAGGTCTGGTCTGCTCATCAGAGTCCCCTCTACGGGCGTGTTTTGGATTGGATTTTGTTTTAAATTGACCATATTTGACTTCCCTTTTTGTCCGGCCCATAACTCTGCCTAGAAAGGCCCTACATGCCCCAAACTTGGTCTGGTCTGCTCATCAGAGTCCCCTCTACGGGCGTGTTTTGGATTGGATTTTGTTTTAAATTGACCATATTTGACTTCCCTTTTTGTCCGGCCCATAACTCTGCCTAGAAAGGCCCTACATGCCCCAAACTTGGTCTGGTCTGCTCATCAGAGTCCCCTCTACGGACGTGTTTTGGATTGGATTTTAAGATTTTCGACCATATTTCTCGTCCCTTTCTGTCCGGCCCATAACTCTGCCTAGAAAGGCCCTACATGCCCCAAACTAGGTCTGGTCTGCTCATCAGAGTCCCCTCTACGGGCGTGTTTTGGATTGGATTTTGTTTTAAATTGACCATATTTGACTTCCCTTTTTGTCCGGCCCATAACTCTGCCTAGAAAGGCCCTACATGCCCCAAACTTGGTCTGGTCTGCTCATCAGAGTCCCCTCTACGGGCGTGTTTTGGATTGGATTTTAAGATTTTCGACCATATTTCTCGTCCCTTTCTGTCCGGCCCATAACTCTGCCTAGAAAGGCCCTACATGCCCCAAACTAGGTCTGGTCTGCTCATCAGAGTCCCCTCTACGGGCGTGTTTTGGATTGGATTTTGTTTTAAATTGACCATATTTGACTTCCCTTTTTGTCCGGCCCATAACTCTGCCTAGAAAGGCCCTACATGCCCCAAACTTGGTCTGGTCTGCTCATCAGAGTCCCCTCTACGGGCGTGTTTTGGATTGGATTTTAAGATTTTCGACCATATTTCTCTTCCCTTTTTGTCCGGCCCGTAACTCTGCCTAGAAAGGGCCTACATGCCCCAAACTTGGTCTGGTCTGCTCATCAGAGTCCCCTCTACGGGCGTGTTTTGGATTGGATTTTGTTTTAAATTGACCATATTTGACTTCCCTTTTTGTCCGGCCCATAACTCTGCCTAGAAAGGCCCTACATGCCCCAAACTTGGTCTGGTCTGCTCATCAGAGTCCCCTCTACGGGCGTGTTTTGGATTGGATTTTAAGATTTTCGACCATATTTCTCTTCCCTTTTTGTCCGGCCCATAACTCTGCCTAGAAAGGCCCTACATGCCCCAAACTTGGTCTGGTCTGCTCATCAGAGTCCCCTCTACGGGCGTGTTTTGGATTGGATTTTTAAAAATTTGACCATATTTGTCTTCCCTTTTTGTCCGGCCCATAACTCTGCCTAGAAAGGCCCTACATGCCCCAAACTTGGTCTGGTCTGCTCATCAGAGTCCCCTCTACGGGCGTGTTTTGGATTGGATTTTAAGATTTTCGACCATATTTCTCTTCCCTTTTTGTCCGGCCCATAACTCTGCCTAGAAAGGCCCTACATGCCCCAAACTTGGTCTGGTCTGCTCATCAGAGTCCCCTCTACGGGCGTGTTTTGGATTGGATTTTGTTTTAAATTGACCATATTTGACTTCCCTTTTTGTCCGGCCCATAACTCTGCCTAGAAAGGCCCTACATGCCCCAAACTTGGTCTGGTCTGCTCATCAGAGTCCCCTCTACGGACGTGTTTTGGATTGGATTTTAAGATTTTCGACCATATTTCTCGTCCCTTTCTGTCCGGCCCATAACTCTGCCTAGAAAGGCCCTACATGCCCCAAACTAGGTCTGGTCTGCTCATCAGAGTCCCCTCTACGGGCGTGTTTTGGATTGGATTTTGTTTTAAATTGACCATATTTGACTTCCCTTTTTGTCCGGCCCATAACTCTGCCTAGAAAGGCCCTACATGCCCCAAACTTGGTCTGGTCTGCTCATCAGAGTTCCCTCTACGGACGTGTTTTGGATTGGATTTTGTTTTAAATTGACCATATTTGACTTCCCTTTTTGTCCGGCCCATAACTCTGCCTAGAAAGGCCCTACATGCCCCAAACTTGGTCTGGTCTGCTCATCAGAGTCCCCTCTACGGGCGTGTTTTGGATTGGATTTTGTTTTAAATTGACCATATTTGACTTCCCTTTTTGTCCGGCCCATAACTCTGCCTAGAAAGGCCCTACATGCCCCAAACTTGGTCTGGTCTGCTCATCAGAGTCCCCTCTACGGACGTGTTTTGGATTGGATTTTAAGATTTCCGACCATATTTCTCTTCCCTTTTTGTCCGGCCCATAACTCTGCCTAGAAAGGGCCTACATGCCCCAAACTTGGTCTGGTCTGCTCATCAGAGTCCCCTCTACGGGCGTGTTTTGGATTGGATTTTAAGATTTTCGACCATATTTCTCGTCCCTTTCTGTCCGGCCCATAACTCTGCCTAGAAAGGCCCTACATGCCCCAAACTAGGTCTGGTCTGCTCATCAGAGTCCCCTCTACGGGCGTGTTTTGGATTGGATTTTGTTTTAAATTGACCATATTTGACTTCCCTTTTTGTCCGGCCCATAACTCTGCCTAGAAAGGCCCTACATGCCCCAAACTTGGTCTGGTCTGCTCATCAGAGTCCCCTCTACGGGCGTGTTTTGGATTGGATTTTAAGATTTTCGACCATATTTCTCTTCCCTTTTTGTCCGGCCCGTAACTCTGCCTAGAAAGGCCCTACATGCCCCAAACTTGGTCTGGTCTGCTCATCAGAGTCCCCTCTACGGGCGTGTTTTGGATTGGATTTTGTTTTAAATTGACCATATTTTTCTTCCCTTTTTGTCCGGCCCATAACTCTGCCTAGAAAGGCCCTACATGCCCCAAACTTGGTCTGGTCTGCTCATCAGAGTCCCCTCTACGGGCGTGTTTTGGATTGGATTTTAAGATTTTCGACCATATTTCTCTTCCCTTTTTGTCCGGCCCATAACTCTGCCTAGAAAGGCCCTACATGCCCCAAACTTGGTCTGGTCTGCTCATCAGAGTCCCCTCTACGGGCGTGTTTTGGATTGGATTTTGTTTTAAATTGACCATATTTTTCTTCCCTTTTTGTCCGGCCCATAACTCTGCCTAGAAAGGCCCTACATGCCCCAAACTTGGTCTGGTCTGCTCATCAGAGTCCCCTCTACGGGCGTGTTTTGGATTGGATTTTAAGATTTTCGACCATATTTCTCTTCCCTTTTTGTCCGGCCCATAACTCTGCCTAGAAAGGGCCTACATGCCCCAAACTAGGTCTGGTCTGCTCATCAGAGTCCCCCCTACGGGCGTGTTTTGGATTGGATTTTGTTTTAAATTGACCATATTTCTCTTCCCTTTTTGTCCGGCCCATAACTCTGCCTAGAAAGGCCCTACATGCCCCAAACTTGGTCTGGTCTGCTCATCAGAGTCCCCTCTACGGGCGTGTTTTGGATTGGATTTTAAGATTTTCGACCATATTTCTCTTCCCTTTTTGTCCGGCCCATAACTCTGCCTAGAAAGGCCCTACATGCCCCAAACTTGGTCTGGTCTGCTCATCAGAGTCCCCTCTACGGGCGTGTTTTGGATTGGATTTTTAAAAATTTGACCATATTTGTCTTCCCTTTTTGTCCGGCCCATAACTCTGCCTAGAAAGGCCCTACATGCCCCAAACTTGGTCTGGTCTGCTCATCAGAGTCCCCTCTACGGGCGTGTTTTGGATTGGATTTTAAGATTTTCTACCATATTTCTCTTCCCTTTTTGTCCGGCCCATAACTCTGCCTAGAAAGGCCCTACATGCCCCAAACTTGGTCTGGTCTGCTCATCAGAGTCCCCTCTACGGGCGTGTTTTGGATTGGATTTTTAAAAATTTGACCATATTTGTCTTCCCTTTTTGTCCGGCCCATAACTCTGCCTAGAAAGGCCCTACATGCCCCAAACTTGGTCTGGTCTGCTCATCAGAGTCCCCTCTACGGGCGTGTTTTGGATTGGATTTTAAGATTTTCGACCATATTTCTCTTCCCTTTTTGTCCGGCCCATAACTCTGCCTAGAAAGGCCCTACATGCCCCAAACTTGGTCTGGTCTGCTCATCAGAGTCCCCTCTACGGGCGTGTTTTGGATTGGATTTTAAGATTTTCGACCATATTTCTCTTCCCTTTTTGTCCGGCCCGTAACTCTGCCTAGAAAGGGCCTACATGCCCCAAACTTGGTCTGGTCTGCTCATCAGAGTCCCCTCTACGGGCGTGTTTTGGATTGGATTTTGTTTTAAATTGACCATATTTGACTTCCCTTTTTGTCCGGCCCATAACTCTGCCTAGAAAGGCCCTACATGCCCCAAACTTGGTCTGGTCTGCTCATCAGAGTCCCCTCTACGGGCGTGTTTTGGATTGGATTTTGTTTTAAATTGACCATATTTGACTTCCCTTTTTGTCCGGCCCATAACTCTGCCTAGAAAGGCCCTACATGCCCCAAACTTGGTCTGGTCTGCTCATCAGAGTCCCCTCTACGGGCGTGTTTTGGATTGGATTTTGTTTTAAATTGACCATATTTTTCTTCCCTTTTTGTCCGGCCCATAACTCTGCCTAGAAAGGCCCTACATGCCCCAAACTTGGTCTGGTCTGCTCATCAGAGTCCCCTCTACGGGCGTGTTTTGGATTGGATTTTAAGATTTTCGACCATATTTCTCTTCCCTTTTTGTCCGGCCCATAACTCTGCCTAGAAAGGCCCTACATGCCCCAAACTTGGTCTGGTCTGCTCATCAGAGTCCCCTCTACGGGCGTGTTTTGGATTGGATTTTAAGATTTTCGACCATATTTCTCTTCCCTTTTTGTCCGGCCCGTAACTCTGCCTAGAAAGGGCCTACATGCCCCAAACTTGGTCTGGTCTGCTCATCAGAGTCCCCTCTACGGGCGTGTTTTGGATTGGATTTTGTTTTAAATTGACCATATTTGACTTCCCTTTTTGTCCGGCCCATAACTCTGCCTAGAAAGGCCCTACATTCCCCAAACTTGGTCTGGTCTGCTCATCAGAGTCCCCTCTACGGGCGTGTTTTGGATTGGATTTTGTTTTTAATTGACCATATTTGACTTCCCTTTTTGTCCGGCCCATAACTCTGCCTAGAAAGGCCCTACATGCCCCAAACTTGGTCTGGTCTGCTCATCAGAGTCCCCTCTACGGGCGTGTTTTGGATTGGATTTTGTTTTAAATTGACCATATTTGACTTCCCTTTTTGTCCGGCCCATAACTCTGCCTAGAAAGGCCCTACATGCCCCAAACTTGGTCTGGTCTGCTCATCAGAGTCCCCTCTACGGGCGTGTTTTGGATTGGATTTTGTTTTAAATTGACCATATTTGACTTCCCTTTTTGTCCGGCCCATAACTCTGCCTAGAAAGGGCCTACATGCCCCAAACTTGGTCTGGTCTGCTCATCAGAGTCCCCTCTACGGGCGTGTTTTGGATTGGATTTTGTTTTAAATTGACCATATTTGTCTTCCCTTTTTGTCCGGCCCATAACTCTGCCTAGAAAGGGCCTACATGCCCCAAACTTGGTCTGGTCTGCTCATCAGAGTCCCCTCTACGGGCGTGTTTTGGATTGGATTTTGTTTTAAATTGACCATATTTGTCTTCCCTTTTTGTCCGGCCCATAACTCTGCCTAGAAAGGCCCTACATGCCCCAAACTTGGTCTGGTCTGCTCATCAGAGTCCCCTCTACGGACGTGTTTTGGATTGGATTTTAAGATTTTCGACCATATTTCTCTTCCCTTTTTGTCCGGCCCATAACTCTGCCTAGAAAGGCCCTACATGCCCCAAACTTGGTCTGGTCTGCTCATCAGAGTCCCCTCTACGGGCGTGTTTTGGATTGGATTTTGTTTTAAATTGACCATATTTTTCTTCCCTTTTTGTCCGGCCCATAACTCTGCCTAGAAAGGCCCTACATGCCCCAAACTTGGTCTGGTCTGCTCATCAGAGTCCCCTCTACGGGCGTGTTTTGGATTGGATTTTAAGATTTTCGACCATATTTCTCTTCCCTTTTTGTCCGGCCCGTAACTCTGCCTAGAAAGGGCCTACATGCCCCAAACTTGGTCTGGTCTGCTCATCAGAGTCCCCTCTACGGGCGTGTTTTGGATTGGATTTTGTTTTAAATTGACCATATTTGACTTCCCTTTTTGTCCGGCCCATAACTCTGCCTAGAAAGGCCCTACATTCCCCAAACTTGGTCTGGTCTGCTCATCAGAGTCCCCTCTACGGGCGTGTTTTGGATTGGATTTTGTTTTAAATTGACCATATTTGACTTCCCTTTTTGTCCGGCCCATAACTCTGCCTAGAAAGGCCCTACATGCCCCAAACTTGGTCTGGTCTGCTCATCAGAGTCCCCTCTACGGGCGTGTTTTGGATTGGATTTTGTTTTAAATTGACCATATTTTTCTTCCCTTTTTGTCCGGCCCATAACTCTGCCTAGAAAGGCCCTACATGCCCCAAACTTGGTCTGGTCTGCTCATCAGAGTCCCCTCTACGGGCGTGTTTTGGATTGGATTTTAAGATTTTCGACCATATTTCTCTTCCCTTTTTGTCCGGCCCATAACTCTGCCTAGAAAGGCCCTACATGCCCCAAACTTGGTCTGGTCTGCTCATCAGAGTCCCCTCTACGGGCGTGTTTTGGATTGGATTTTAAGATTTTCGACCATATTTCTCTTCCCTTTTTGTCCGGCCCGTAACTCTGCCTAGAAAGGGCCTACATGCCCCAAACTTGGTCTGGTCTGCTCATCAGAGTCCCCTCTACGGGCGTGTTTTGGATTGGATTTTGTTTTAAATTGACCATATTTGACTTCCCTTTTTGTCCGGCCCATAACTCTGCCTAGAAAGGCCCTACATTCCCCAAACTTGGTCTGGTCTGCTCATCAGAGTCCCCTCTACGGGCGTGTTTTGGATTGGATTTTGTTTTAACCTTTTGCTGCCTAAGCCAACATTCCAAACATTCCATATGCTGTTGAAATATGATATTCATATTAATATGCAAATTTTATGAATTTTCATATTAAATCATACACCTTAACTGTTGACACCATATTGAAGAACAGAACTAGGGGATTTTTATGATGTGAATAAATATATGATTACTTAAGGCAAATCATATTTTATCAAGGTGATTTCAGGCAGCCATTTTTTACAAAAACTTCTCCATCCACCATACCTCATCAGACAACTTCATTTTTAACCACTTTAATTACAAGATGGAGGAAAACTTTGAGCAGGTGGAATATCCACACATCTGTGGGCAATGTGGAACAGAAGACAGATTAGAAATATCATATTTTGATTAAAAGTTATGACCATTCTAGTGACTACATGAAACACGTGGAAACATGGGGGAAACCTACATTTCTCTGCCCCAAAAGTAGCTAGCGCTATGGCTGGATACTCCTCTCGATAACTAAAAAACGTTGGAGTTTCTTCCACAATCGACCGAATTGGCCAAACAAGGCATGTACATTTAGCTTACAGTGTATATAATCTAGCTAGTTAATGTTGTTTTTCTAAGTTTTTTAGAAATCTGCTCAAATCGAGGCTAAACAGTGCTACTAACGTCATTACTGCCTGTCCTGCCGGACACGGCAGAACGCGAGTTTTTTTCTGGAAAAAACTCGCATCACTCCCACAAACAAATTCTTCGTATGTAAAAAGTTTAGACTTTTAATTGACAATATTGACAACACATATTAATAAACTTGTCTTTACTCAGAATATCGTCTCAGATTTCAATTCGAAGCTGTAAATCTAACACTGTAGGCAATCTCCCATGGTCTCCGCTCTGGCTCCGCCTCGAAAAACAATGGCTGCCGTTGCAGACGATACATTTATTTCCCCCTCCCAGTAACCCCTTAACCAATGATATGTACTTTGAGCTTAACTTGTCATGAGTATCTGGCAGTTTTCAGAAATAAAATCGGTGATTGGACGGCAAAGATATTAAGGCGGGTCTTATGGGTCTTTTTTGACCCATATTTGAATGGGCCGGCTAGATAGGGTTAAATTGACCATATTTGACTTCCCTTTTTGTCCGGCCCATAACTCTGCCTAGAAAGGCCCTACATGCCCCAAACTTGGTCTGGTCTGCTCATCAGAGTCCCCTCTACGGGCGTGTTTTGGATTGGATTTTGTTTTAAATTGACCATATTTGACTTCCCTTTTTGTCCGGCCCATAACTCTGCCTAGAAAGGCCCTACATGCCCCAAACTTGGTCTGGTCTGCTCATCAGAGTCCCCTCTACGGGCGTGTTTTGGATTGGATTTTGTTTTAAATTGACCATATTTGACTTCCCTTTTTGTCCGGCCCATAACTCTGCCTAGAAAGGGCCTACATGCCCCAAACTTGGTCTGGTCTGCTCATCAGAGTCCCCTCTACGGGCGTGTTTTGGATTGGATTTTGTTTTAAATTGACCATATTTGTCTTCCCTTTTTGTCCGGCCCATAACTCTGCCTAGAAAGGGCCTACATGCCCCAAACTTGGTCTGGTCTGCTCATCAGAGTCCCCTCTACGGGCGTGTTTTGGATTGGATTTTGTTTTAAATTGACCATATTTGTCTTCCCTTTTTGTCCGGCCCATAACTCTGCCTAGAAAGGGCCTACATGCCCCAAACTTGGTCTGGTCTGCTCATCAGAGTCCCCTCTACGGGCGTGTTTTGGATTGGATTTTAAGATTTTCGACCATATTTCTCTTCCCTTTTTGTCCGGCCCATAACTCTGCCTAGAAAGGCCCTACATGCCCCAAACTTGGTCTGGTCTGCTCATCAGAGTCCCCTCTACGGGCGTGTTTTGGATTGGATTTTGTTTTAAATTGACCATATTTGTCTTCCCTTTTTGTCCGGCCCATAACTCTGCCTAGAAAGGCCCTACATGCCCCAAACTTGGTCTGGTCTGCTCATCAGAGTCCCCTCTACGGGCGTGTTTTGGATTGGATTTTTAAAAATTTGACCATATTTGTCTTCCCTTTTTGTCCGGACCATAACTCTGCCTAGAAAGGGCCTACATGCCCCAAACTTGGTCTGGTCTGCTCATCAGAGTCCCCTCTACGGGCGTGTTTTGGATTGGATTTTGTTTTAAATTGACCATATTTGTCTTCCCTTTTTGTCCGGCCCATAACTCTGCCTAGAAAGGGCCTACATGCCCCAAACTTGGTCTGGTCTGCTCATCAGAGTCCCCTCTACGGGCGTGTTTTGGATTGGATTTTAAGATTTTCGACCATATTTCTCGTCCCTTTCTGTCCGGCCCATAACTCTGCCTAGAAAGGCCCTACATGCCCCAAACTAGGTGTGGTCTGCTCATCAGAGCCCCCTCTACGGGCGTGTTTTGGATTGGATTTTGTTTTAAATTGACCATATTTGACTTCCCTTTTTGTCCGGCCCATAACTCTGCCTAGAAAGGCCCTACATGCCCCAAACTTGGTCTGGTCTGCTCATCAGAGTCCCCTCTACGGGCGTGTTTTGGATTGGATTTTGTTTTAAATTGACCATATTTGACTTCCCTTTTTGTCCGGCCCATAACTCTGCCTAGAAAGGCCCTACATGCCCCAAACTTGGTCTGGTCTGCTCATCAGAGTCCCCTCTACGGACGTGTTTTGGATTGGATTTTAAGATTTTCGACCATATTTCTCTTCCCTTTTTGTCCGGCCCATAACTCTGCCTAGAAAGGCCCTACATGCCCCAAACTTGGTCTGGTCTGCTCATCAGAGTCCCCTCTACGGGCGTGTTTTGGATTGGATTTTGTTTTAAATTGACCATATTTTTCTTCCCTTTTTGTCCGGCCCATAACTCTGCCTAGAAAGGCCCTACATGCCCCAAACTTGGTCTGGTCTGCTCATCAGAGTCCCCTCTACGGGCGTGTTTTGGATTGGATTTTAAGATTTTCGACCATATTTCTCTTCCCTTTTTGTCCGGCCCATAACTCTGCCTAGAAAGGCCCTACATGCCCCAAACTTGGTCTGGTCTGCTCATCAGAGTCCCCTCTACGGGCGTGTTTTGGATTGGATTTTGTTTTAAATTGACCATATTTTTCTTCCCTTTTTGTCCGGCCCATAACTCTGCCTAGAAAGGCCCTACATGCCCCAAACTTGGTCTGGTCTGCTCATCAGAGTCCCCTCTACGGGCGTGTTTTGGATTGGATTTTAAGATTTTCGACCATATTTCTCTTCCCTTTTTGTCCGGCCCATAACTCTGCCTAGAAAGGGCCTACATGCCCCAAACTAGGTCTGGTCTGCTCATCAGAGTCCCCCCTACGGGCGTGTTTTGGATTGGATTTTGTTTTAAATTGACCATATTTCTCTTCCCTTTTTGTCCGGCCCATAACTCTGCCTAGAAAGGCCCTACATGCCCCAAACTTGGTCTGGTCTGCTCATCAGAGTCCCCTCTACGGGCGTGTTTTGGATTGGATTTTAAGATTTTCGACCATATTTCTCTTCCCTTTTTGTCCGGCCCATAACTCTGCCTAGAAAGGCCCTACATGCCCCAAACTTGGTCTGGTCTGCTCATCAGAGTCCCCTCTACGGGCGTGTTTTGGATTGGATTTTTAAAAATTTGACCATATTTGTCTTCCCTTTTTGTCCGGCCCATAACTCTGCCTAGAAAGGCCCTACATGCCCCAAACTTGGTCTGGTCTGCTCATCAGAGTCCCCTCTACGGGCGTGTTTTGGATTGGATTTTAAGATTTTCGACCATATTTCTCTTCCCTTTTTGTCCGGCCCATAACTCTGCCTAGAAAGGCCCTACATGCCCCAAACTTGGTCTGGTCTGCTCATCAGAGTCCCCTCTACGGGCGTGTTTTGGATTGGATTTTGTTTTAAATTGACCATATTTTTCTTCCCTTTTTGTCCGGCCCATAACTCTGCCTAGAAAGGCCCTACATGCCCCAAACTTGGTCTGGTCTGCTCATCAGAGTCCCCTCTACGGGCGTGTTTTGGATTGGATTTTAAGATTTTCGACCATATTTCTCTTCCCTTTTTGTCCGGCCCGTAACTCTGCCTAGAAAGGGCCTACATGCCCCAAACTTGGTCTGGTCTGCTCATCAGAGTCCCCTCTACGGGCGTGTTTTGGATTGGATTTTGTTTTAAATTGACCATATTTGACTTCCCTTTTTGTCCGGCCCATAACTCTGCCTAGAAAGGCCCTACATGCCCCAAACTTGGTCTGGTCTGCTCATCAGAGTCCCCTCTACGGGCGTGTTTTGGATTGGATTTTGTTTTAAATTGACCATATTTTTCTTCCCTTTTTGTCCGGCCCATAACTCTGCCTAGAAAGGCCCTACATGCCCCAAACTTGGTCTGGTCTGCTCATCAGAGTCCCCTCTACGGGCGTGTTTTGGATTGGATTTTAAGATTTTCGACCATATTTCTCTTCCCTTTTTGTCCGGCCCATAACTCTGCCTAGAAAGGCCCTACATGCCCCAAACTTGGTCTGGTCTGCTCATCAGAGTCCCCTCTACGGGCGTGTTTTGGATTGGATTTTAAGATTTTCGACCATATTTCTCTTCCCTTTTTGTCCGGCCCGTAACTCTGCCTAGAAAGGGCCTACATGCCCCAAACTTGGTCTGGTCTGCTCATCAGAGTCCCCTCTACGGGCGTGTTTTGGATTGGATTTTGTTTTAAATTGACCATATTTGACTTCCCTTTTTGTCCGGCCCATAACTCTGCCTAGAAAGGCCCTACATTCCCCAAACTTGGTCTGGTCTGCTCATCAGAGTCCCCTCTACGGGCGTGTTTTGGATTGGATTTTGTTTTTAATTGACCATATTTGACTTCCCTTTTTGTCCGGCCCATAACTCTGCCTAGAAAGGCCCTACATGCCCCAAACTTGGTCTGGTCTGCTCATCAGAGTCCCCTCTACGGGCGTGTTTTGGATTGGATTTTGTTTTAAATTGACCATATTTGTCTTCCCTTTTTGTCCGGCCCATAACTCTGCCTGGAAAGGCCCTACATGCCCCAAACTTGGTCTGGTCTGCTCATCAGAGTCCCCTCTACGGGCGTGTTTTGGATTGGATTTTGTTTTAAATTGACCATATTTGACTTCCCTTTTTGTCCGGCCCATAACTCTGCCTAGAAAGGGCCTACATGCCCCAAACTTGGTCTGGTCTGCTCATCAGAGTCCCCTCTACGGGCGTGTTTTGGATTGGATTTTGTTTTAAATTGACCATATTTGTCTTCCCTTTTTGTCCGGCCCATAACTCTGCCTAGAAAGGCCCTACATTCCCCAAACTTGGTCTGGTCTGCTCATCAGAGTCCCCTCTACGGGCGTGTTTTGGATTGGATTTTAAGATTTTCGACCATATTTCTCTTCCCTTTTTGTCCGGCCCATAACTCTGCCTAGAAAGGCCCTACATGCCCCAAACTTGGTCTGGTCTGCTCATCAGAGTCCCCTCTACGGGCGTGTTTTGGATTGGATTTTGTTTTAAATTGACCATATTTTTCTTCCCTTTTTGTCCGGCCCATAACTCTGCCTAGAAAGGCCCTACATGCCCCAAACTTGGTCTGGTCTGCTCATCAGAGTCCCCTCTACGGGCGTGTTTTGGATTGGATTTTAAGATTTTCGACCATATTTCTCTTCCCTTTTTGTCCGGCCCATAACTCTGCCTAGAAAGGGCCTACATGCCCCAAACTAGGTCTGGTCTGCTCATCAGAGTCCCCCCTACGGGCGTGTTTTGGATTGGATTTTGTTTTAAATTGACCATATTTCTCTTCCCTTTTTGTCCGGCCCATAACTCTGCCTAGAAAGGCCCTACATGCCCCAAACTTGGTCTGGTCTGCTCATCAGAGTCCCCTCTACGGGCGTGTTTTGGATTGGATTTTTAAAAATTTGACCATATTTGTCTTCCCTTTTTGTCCGGCCCATAACTCTGCCTAGAAAGGCCCTACATGCCCCAAACTTGGTCTGGTCTGCTCATCAGAGTCCCCTCTACGGGCGTGTTTTGGATTGGATTTTAAGATTTTCGACCATATTTCTCTTCCCTTTTTGTCCGGCCCATAACTCTGCCTAGAAAGGCCCTACATGCCCCAAACTTGGTCTGGTCTGCTCATCAGAGTCCCCTCTACGGGCGTGTTTTGGATTGGATTTTGTTTTAAATTGACCATATTTTTCTTCCCTTTTTGTCCGGCCCATAACTCTGCCTAGAAAGGCCCTACATGCCCCAAACTTGGTCTGGTCTGCTCATCAGAGTCCCCTCTACGGGCGTGTTTTGGATTGGATTTTAAGATTTTCGACCATATTTCTCTTCCCTTTTTGTCCGGCCCGTAACTCTGCCTAGAAAGGGCCTACATGCCCCAAACTTGGTCTGGTCTGCTCATCAGAGTCCCCTCTACGGGCGTGTTTTGGATTGGATTTTGTTTTAACCTTTTGCTGCCTAAGCCAACATTCCAAACATTCCATATGCTGTTGAAATATGATATTCATATTAATATGCAAATTTTATGAATTTTCATATTAAATCATACACCTTAACTGTTGACACCATATTGAAGAACAGAACTAGGGGATTTTTATGATGTGAATAAATATATGATTACTTAAGGCAAATCATATTTTATCAAGGTGATTTCAGGCAGCCATTTTTTACAAAAACTTCTCCATCCACCATACCTCATCAGACAACTTCATTTTTAACCACTTTAATTACAAGATGGAGGAAAACTTTGAGCAGGTGGAATATCCACACATCTGTGGGCAATGTGGAACAGAAGACAGATTAGAAATATCATATTTTGATTAAAAGTTATGACCATTCTAGTGACTACATGAAACACGTGGAAACATGGGGGAAACCTACATTTCTCTGCCCCAAAAGTAGCTAGCGCTATGGCTGGATACTCCTCTCGATAACTAAAAAACGTTGGAGTTTCTTCCACAATCGACCGAATTGGCCAAACAAGGCATGTACATTTAGCTTACAGTGTATATAATCTAGCTAGTTAATGTTGTTTTTCTAAGTTTTTTAGAAATCTGCTCAAATCGAGGCTAAACAGTGCTACTAACGTCATTACTGCCTGTCCTGCCGGACACGGCAGAACGCGAGTTTTTTTCTGGAAAAAACTCGCATCACTCCCACAAACAAATTCTTCGTATGTAAAAAGTTTAGACTTTTAATTGACAATATTGACAACACATATTAATAAACTTGTCTTTACTCAGAATATCGTCTCAGATTTCAATTCGAAGCTGTAAATCTAACACTGTAGGCAATCTCCCATGGTCTCCGCTCTGGCTCCGCCTCGAAAAACAATGGCTGCCGTTGCAGACGATACATTTATTTCCCCCTCCCAGTAACCCCTTAACCAATGATATGTACTTTGAGCTTAACTTGTCATGAGTATCTGGCAGTTTTCAGAAATAAAATCGGTGATTGGACGGCAAAGATATTAAGGCGGGTCTTATGGGTCTTTTTTGACCCATATTTGAATGGGCCGGCTAGATAGGGTTAAATTGACCATATTTGACTTCCCTTTTTGTCCGGCCCATAACTCTGCCTAGAAAGGCCCTACATGCCCCAAACTTGGTCTGGTCTGCTCATCAGAGTCCCCTCTACGGGCGTGTTTTGGATTGGATTTTGTTTTAAATTGACCATATTTGACTTCCCTTTTTGTCCGGCCCATAACTCTGCCTAGAAAGGCCCTACATGCCCCAAACTTGGTCTGGTCTGCTCATCAGAGTCCCCTCTACGGGCGTGTTTTGGATTGGATTTTGTTTTAAATTGACCATATTTGACTTCCCTTTTTGTCCGGCCCATAACTCTGCCTAGAAAGGGCCTACATGCCCCAAACTTGGTCTGGTCTGCTCATCAGAGTCCCCTCTACGGGCGTGTTTTGGATTGGATTTTGTTTTAAATTGACCATATTTGTCTTCCCTTTTTGTCCGGCCCATAACTCTGCCTAGAAAGGGCCTACATGCCCCAAACTTGGTCTGGTCTGCTCATCAGAGTCCCCTCTACGGGCGTGTTTTGGATTGGATTTTGTTTTAAATTGACCATATTTGTCTTCCCTTTTTGTCCGGCCCATAACTCTGCCTAGAAAGGGCCTACATGCCCCAAACTTGGTCTGGTCTGCTCATCAGAGTCCCCTCTACGGGCGTGTTTTGGATTGGATTTTAAGATTTTCGACCATATTTCTCTTCCCTTTTTGTCCGGCCCATAACTCTGCCTAGAAAGGCCCTACATGCCCCAAACTTGGTCTGGTCTGCTCATCAGAGTCCCCTCTACGGGCGTGTTTTGGATTGGATTTTGTTTTAAATTGACCATATTTGTCTTCCCTTTTTGTCCGGCCCATAACTCTGCCTAGAAAGGCCCTACATGCCCCAAACTTGGTCTGGTCTGCTCATCAGAGTCCCCTCTACGGGCGTGTTTTGGATTGGATTTTTAAAAATTTGACCATATTTGTCTTCCCTTTTTGTCCGGACCATAACTCTGCCTAGAAAGGGCCTACATGCCCCAAACTTGGTCTGGTCTGCTCATCAGAGTCCCCTCTACGGGCGTGTTTTGGATTGGATTTTGTTTTAAATTGACCATATTTGTCTTCCCTTTTTGTCCGGCCCATAACTCTGCCTAGAAAGGGCCTACATGCCCCAAACTTGGTCTGGTCTGCTCATCAGAGTCCCCTCTACGGGCGTGTTTTGGATTGGATTTTAAGATTTTCGACCATATTTCTCGTCCCTTTCTGTCCGGCCCATAACTCTGCCTAGAAAGGCCCTACATGCCCCAAACTAGGTGTGGTCTGCTCATCAGAGCCCCCTCTACGGGCGTGTTTTGGATTGGATTTTGTTTTAAATTGACCATATTTGACTTCCCTTTTTGTCCGGCCCATAACTCTGCCTAGAAAGGCCCTACATGCCCCAAACTTGGTCTGGTCTGCTCATCAGAGTCCCCTCTACGGGCGTGTTTTGGATTGGATTTTGTTTTAAATTGACCATATTTGACTTCCCTTTTTGTCCGGCCCATAACTCTGCCTAGAAAGGCCCTACATGCCCCAAACTTGGTCTGGTCTGCTCATCAGAGTCCCCTCTACGGACGTGTTTTGGATTGGATTTTAAGATTTTCGACCATATTTCTCTTCCCTTTTTGTCCGGCCCATAACTCTGCCTAGAAAGGGCCTACATGCCCCAAACTTGGTCTGGTCTGCTCATCAGAGTCCCCTCTACGGGCGTGTTTTGGATTGGATTTTAAGATTTTCGACCATATTTCTCGTCCCTTTCTGTCCGGCCCATAACTCTGCCTAGAAAGGCCCTACATGCCCCAAACTAGGTCTGGTCTGCTCATCAGAGTCCCCTCTACGGGCGTGTTTTGGATTGGATTTTGTTTTAAATTGACCATATTTGACTTCCCTTTTTGTCCGGCCCATAACTCTGCCTAGAAAGGCCCTACATGCCCCAAACTTGGTCTGGTCTGCTCATCAGAGTCCCCTCTACGGGCGTGTTTTGGATTGGATTTTAAGATTTTCGACCATATTTCTCTTCCCTTTTTGTCCGGCCCATAACTCTGCCTAGAAAGGCCCTACATGCCCCAAACTTGGTCTGGTCTGCTCATCAGAGTCCCCTCTACGGGCGTGTTTTGGATTGGATTTTGTTTTAAATTGACCATATTTTTCTTCCCTTTTTGTCCGGCCCATAACTCTGCCTAGAAAGGCCCTACATGCCCCAAACTTGGTCTGGTCTGCTCATCAGAGTCCCCTCTACGGGCGTGTTTTGGATTGGATTTTAAGATTTTCGACCATATTTCTCTTCCCTTTTTGTCCGGCCCATAACTCTGCCTAGAAAGGGCCTACATGCCCCAAACTAGGTCTGGTCTGCTCATCAGAGTCCCCCCTACGGGCGTGTTTTGGATTGGATTTTGTTTTAAATTGACCATATTTTTCTTCCCTTTTTGTCCGGCCCATAACTCTGCCTAGAAAGGCCCTACATGCCCCAAACTTGGTCTGGTCTGCTCATCAGAGTCCCCTCTACGGGCGTGTTTTGGATTGGATTTTAAGATTTTCGACCATATTTCTCTTCCCTTTTTGTCCGGCCCATAACTCTGCCTAGAAAGGCCCTACATGCCCCAAACTTGGTCTGGTCTGCTCATCAGAGTCCCCTCTACGGGCGTGTTTTGGATTGGATTTTTAAAAATTTGACCATATTTGTCTTCCCTTTTTGTCCGGCCCATAACTCTGCCTAGAAAGGCCCTACATGCCCCAAACTTGGTCTGGTCTGCTCATCAGAGTCCCCTCTACGGGCGTGTTTTGGATTGGATTTTAAGATTTTCGACCATATTTCTCTTCCCTTTTTGTCCGGCCCATAACTCTGCCTAGAAAGGCCCTACATGCCCCAAACTTGGTCTGGTCTGCTCATCAGAGTCCCCTCTACGGGCGTGTTTTGGATTGGATTTTGTTTTAAATTGACCATATTTTTCTTCCCTTTTTGTCCGGCCCATAACTCTGCCTAGAAAGGCCCTACATGCCCCAAACTTGGTCTGGTCTGCTCATCAGAGTCCCCTCTACGGGCGTGTTTTGGATTGGATTTTAAGATTTTCGACCATATTTCTCTTCCCTTTTTGTCCGGCCCGTAACTCTGCCTAGAAAGGGCCTACATGCCCCAAACTTGGTCTGGTCTGCTCATCAGAGTCCCCTCTACGGGCGTGTTTTGGATTGGATTTTGTTTTAAATTGACCATATTTGACTTCCCTTTTTGTCCGGCCCATAACTCTGCCTAGAAAGGCCCTACATTCCCCAAACTTGGTCTGGTCTGCTCATCAGAGTCCCCTCTACGGGCGTGTTTTGGATTGGATTTTGTTTTAAATTGACCATATTTGACTTCCCTTTTTGTCCGGCCCATAACTCTGCCTAGAAAGGCCCTACATGCCCCAAACTTGGTCTGGTCTGCTCATCAGAGTCCCCTCTACGGGCGTGTTTTGGATTGGATTTTGTTTTAAATTGACCATATTTTTCTTCCCTTTTTGTCCGGCCCATAACTCTGCCTAGAAAGGCCCTACATGCCCCAAACTTGGTCTGGTCTGCTCATCAGAGTCCCCTCTACGGGCGTGTTTTGGATTGGATTTTAAGATTTTCGACCATATTTCTCTTCCCTTTTTGTCCGGCCCATAACTCTGCCTAGAAAGGCCCTACATGCCCCAAACTTGGTCTGGTCTGCTCATCAGAGTCCCCTCTACGGGCGTGTTTTGGATTGGATTTTGTTTTAAATTGACCATATTTGACTTCCCTTTTTGTCCGGCCCATAACTCTGCCTAGAAAGGCCCTACATGCCCCAAACTTGGTCTGGTCTGCTCATCAGAGTCCCCTCTACGGGCGTGTTTTGGATTGGATTTTAAGATTTTCGACCATATTTCTCTTCCCTTTTTGTCCGGCCCATAACTCTGCCTAGAAAGGCCCTACATGCCCCAAACTTGGTCTGGTCTGCTCATCAGAGTCCCCTCTACGGGCGTGTTTTGGATTGGATTTTAAGATTTCCGACCATATTTCTCTTCCCTTTTTGTCCGGCCCATAACTCTGCCTAGAAAGGCCCTACATGCCCCAAACTTGGTCTGGTCTGCTCATCAGAGTCCCCTCTACGGGCGTGTTTTGGATTGGATTTTAAGATTTTCGACCATATTTCTCTTCCCTTTTTGTCCGGCCCATAACTCTGCCTAGAAAGGCCCTACATGCCCCAAACTTGGTCTGGTCTGCTCATCAGAGTCCCCTCTACGGGCGTGTTTTGGATTGGATTTTGTTTTAAATTGACCATATTTGACTTCCCTTTTTGTCCGGCCCATAACTCTGCCTAGAAAGGCCCTACATGCCCCAAACTTGGTCTGGTCTGCTCATCAGAGTCCCCTCTACGGGCGTGTTTTGGATTGGATTTTAAGATTTTCGACCATATTTCTCTTCCCTTTTTGTCCGGCCCATAACTCTGCCTAGAAAGGCCCTACATGCCCCAAACTTGGTCTGGTCTGCTCATCAGAGTCCCCTCTACGGGCGTGTTTTGGATTGGATTTTAAGATTTTCGACCATATTTCTCTTCCCTTTTTGTCCGGCCCATAACTCTGCCTAGAAAGGGCCTACATGCCCCAAACTTGGTCTGGTCTGCTCATCAGAGTCCCCTCTACGGGCGTGTTTTGGATTGGATTTTAAGATTTTCGACCATATTTCTCGTCCCTTTCTGTCCGGCCCATAACTCTGCCTAGAAAGGCCCTACATGCCCCAAACTAGGTCTGGTCTGCTCATCAGAGTCCCCTCTACGGGCGTGTTTTGGATTGGATTTTGTTTTAAATTGACCATATTTGACTTCCCTTTTTGTCCGGCCCATAACTCTGCCTAGAAAGGCCCTACATGCCCCAAACTTGGTCTGGTCTGCTCATCAGAGTCCCCTCTACGGGCGTGTTTTGGATTGGATTTTAAGATTTTCGACCATATTTCTCTTCCCTTTTTGTCCGGCCCATAACTCTGCCTAGAAAGGCCCTACATGCCCCAAACTTGGTCTGGTCTGCTCATCAGAGTCCCCTCTACGGGCGTGTTTTGGATTGGATTTTGTTTTAAATTGACCATATTTTTCTTCCCTTTTTGTCCGGCCCATAACTCTGCCTAGAAAGGCCCTACATGCCCCAAACTTGGTCTGGTCTGCTCATCAGAGTCCCCTCTACGGGCGTGTTTTGGATTGGATTTTAAGATTTTCGACCATATTTCTCTTCCCTTTTTGTCCGGCCCATAACTCTGCCTAGAAAGGGCCTACATGCCCCAAACTAGGTCTGGTCTGCTCATCAGAGTCCCCCCTACGGGCGTGTTTTGGATTGGATTTTGTTTTAAATTGACCATATTTTTCTTCCCTTTTTGTCCGGCCCATAACTCTGCCTAGAAAGGCCCTACATGCCCCAAACTTGGTCTGGTCTGCTCATCAGAGTCCCCTCTACGGGCGTGTTTTGGATTGGATTTTAAGATTTTCGACCATATTTCTCTTCCCTTTTTGTCCGGCCCATAACTCTGCCTAGAAAGGCCCTACATGCCCCAAACTTGGTCTGGTCTGCTCATCAGAGTCCCCTCTACGGGCGTGTTTTGGATTGGATTTTTAAAAATTTGACCATATTTGTCTTCCCTTTTTGTCCGGCCCATAACTCTGCCTAGAAAGGCCCTACATGCCCCAAACTTGGTCTGGTCTGCTCATCAGAGTCCCCTCTACGGGCGTGTTTTGGATTGGATTTTAAGATTTTCGACCATATTTCTCTTCCCTTTTTGTCCGGCCCATAACTCTGCCTAGAAAGGCCCTACATGCCCCAAACTTGGTCTGGTCTGCTCATCAGAGTCCCCTCTACGGGCGTGTTTTGGATTGGATTTTGTTTTAAATTGACCATATTTTTCTTCCCTTTTTGTCCGGCCCATAACTCTGCCTAGAAAGGCCCTACATGCCCCAAACTTGGTCTGGTCTGCTCATCAGAGTCCCCTCTACGGGCGTGTTTTGGATTGGATTTTAAGATTTTCGACCATATTTCTCTTCCCTTTTTGTCCGGCCCGTAACTCTGCCTAGAAAGGGCCTACATGCCCCAAACTTGGTCTGGTCTGCTCATCAGAGTCCCCTCTACGGGCGTGTTTTGGATTGGATTTTGTTTTAAATTGACCATATTTGACTTCCCTTTTTGTCCGGCCCATAACTCTGCCTAGAAAGGCCCTACATTCCCCAAACTTGGTCTGGTCTGCTCATCAGAGTCCCCTCTACGGGCGTGTTTTGGATTGGATTTTGTTTTAAATTGACCATATTTGACTTCCCTTTTTGTCCGGCCCATAACTCTGCCTAGAAAGGCCCTACATGCCCCAAACTTGGTCTGGTCTGCTCATCAGAGTCCCCTCTACGGGCGTGTTTTGGATTGGATTTTGTTTTAAATTGACCATATTTTTCTTCCCTTTTTGTCCGGCCCATAACTCTGCCTAGAAAGGCCCTACATGCCCCAAACTTGGTCTGGTCTGCTCATCAGAGTCCCCTCTACGGGCGTGTTTTGGATTGGATTTTAAGATTTTCGACCATATTTCTCTTCCCTTTTTGTCCGGCCCATAACTCTGCCTAGAAAGGCCCTACATGCCCCAAACTTGGTCTGGTCTGCTCATCAGAGTCCCCTCTACGGGCGTGTTTTGGATTGGATTTTAAGATTTTCGACCATATTTCTCTTCCCTTTTTGTCCGGCCCATAACTCTGCCTAGAAAGGCCCTACATGCCCCAAACTTGGTCTGGTCTGCTCATCAGAGTCCCCTCTACGGGCGTGTTTTGGATTGGATTTTAAGATTTTCGACCATATTTCTCTTCCCTTTTTGTCCGGCCCATAACTCTGCCTAGAAAGGCCCTACATGCCCCAAACTTGGTCTGGTCTGCTCATCAGAGTCCCCTCTACGGGCGTGTTTTGGATTGGATTTTGTTTTAAATTGACCATATTTGTCTTCCCTTTTTGTCCGGCCCATAACTCTGCCTAGAAAGGCCCTACATGCCCCAAACTTGGTCTGGTCTGCTCATCAGAGTCCCCTCTACGGGCGTGTTTTGGATTGGATTTTTAAAAATTTGACCATATTTGTCTTCCCTTTTTGTCCGGACCATAACTCTGCCTAGAAAGGGCCTACATGCCCCAAACTTGGTCTGGTCTGCTCATCAGAGTCCCCTCTACGGGCGTGTTTTGGATTGGATTTTGTTTTAAATTGACCATATTTGTCTTCCCTTTTTGTCCGGCCCATAACTCTGCCTAGAAAGGGCCTACATGCCCCAAACTTGGTCTGGTCTGCTCATCAGAGTCCCCTCTACGGACGTGTTTTGGATTGGATTTTAAGATTTTCGACCATATTTCTCGTCCCTTTCTGTCCGGCCCATAACTCTGCCTAGAAAGGCCCTACATGCCCCAAACTAGGTCTGGTCTGCTCATCAGAGTTCCCTCTACGGACGTGTTTTGGATTGGATTTTGTTTTAAATTGACCATATTTGACTTCCCTTTTTGTCCGGCCCATAACTCTGCCTAGAAAGGCCCTACATGCCCCAAACTTGGTCTGGTCTGCTCATCAGAGTCCCCTCTACGGGCGTGTTTTGGATTGGATTTTGTTTTAAATTGACCATATTTGACTTCCCTTTTTGTCCGGCCCATAACTCTGCCTAGAAAGGCCCTACATGCCCCAAACTTGGTCTGGTCTGCTCATCAGAGTCCCCTCTACGGACGTGTTTTGGATTGGATTTTAAGATTTTCGACCATATTTCTCTTCCCTTTTTGTCCGGCCCATAACTCTGCCTAGAAAGGGCCTACATGCCCCAAACTTGGTCTGGTCTGCTCATCAGAGTCCCCTCTACGGGCGTGTTTTGGATTGGATTTTAAGATTTTCGACCATATTTCTCGTCCCTTTCTGTCCGGCCCATAACTCTGCCTAGAAAGGCCCTACATGCCCCAAACTAGGTCTGGTCTGCTCATCAGAGTCCCCTCTACGGGCGTGTTTTGGATTGGATTTTGTTTTAAATTGACCATATTTGACTTCCCTTTTTGTCCGGCCCATAACTCTGCCTAGAAAGGCCCTACATGCCCCAAACTTGGTCTGGTCTGCTCATCAGAGTCCCCTCTACGGGCGTGTTTTGGATTGGATTTTAAGATTTTCGACCATATTTCTCTTCCCTTTTTGTCCGGCCCGTAACTCTGCCTAGAAAGGGCCTACATGCCCCAAACTTGGTCTGGTCTGCTCATCAGAGTCCCCTCTACGGGCGTGTTTTGGATTGGATTTTGTTTTAAATTGACCATATTTGACTTCCCTTTTTGTCCGGCCCATAACTCTGCCTAGAAAGGCCCTACATGCCCCAAACTTGGTCTGGTCTGCTCATCAGAGTCCCCTCTACGGGCGTGTTTTGGATTGGATTTTAAGATTTTCGACCATATTTCTCTTCCCTTTTTGTCCGGCCCATAACTCTGCCTAGAAAGGCCCTACATGCCCCAAACTTGGTCTGGTCTGCTCATCAGAGTCCCCTCTACGGGCGTGTTTTGGATTGGATTTTTAAAAATTTGACCATATTTGTCTTCCCTTTTTGTCCGGCCCATAACTCTGCCTAGAAAGGCCCTACATGCCCCAAACTTGGTCTGGTCTGCTCATCAGAGTCCCCTCTACGGGCGTGTTTTGGATTGGATTTTAAGATTTTCGACCATATTTCTCTTCCCTTTTTGTCCGGCCCATAACTCTGCCTAGAAAGGCCCTACATGCCCCAAACTTGGTCTGGTCTGCTCATCAGAGTCCCCTCTACGGGCGTGTTTTGGATTGGATTTTGTTTTAAATTGACCATATTTTTCTTCCCTTTTTGTCCGGCCCATAACTCTGCCTAGAAAGGCCCTACATGCCCCAAACTTGGTCTGGTCTGCTCATCAGAGTCCCCTCTACGGGCGTGTTTTGGATTGGATTTTAAGATTTTCGACCATATTTCTCTTCCCTTTTTGTCCGGCCCGTAACTCTGCCTAGAAAGGGCCTACATGCCCCAAACTTGGTCTGGTCTGCTCATCAGAGTCCCCTCTACGGGCGTGTTTTGGATTGGATTTTGTTTTAAATTGACCATATTTGACTTCCCTTTTTGTCCGGCCCATAACTCTGCCTAGAAAGGCCCTACATTCCCCAAACTTGGTCTGGTCTGCTCATCAGAGTCCCCTCTACGGGCGTGTTTTGGATTGGATTTTGTTTTAAATTGACCATATTTGACTTCCCTTTTTGTCCGGCCCATAACTCTGCCTAGAAAGGCCCTACATGCCCCAAACTTGGTCTGGTCTGCTCATCAGAGTCCCCTCTACGGGCGTGTTTTGGATTGGATTTTAAGATTTTCGACCATATTTCTCTTCCCTTTTTGTCCGGCCCATAACTCTGCCTAGAAAGGCCCTACATGCCCCAAACTTGGTCTGGTCTGCTCATCAGAGTCCCCTCTACGGGCGTGTTTTGGATTGGATTTTGTTTTAAATTGACCATATTTGACTTCCCTTTTTGTCCGGCCCATAACTCTGCCTAGAAAGGCCCTACATGCCCCAAACTTGGTCTGGTCTGCTCATCAGAGTCCCCTCTACGGGCGTGTTTTGGATTGGATTTTAAGATTTTCGACCATATTTCTCTTCCCTTTTTGTCCGGCCCATAACTCTGCCTAGAAAGGCCCTACATGCCCCAAACTTGGTCTGGTCTGCTCATCAGAGTCCCCTCTACGGGCGTGTTTTGGATTGGATTTTGTTTTAAATTGACCATATTTGACTTCCCTTTTTGTCCGGCCCATAACTCTGCCTAGAAAGGCCCTACATGCCCCAAACTTGGTCTGGTCTGCTCATCAGAGTCCCCTCTACGGGCGTGTTTTGGATTGGATTTTAAGATTTTCGACCATATTTCTCTTCCCTTTTTGTCCGGCCCATAACTCTGCCTAGAAAGGCCCTACATGCCCCAAACTTGGTCTGGTCTGCTCATCAGAGTCCCCTCTACGGGCGTGTTTTGGATTGGATTTTGTTTTAAATTGACCATATTTTTCTTCCCTTTTTGTCCGGCCCATAACTCTGCCTAGAAAGGCCCTACATGCCCCAAACTTGGTCTGGTCTGCTCATCAGAGTCCCCTCTACGGGCGTGTTTTGGATTGGATTTTAAGATTTTCGACCATATTTCTCTTCCCTTTTTGTCCGGCCCGTAACTCTGCCTAGAAAGGGCCTACATGCCCCAAACTTGGTCTGGTCTGCTCATCAGAGTCCCCTCTACGGGCGTGTTTTGGATTGGATTTTGTTTTAAATTGACCATATTTGACTTCCCTTTTTGTCCGGCCCATAACTCTGCCTAGAAAGGCCCTACATTCCCCAAACTTGGTCTGGTCTGCTCATCAGAGTCCCCTCTACGGGCGTGTTTTGGATTGGATTTTGTTTTAAATTGACCATATTTGACTTCCCTTTTTGTCCGGCCCATAACTCTGCCTAGAAAGGCCCTACATGCCCCAAACTTGGTCTGGTCTGCTCATCAGAGTCCCCTCTACGGGCGTGTTTTGGATTGGATTTTGTTTTAAATTGACCATATTTTTCT
The DNA here is from genome assembly GCF_038355195.1 of Osmerus mordax. Taxonomy (NCBI): domain Eukaryota; kingdom Metazoa; phylum Chordata; class Actinopteri; order Osmeriformes; family Osmeridae; genus Osmerus; species Osmerus mordax. Next base: position 13,949,086 of record NC_090070.1, on the reverse strand, counting down.
TCCCTTTTTGTCCGGCCCATAACTCTGCCTAGAAAGGCCCTACATGCCCCAAACTTGGTCTGGTCTGCTCATCAGAGTCCCCTCTACGGGCGTGTTTTGGATTGGATTTTAAGATTTTCGACCATATTTCTCTTCCCTTTTTGTCCGGCCCATAACTCTGCCTAGAAAGGCCCTACATGCCCCAAACTTGGTCTGGTCTGCTCATCAGAGTCCCCTCTACGGGCGTGTTTTGGATTGGATTTTGTTTTAAATTGACCATATTTGACTTCCCTTTTTGTCCGGCCCATAACTCTGCCTAGAAAGGCCCTACATGCCCCAAACTTGGTCTGGTCTGCTCATCAGAGTCCCCTCTACGGGCGTGTTTTGGATTGGATTTTAAGATTTTCGACCATATTTCTCTTCCCTTTTTGTCCGGCCCATAACTCTGCCTAGAAAGGCCCTACATGCCCCAAACTTGGTCTGGTCTGCTCATCAGAGTCCCCTCTACGGGCGTGTTTTGGATTGGATTTTAAGATTTCCGACCATATTTCTCTTCCCTTTTTGTCCGGCCCATAACTCTGCCTAGAAAGGCCCTACATGCCCCAAACTTGGTCTGGTCTGCTCATCAGAGTCCCCTCTACGGGCGTGTTTTGGATTGGATTTTAAGATTTTCGACCATATTTCTCTTCCCTTTTTGTCCGGCCCATAACTCTGCCTAGAAAGGCCCTACATGCCCCAAACTTGGTCTGGTCTGCTCATCAGAGTCCCCTCTACGGGCGTGTTTTGGATTGGATTTTGTTTTAAATTGACCATATTTGACTTCCCTTTTTGTCCGGCCCATAACTCTGCCTAGAAAGGCCCTACATGCCCCAAACTTGGTCTGGTCTGCTCATCAGAGTCCCCTCTACGGGCGTGTTTTGGATTGGATTTTAAGATTTTCGACCATATTTCTCTTCCCTTTTTGTCCGGCCCATAACTCTGCCTAGAAAGGCCCTACATGCCCCAAACTTGGTCTGGTCTGCTCATCAGAGTCCCCTCTACGGGCGTGTTTTGGATTGGATTTTAAGATTTTCGACCATATTTCTCTTCCCTTTTTGTCCGGCCCATAACTCTGCCTAGAAAGGCCCTACATGCCCCAAACTTGGTCTGGTCTGCTCATCAGAGTCCCCTCTACGGGCGTGTTTTGGATTGGATTTTGTTTTAAATTGACCATATTTGACTTCCCTTTTTGTCAGGCCCATAACTCTGCCTAGAAAGGCCCTACATGCCCCAAACTTGGTCTGGTCTGCTCATCAGATACCCTTCTACGGGCGTGTTTTGGATTGGATTTTGTTTTAAATTGACCATATTTGACTTCCCTTTTTGTCCGGCCCATAACTCTGCCTAGAAAGGCCCTACATGCCCCAAACTTGGTCTGGTCTGCTCATCAGAGTCCCCTCTACGGGCGTGTTTTGGATTGGATTTTAAGATTTTCGACCATATTTATCTTCCCTTTTTGTCCGGCCCATAACTCTGCCTAGAAAGGCCCTACATGCCCCAAACTTGGTCTGGTCTGCTCATCAGAGTCCCCTCTACGGGCATGTTTTGGATTGGATTTTGTTTTAAATTGACCATATTTGACTTCCCTTTTTGTCCGGCCCATAACTCTGCCTAGAAAGGCCCTACATGCCCCAAACTTGGTCTGGTCTGCTCATCAGAGTCCCCTCTACGGGCGTGTTTTGGATTGGATTTTGTTTTAAATTGACCATATTTGACTTCCCTTTTTGTCAGGCCCCTAACTCTGCCTAGAAAGGCCCTACATGCCCCAAACTAGGTCTGGTCTGCTCATCAGAGTCCCCTCTACGGGCGTGTTTTGGATTGGATTTTAAGATTTTCTACCATATTTCTCTTCCCTTTTTGTCCGGCCCATAACTCTGCCTAGAAAGGCCCTACATGCCCCAAACTTGGTCTGGTCTGCTCATCAGAGTCCCCTCTACGGGCGTGTTTTGGATTGGATTTTAAGATTTTCTACCATATTTCTCTTCCCTTTTTGTCCGGCCCATAACTCTGCCTAGAAAGGCCCTACATGCCCCAAACTTGGTCTGGTCTGCTCATCAGAGTCCCCTCTACGGGCGTGTTTTGGATTGGATTTTAAGATTTTCGACCATATTTCTCTTCCCTTTTTGTCCGGCCCATAACTCTACCTAGAAAGGCCCTACATGCCCCAAACTTGGTCTGGTCTGCTCATCAGAGTCCCCTCTACGGGCGTGTTTTGGATTGGATTTTAAGATTTTCGACCATATTTCTCTTCCCTTTTTGTCCGGCCCATAACTCTGCCTAGAAAGGCCCTACATGCCCCAAACTTGGTCTGGTCTGCTCATCAGAGTCCCCTCTACGGGCGTGTTTTGGATTGGATTTTAAGATTTTCGACCATATTTCTCTTCCCTTTTTGTCCGGCCCATAACTCTGCCTAGAAAGGCCCTACATGCCCCAAACTTGGTCTGGTCTGCTCATCAGAGTCCCCTCTACGGGCGTGTTTTGGATTGGATTTTGTTTTAAATTGACCATATTTGACTTCCCTTTTTGTCAGGCCCATAACTCTGCCTAGAAAGGCCCTACATGCCCCAAACTTGGTCTGGTCTGCTCATCAGATACCCTTCTACGGGCGTGTTTTGGATTGGATTTTGTTTTAAACTGACCATATTTGACTTCCCTTTTTGTCCGGCCCATAACTCTGCCTAGAAAGGCCCTACATGCCCCAAACTTGGTCTGGTCTGCTCATCAGAGTCCCCTCTACGGGCGTGTTTTGGATTGGATTTTAAGATTTTCGACCATATTTCTCTTCCCTTTTTGTCCGGCCCATAACTCTGCCTAGAAAGGCCCTACATGCCCCAAACTTGGTCTGGTCTGCTCATCAGAGTCCCCTCTACGGGCGTGTTTTGGATTGGATTTTGTTTTAAATTGACCATATTTGACTTCCCTTTTTGTCAGGCCCATAACTCTGCCTAGAAAGGCCCTACATGCCCCAAACTTGGTCTGGTCTGCTCATCAGATACCCTTCTACGGGCGTGTTTTGGATTGGATTTTGTTTTAAACTGACCATATTTGACTTCCCTTTTTGTCCGGCCCATAACTCTGCCTAGAAAGGCCCTACATGCCCCAAACTTGGTCTGGTCTGCTCATCAGAGTCCCCTCTACGGGCGTGTTTTGGATTGGATTTTAAGATTTTCGACCATATTTCTCTTCCCTTTTTGTCCGGCCCATAACTCTGCCTAGAAAGGCCCTACATGCCCCAAACTTGGTCTGGTCTGCTCATCAGAGTCCCCTCTACGGGCGTGTTTTGGATTGGATTTTGTTTTAAATTGACCATATTTGACTTCCCTTTTTGTCAGGCCCATAACTCTGCCTAGAAAGGCCCTACATGCCCCAAACTTGGTCTGGTCTGCTCATCAGATACCCTTCTACGGGCGTGTTTTGGATTGGATTTTGTTTTAAATTGACCATATTTGACTTCCCTTTTTGTCCGGCCCATAACTCTGCCTAGAAAGGCCCTACATGCCCCAAACTTGGTCTGGTCTGCTCATCAGAGTCCCCTCTACGGGCGTGTTTTGGATTGGATTTTAAGATTTTCGACCATATTTCTCTTCCCTTTTTGTCCGGCCCATAACTCTGCCTAGAAAGGCCCTACATGCCCCAAACTTGGTCTGGTCTGCTCATCAGAGTCCCCTCTACGGGCGTGTTTTGGATTGGATTTTAAGATTTCCGACCATATTTCTCTTCCCTTTTTGTCCGGCCCATAACTCTGCCTAGAAAGGCCCTACATGCCCCAAACTTGGTCTGGTCTGCTCATCAGAGTCCCCTCTACGGGCGTGTTTTGGATTGGATTTTAAGATTTTCGACCATATTTCTCTTCCCTTTTTGTCCGGCCCATAACTCTGCCTAGAAAGGCCCTACATGCCCCAAACTTGGTCTGGTCTGCTCATCAGAGTCCCCTCTACGGGCGTGTTTTGGATTGGATTTTGTTTTAAATTGACCATATTTGACTTCCCTTTTTGTCAGGCCCATAACTCTGCCTAGAAAGGCCCTACATGCCCCAAACTTGGTCTGGTCTGCTCATCAGATACCCTTCTACGGGCGTGTTTTGGATTGGATTTTGTTTTAAATTGACCATATTTGACTTCCCTTTTTGTCCGGCCCATAACTCTGCCTAGAAAGGCCCTACATGCCCCAAACTTGGTCTGGTCTGCTCATCAGAGTCCCCTCTACGGGCGTGTTTTGGATTGGATTTTAAGATTTTCGACCATATTTATCTTCCCTTTTTGTCCGGCCCATAACTCTGCCTAGAAAGGCCCTACATGCCCCAAACTTGGTCTGGTCTGCTCATCAGAGTCCCCTCTACGGGCGTGTTTTGGATTGGATTTTGTTTTAAATTGACCATATTTGACTTCCCTTTTTGTCCGGCCCATAACTCTGCCTAGAAAGGCCCTACATGCCCCAAACTTGGTCTGGTCTGCTCATCAGAGTCCCCTCTACGGGCGTGTTTTGGATTGGATTTTGTTTTAAATTGACCATATTTGACTTCCCTTTTTGTCAGGCCCATAACTCTGCCTAGAAAGGCCCTACATGCCCCAAACTAGGTCTGGTCTGCTTATCAGAGTCCCCTCTACGGGCGTGTTTTGGATTGGATTTTAAGATTTTCGACCATATTTCTCTTCCCTTTTTGTCAGGCCCATAACTCTGCCTAGAAAGGCCCTACATGCCCCAAACTTGGTCTGGTCTGCTCATCAGATACCCTTCTACGGGCGTGTTTTGGATTGGATTTTGTTTTAAATTGACCATATTTGACTTCCCTTTTTGTCCGGCCCATAACTCTGCCTAGAAAGGCCCTACATGCCCCAAACTTGGTCTGGTCTGCTCATCAGAGTCCCCTCTACGGGCGTGTTTTGGATTGGATTTTAAGATTTTCGACCATATTTCTCTTCCCTTTTTGTCCGGCCCATAACTCTGCCTAGAAAGGCCCTACATGCCCCAAACTTGGTCTGGTCTGCTCATCAGAGTCCCCTCTACGGGCGTGTTTTGGATTGGATTTTAAGATTTCCGACCATATTTCTCTTCCCTTTTTGTCCGGCCCATAACTCTGTCTAGAAAGGCCCTACATGCCCCAAACTTGGTCTGGTCTGCTCATCAGAGTCCCCTCTACAGGCGTGTTTTGGATTGGATTTTAAGATTTTCGACCATATTTCTCTTCCCTTTTTGTCAGGCCCATAACTCTGCCTAGAAAGGCCCTACATGCCCCAAACTTGGTCTGGTCTGCTCATCAGATACCCTTCTACGGGCGTGTTTTGGATTGGATTTTGTTTTAAATTGACCATATTTGACTTCCCTTTTTGTCCGGCCCATAACTCTGCCTAGAAAGGCCCTACATGCCCCAAACTTGGTCTGGTCTGCTCATCAGAGTCCCCTCTACGGGCGTGTTTTGGATTGGATTTTAAGATTTTCGACCATATTTCTCTTCCCTTTTTGTCCGGCCCATAACTCTGCCTAGAAAGGCCCTACATGCCCCAAACTTGGTCTGGTCTGCTCATCAGAGTCCCCTCTACGGGCGTGTTTTGGATTGGATTTTGTTTTAAATTGACCATATTTGACTTCCCTTTTTGTCAGGCCCATAACTCTGCCTAGAAAGGCCCTACATGCCCCAAACTTGGTCTGGTCTGCTCATCAGAGTCCCCTCTACGGGCGTGTTTTGGATTGGATTTTAAGATTTTCGACCATATTTATCTTCCCTTTTTGTCCTGCCCATAACTCTGCCTAGAAAGGCCCTACATGCCCCAAACTTGGTCTGGTCTGCTCATCAGAGTCCCTTCTACGGGCGTGTTTTGGATTGGATTTTGTTTTAAATTGACCATATTTGACTTCCCTTTTTGTCCGGCCCATAACTCTGCCTAGAAAGGCCCTACATGCCCCAAACTTGGTCTGGTCTGCTCATCAGAGTCCCCTCTACGGGCGTGTTTTGGATTGGATTTTAAGATTTTCGACCATATTTCTCTTCCCTTTTTGTCAGGCCCATAACTCTGCCTAGAAAGGCCCTACATGCCCCAAACTTGGTCTGGTCTGCTCATCAGAGTCCCCTCTACGGGCGTGTTTTGGATTGGATTTTGTTTTAAATTGACCATATTTGACTTCCCTTTTTGTCAGGCCCATAACTCTGCCTAGAAAGGCCCTACATGCCCCAAACTTGGTCTGGTCTGCTCATCAGAGTCCCCTCTACGGGCGTGTTTTGGATTGGATTTTAAGATTTTCGACCATATTTATCTTCCCTTTTTGTCCTGCCCATAACTCTGCCTAGAAAGGCCCTACATGCCCCAAACTTGGTCTGGTCTGCTCATCAGAGTCCCCTCTACGGGCGTGTTTTGGATTGGATTTTGTTTTAAATTGACCATATTTGACTTCCCTTTTTGTCAGGCCCATAACTCTGCCTAGAAAGGCCCTACATGCCCCAAACTTGGTCTGGTCTGCTCATCAGATACCCTTCTACGGGCGTGTTTTGGATTGGATTTTGTTTTAAATTGACCATATTTGACTTCCCTTTTTGTCAGGCCCATAACTCTGCCTAGAAAGGCCCTACATGCCCCAAACTTGGTCTGGTCTGCTCATCAGATACCCTTCTACGGGCGTGTTTTGGATTGGATTTTGTTTTAAATTGACCATATTTGACTTCCCTTTTTGTCCGGCCCATAACTCTGCCTAGAAAGGCCCTACATGCCCCAAACTTGGTCTGGTCTGCTCATCAGAGTCCCCTCTACGGGCGTGTTTTGGATTGGATTTTAAGATTTTCGACCATATTTCTCTTCCCTTTTTGTCCGGCCCATAACTCTGCCTAGAAAGGCCCTACATGCCCCAAACTTGGTCTGGTCTGCTCATCAGAGTCCCCTCTACGGGCGTGTTTTGGATTGGATTTTGTTTTAAATTGACCATATTTGACTTCCCTTTTTGTCAGGCCCATAACTCTGCCTAGAAAGGCCCTACATGCCCCAAACTTGGTCTGGTCTGCTCATCAGAGTCCCCTCTACGGGCGTGTTTTGGATTGGATTTTAAGATTTTCGACCATATTTATCTTCCCTTTTTGTCCTGCCCATAACTCTGCCTAGAAAGGCCCTACATGCCCCAAACTTGGTCTGGTCTGCTCATCAGAGTCCCCTCTACGGGCGTGTTTTGGATTGGATTTTGTTTTAAATTGACCATATTTGACTTCCCTTTTTGTCCGGCCCATAACTCTGCCTAGAAAGGCCCTACATGCCCCAAACTTGGTCTGGTCTGCTCATCAGAGTCCCCTCTACGGGCGTGTTTTGGATTGGATTTTGTTTTAAATTGACCATATTTGACTTCCCTTTTTGTCAGGCCCATAACTCTGCCTAGAAAGGCCCTACATGCCCCAAACTAGGTCTGGTCTGCTTATCAGAGTCCCCTCTACGGGCGTGTTTTGGATTGGATTTTAAGATTTTCGACCATATTTCTCTTCCCTTTTTGTCAGGCCCATAACTCTGCCTAGAAAGGCCCTACATGCCCCAAACTTGGTCTGGTCTGCTCATCAGATACCCTTCTACGGGCGTGTTTTGGATTGGATTTTGTTTTAAATTGACCATATTTGACTTCCCTTTTTGTCCGGCCCATAACTCTGCCTAGAAAGGCCCTACATGCCCCAAACTTGGTCTGGTCTGCTCATCAGAGTCCCCTCTACGGGCGTGTTTTGGATTGGATTTTAAGATTTTCGACCATATTTCTCTTCCCTTTTTGTCCGGCCCATAACTCTGCCTAGAAAGGCCCTACATGCCCCAAACTTGGTCTGGTCTGCTCATCAGAGTCCCCTCTACGGGCGTGTTTTGGATTGGATTTTAAGATTTCCGACCATATTTCTCTTCCCTTTTTGTCCGGCCCATAACTCTGTCTAGAAAGGCCCTACATGCCCCAAACTTGGTCTGGTCTGCTCATCAGAGTCCCCTCTACAGGCGTGTTTTGGATTGGATTTTAAGATTTTCGACCATATTTCTCTTCCCTTTTTGTCAGGCCCATAACTCTGCCTAGAAAGGCCCTACATGCCCCAAACTTGGTCTGGTCTGCTCATCAGATACCCTTCTACGGGCGTGTTTTGGATTGGATTTTGTTTTAAATTGACCATATTTGACTTCCCTTTTTGTCCGGCCCATAACTCTGCCTAGAAAGGCCCTACATGCCCCAAACTTGGTCTGGTCTGCTCATCAGAGTCCCCTCTACGGGCGTGTTTTGGATTGGATTTTAAGATTTTCGACCATATTTCTCTTCCCTTTTTGTCCGGCCCATAACTCTGCCTAGAAAGGCCCTACATGCCCCAAACTTGGTCTGGTCTGCTCATCAGAGTCCCCTCTACGGGCGTGTTTTGGATTGGATTTTGTTTTAAATTGACCATATTTGACTTCCCTTTTTGTCAGGCCCATAACTCTGCCTAGAAAGGCCCTACATGCCCCAAACTTGGTCTGGTCTGCTCATCAGAGTCCCCTCTACGGGCGTGTTTTGGATTGGATTTTAAGATTTTCGACCATATTTATCTTCCCTTTTTGTCCTGCCCATAACTCTGCCTAGAAAGGCCCTACATGCCCCAAACTTGGTCTGGTCTGCTCATCAGAGTCCCCTCTACGGGCGTGTTTTGGATTGGATTTTGTTTTAAATTGACCATATTTGACTTCCCTTTTTGTCAGGCCCATAACTCTGCCTAGAAAGGCCCTACATGCCCCAAACTTGGTCTGGTCTGCTCATCAGAGTCCCCTCTACGGGCGTGTTTTGGATTGGATTTTAAGATTTTCGACCATATTTCTCTTCCCTTTTTGTCAGGCCCATAACTCTGCCTAGAAAGGCCCTACATGCCCCAAACTTGGTCTGGTCTGCTCATCAGATACCCTTCTACGGGCGTGTTTTGGATTGGATTTTGTTTTAAATTGACCATATTTGACTTCCCTTTTTGTCCGGCCCATAACTCTGCCTAGAAAGGCCCTACATGCCCCAAACTTGGTCTGGTCTGCTCATCAGATACCCTTCTACGGGCGTGTTTTGGATTGGATTTTGTTTTAAATTGACCATATTTGACTTCCCTTTTTGTCCGGCCCATAACTCTGCCTAGAAAGGCCCTACATGCCCCAAACTTGGTCTGGTCTGCTCATCAGAGTCCCCTCTACGGGCGTGTTTTGGATTGGATTTTAAGATTTTCGACCATATTTCTCTTCCCTTTTTGTCCGGCCCATAACTCTGCCTAGAAAGGCCCTACATGCCCCAAACTTGGTCTGGTCTGCTCATCAGAGTCCCCTCTACGGGCGTGTTTTGGATTGGATTTTGTTTTAAATTGACCATATTTGACTTCCCTTTTTGTCCGGCCCATAACTCTGCCTAGAAAGGCCCTACATGCCCCAAACTTGGTCTGGTCTGCTCATCAGAGTCCCCTCTACGGGCGTGTTTTGGATTGGATTTTAAGATTTTCGACCATATTTCTCTTCCCTTTTTGTCCGGCCCATAACTCTGCCTAGAAAGGCCCTACATGCCCCAAACTTGGTCTGGTCTGCTCATCAGAGTCCCCTCTACGGGCGTGTTTTGGATTGGATTTTGTTTTAAATTGACCATATTTGACTTCCCTTTTTGTCAGGCCCATAACTCTGCCTAGAAAGGCCCTACATGCCCCAAACTAGGTCTGGTCTGCTCATCAGAGTCCCCTCTACGGGCGTGTTTTGGATTGGATTTTAAGATTTCCGACCATATTTCTCTTCCCTTTTTGTCCGGCCCATAACTCTGTCTAGAAAGGCCCTACATGCCCCAAACTTGGTCTGGTCTGCTCATCAGAGTCCCCTCTACGGGCGTGTTTTGGATTGGATTTTAAGATTTTCGACCATATTTCTCTTCCCTTTTTGTCCGGCCCATAACTCTGCCTAGAAAGGCCCTACATGCCCCAAACTTGGTCTGGTCTGCTCATCAGAGTCCCCTCTACGGGCGTGTTTTGGATTGGATTTTAAGATTTTCGACCATATTTATCTTCCCTTTTTGTCCGGCCCATAACTCTGCCTAGAAAGGCCCTACATGCCCCAAACTTGGTCTGGTCTGCTCATCAGAGTCCCCTCTACGGGCGTGTTTTGGATTGGATTTTAAGATTTTCGACCATATTTATCTTCCCTTTTTGTCCGGCCCATAACTCTGCCTAGAAAGGCCCTACATGCCCCAAACTAGGTCTTGTCTGCTCATCAGAGTCCCCTCTACGGCCGTGTTTTGGATTGGATTTGTAAAAATTTGACCATATTTCTCTTCCCTTTTTGTCCGGCCCATAACTCTGCCTAGAAAAGGCCTACATGCCCCAAACTTGGTCTGGTCTGCTCATCAGAGTCCCCTCTACGGGCGTGTTTTGGGTTGGATTTTAAAAAAAATTGACCATATTTGTCTTCCCTTTTTGTCCAGCTCATAACTCTGCCTAGAAAGGCCCTACATGCCCCAAACTTGGTCTGGTCTGCTCATCAGAGTCCCCTCTACGGCCGTGTTTTGGATTGGATTTGTAAAAGTTTGACCATATTTCTCTTCCCTTTTTGTCCGGCCCATAACTCTGCCTAGAAAGGCCCTACATGCCCCAAACTAGGTCTTGTCTGCTCATCAGAGTCCCCTCTGCGGGCGTGTTTTGGGTTGGATTTTAAAAAATTTGACCATATTTGTCTTCCCTTTTTGTCCAGCTCATAACTCTGCCTAGAAAGGCCCTACATGCCCCAAACTTGGTCTGGTCTGCTCATCAGAGTCCCCTCTACGGGCGTGTTTTGGATTGGATTTTTTTAAATTTGACCATATTTGTCTTCCCTTTTTGTCCGGCCCATAACTCTGCCTAGAAAGGGCCTACATGCACCAAACTTGGTCTGGTCTGCTCATCAGAGTCCCCTCTACGGGCTTGTTTTGGGTTGGATTTTTTAAAATTTGACCATATTTGTCTTCCCTTTTTGTCCGGCCCATAACTCTGCCTAGAAAGGGCCTACATGCCCCAAACTTGGTCTGGTCTGCTCATCAGAGTCCCCTCTACGGCCGTGTTTTGGATTGGATTTGTAAAAATTTGACCATATTTGTCTTCCCTTTTTGTCCGGCCCATAACTCTGCCTAGAAAGGGCCTACATGCACCAAACTTGGTCTGGTCTGCTCATCAGAGTCCCCTCTACGGGCGTGTTTTGGGTTGGATTTTTTTAAATTTGACCATATTTGTCTTCCCTTTTTGTCCGGCCCATAACTCTGCCTAGAAAGGGCCTACATGCCCCAAACTTGGTCTGGTCTGCTCATCAGAGTCCCCTCTACGGGCGTGTTTTGGGTTGGATTTTAAAAAAAATTGACCATATTTGTCTTCCCTTTTTGTCCAGCTCATAACTCTGCCTAGAAAGGCCCTACATGCCCCAAACTTGGTCTGGTCTGCTCATCAGAGTCCCCTCTATGGCCATGTTTTGGATTGGATTTGTAAAAGTTTGACCATATTTCTCTTCCCTTTTTTTCCGGCCCATGACTCTGCCTAGGAAGGCCCTACATGCCCCAAACTAGGTCTGGTCTGCTCATCAGAGTCCCCTCTACGGGCGTGTTTTGGGTTGGATTTTTCAAAATTTGACCATATTTCTCTTCCCTTTTTGTCCGGCCCATAACTCTGCCTAGAAAGGGCCTACATGCCCCAAACTTGGTCTGGTCTGCTCATCAGAGTCCCCTCTACGGCCGTGTTTTGGATTGGATTTGTAAAAGTTTGACCATATTTCTCTTCCCTTTTTGTCCGGCCCATAACTCTGCCTAGAAAGGGCCTACATGCCCCAAACTTGGTCTGGTCTGCTCATCAGAGTCCCCTCTACGGGCGTGTTTTGGGTTGGATTAAAAAAAATATATATATATTTGTCTTCCCTTTTTGTCCAGCTCATAACTCTGCCTAGAAAGGCCCTACATGCCCCAAACTTGGTCTGGTCTGCTCATCAGAGTCCCCTCTACAGCCGTGTTTTGGATTGGATTTGAAAAAATTTGACCATATTTGTCTTCCCTTTTTGTCCGGCCCATAACTCTGCCTAGAAAGGGCCTACATGCACCAAACTTGGTCTGGTCTGCTCATCAGAGTCCCCTCTACGGGCGTGTTTTGGGTTGGATTTTTTAAAATTTGACCATATTTGTCTTCCCTTTTTGTCCGGCCCATAACTCTGCCTAGAAAGGGCCTACATGCCCCAAACTTGGTCTGGTCTGCTCATCAGAGTCCCCTCTACGGGCGTGTTTTGGGTTGGATTTAAAAAAAAAATGACCATATTTGTCTTCCCTTTTTGTCCAGCTCATAACTCTGCCTAGAAAGGCCCTACATGCCCCAAACTTGGTCTGGTCTGCTCATCAGAGTCCCCTCTACGGGCGTGTTTTGGGTTGGATTTTTAAAAATTTGACCATATTTGTCTTCCCCTTTTGTCCGGCCCATAACTCTGCCTAGAAAGGCCCTACATGCACCAAACTTGGTCTGGTCTGCTCATCAGAGTCCCCTCTACGGGCGTGTTTTGGGTTGGATTTGAAAAAAGAATGACCATATTTGTCTTCCCTTTTTGTCCAGCTCATAACTCTGCCTAGAAAGGGCCTACATGCCCCAAACTTGGTCTGGTCTGCTCATCAGAGTCCCCTCTACGGGCATGTTTTGGGTTGGATTTAAAAAAAAATGACCATATTTGTCTTCCCTTTTTGTCGAGCTCATAACTCTGCCTAGAAAGGCCCTACATGCCCCAAACTTGGTCTGGTCTGCTCATCAGAGTCCCCTCTACGGGCGTGTTTTGGATTGGATTTTAAGATTTCCGACCATATTTCTCTTCCCTTTTTGTCCGGCCCATAACTCTGCCTAGAAAGGCCCTACATGCCCCAAACTTGGTCTGGTCTGCTCATCAGAGTCCCCTCTACGGGCGTGTTTTGGATTGGATTTTAAGATTTTCGACCATATTTCTCTTCCCTTTTTGTCCGGCCCATAACTCTGCCTAGAAAGGCCCTACATGCCCCAAACTTGGTCTGGTCTGCTCATCAGAGTCCCCTCTACGGGCGTGTTTTGGATTGGATTTTGTTTTAAATTGACCATATTTGACTTCCCTTTTTGTCCGGCCCATAACTCTGCCTAGAAAGGCCCTACATGCCCCAAACTTGGTCTGGTCTGCTCATCAGAGTCCCCTCTACGGGCGTGTTTTGGATTGGATTTTAAGATTTTCGACCATATTTCTCTTCCCTTTTTGTCCGGCCCATAACTCTGCCTAGAAAGGCCCTACATGCCCCAAACTTGGTCTGGTCTGCTCATCAGAGTCCCCTCTACGGGCGTGTTTTGGATTGGATTTTAAGATTTTCGACCATATTTCTCTTCCCTTTTTGTCCGGCCCATAACTCTGCCTAGAAAGGCCCTACATGCCCCAAACTTGGTCTGGTCTGCTCATCAGAGTCCCCTCTACGGGCGTGTTTTGGATTGGATTTTGTTTTAAATTGACCATATTTGACTTCCCTTTTTGTCAGGCCCATAACTCTGCCTAGAAAGGCCCTACATGCCCCAAACTTGGTCTGGTCTGCTCATCAGATACCCTTCTACGGGCGTGTTTTGGATTGGATTTTGTTTTAAATTGACCATATTTGACTTCCCTTTTTGTCCGGCCCATAACTCTGCCTAGAAAGGCCCTACATGCCCCAAACTTGGTCTGGTCTGCTCATCAGAGTCCCCTCTACGGGCGTGTTTTGGATTGGATTTTAAGATTTTCGACCATATTTATCTTCCCTTTTTGTCCGGCCCATAACTCTGCCTAGAAAGGCCCTACATGCCCCAAACTTGGTCTGGTCTGCTCATCAGAGTCCCCTCTACGGGCATGTTTTGGATTGGATTTTGTTTTAAATTGACCATATTTGACTTCCCTTTTTGTCCGGCCCATAACTCTGCCTAGAAAGGCCCTACATGCCCCAAACTTGGTCTGGTCTGCTCATCAGAGTCCCCTCTACGGGCGTGTTTTGGATTGGATTTTAAGATTTTCGACCATATTTCTCTTCCCTTTTTGTCAGGCCCATAACTCTGCCTAGAAAGGCCCTACATGCCCCAAACTTGGTCTGGTCTGCTCATCAGAGTCCCCTCTACGGGCGTGTTTTGGATTGGATTTTGTTTTAAATTGACCATATTTGACTTCCCTTTTTGTCAGGCCCATAACTCTGCCTAGAAAGGCCCTACATGCCCCAAACTTGGTCTGGTCTGCTCATCAGAGTCCCCTCTACGGGCGTGTTTTGGATTGGATTTTAAGATTTTCTACCATATTTCTCTTCCCTTTTTGTCCGGCCCATAACTCTGCCTAGAAAGGCCCTACATGCCCCAAACTTGGTCTGGTCTGCTCATCAGAGTCCCCTCTACGGGCGTGTTTTGGATTGGATTTTAAGATTTTCGACCATATTTCTCTTCCCTTTTTGTCCGGCCCATAACTCTACCTAGAAAGGCCCTACATGCCCCAAACTTGGTCTGGTCTGCTCATCAGAGTCCCCTCTACGGGCGTGTTTTGGATTGGATTTTAAGATTTTCGACCATATTTCTCTTCCCTTTTTGTCCGGCCCATAACTCTGCCTAGAAAGGCCCTACATGCCCCAAACTTGGTCTGGTCTGCTCATCAGAGTCCCCTCTACGGGCGTGTTTTGGATTGGATTTTAAGATTTTCGACCATATTTCTCTTCCCTTTTTGTCCGGCCCATAACTCTGCCTAGAAAGGCCCTACATGCCCCAAACTTGGTCTGGTCTGCTCATCAGAGTCCCCTCTACGGGCGTGTTTTGGATTGGATTTTGTTTTAAATTGACCATATTTGACTTCCCTTTTTGTCAGGCCCATAACTCTGCCTAGAAAGGCCCTACATGCCCCAAACTTGGTCTGGTCTGCTCATCAGATACCCTTCTACGGGCGTGTTTTGGATTGGATTTTGTTTTAAACTGACCATATTTGACTTCCCTTTTTGTCCGGCCCATAACTCTGCCTAGAAAGGCCCTACATGCCCCAAACTTGGTCTGGTCTGCTCATCAGAGTCCCCTCTACGGGCGTGTTTTGGATTGGATTTTAAGATTTTCGACCATATTTCTCTTCCCTTTTTGTCCGGCCCATAACTCTGCCTAGAAAGGCCCTACATGCCCCAAACTTGGTCTGGTCTGCTCATCAGAGTCCCCTCTACGGGCGTGTTTTGGATTGGATTTTGTTTTAAATTGACCATATTTGACTTCCCTTTTTGTCAGGCCCATAACTCTGCCTAGAAAGGCCCTACATGCCCCAAACTTGGTCTGGTCTGCTCATCAGATACCCTTCTACGGGCGTGTTTTGGATTGGATTTTGTTTTAAACTGACCATATTTGACTTCCCTTTTTGTCCGGCCCATAACTCTGCCTAGAAAGGCCCTACATGCCCCAAACTTGGTCTGGTCTGCTCATCAGAGTCCCCTCTACGGGCGTGTTTTGGATTGGATTTTAAGATTTTCGACCATATTTCTCTTCCCTTTTTGTCCGGCCCATAACTCTGCCTAGAAAGGCCCTACATGCCCCAAACTTGGTCTGGTCTGCTCATCAGAGTCCCCTCTACGGGCGTGTTTTGGATTGGATTTTGTTTTAAATTGACCATATTTGACTTCCCTTTTTGTCAGGCCCATAACTCTGCCTAGAAAGGCCCTACATGCCCCAAACTTGGTCTGGTCTGCTCATCAGATACCCTTCTACGGGCGTGTTTTGGATTGGATTTTGTTTTAAATTGACCATATTTGACTTCCCTTTTTGTCCGGCCCATAACTCTGCCTAGAAAGGCCCTACATGCCCCAAACTTGGTCTGGTCTGCTCATCAGAGTCCCCTCTACGGGCGTGTTTTGGATTGGATTTTAAGATTTTCGACCATATTTCTCTTCCCTTTTTGTCCGGCCCATAACTCTGCCTAGAAAGGCCCTACATGCCCCAAACTTGGTCTGGTCTGCTCATCAGAGTCCCCTCTACGGGCGTGTTTTGGATTGGATTTTAAGATTTCCGACCATATTTCTCTTCCCTTTTTGTCCGGCCCATAACTCTGCCTAGAAAGGCCCTACATGCCCCAAACTTGGTCTGGTCTGCTCATCAGAGTCCCCTCTACGGGCGTGTTTTGGATTGGATTTTAAGATTTTCGACCATATTTCTCTTCCCTTTTTGTCCGGCCCATAACTCTGCCTAGAAAGGCCCTACATGCCCCAAACTTGGTCTGGTCTGCTCATCAGAGTCCCCTCTACGGGCGTGTTTTGGATTGGATTTTGTTTTAAATTGACCATATTTGACTTCCCTTTTTGTCAGGCCCATAACTCTGCCTAGAAAGGCCCTACATGCCCCAAACTTGGTCTGGTCTGCTCATCAGATACCCTTCTACGGGCGTGTTTTGGATTGGATTTTGTTTTAAATTGACCATATTTGACTTCCCTTTTTGTCCGGCCCATAACTCTGCCTAGAAAGGCCCTACATGCCCCAAACTTGGTCTGGTCTGCTCATCAGAGTCCCCTCTACGGGCGTGTTTTGGATTGGATTTTAAGATTTTCGACCATATTTATCTTCCCTTTTTGTCCGGCCCATAACTCTGCCTAGAAAGGCCCTACATGCCCCAAACTTGGTCTGGTCTGCTCATCAGAGTCCCCTCTACGGGCGTGTTTTGGATTGGATTTTGTTTTAAATTGACCATATTTGACTTCCCTTTTTGTCCGGCCCATAACTCTGCCTAGAAAGGCCCTACATGCCCCAAACTTGGTCTGGTCTGCTCATCAGAGTCCCCTCTACGGGCGTGTTTTGGATTGGATTTTGTTTTAAATTGACCATATTTGACTTCCCTTTTTGTCAGGCCCATAACTCTGCCTAGAAAGGCCCTACATGCCCCAAACTAGGTCTGGTCTGCTTATCAGAGTCCCCTCTACGGGCGTGTTTTGGATTGGATTTTAAGATTTTCGACCATATTTCTCTTCCCTTTTTGTCAGGCCCATAACTCTGCCTAGAAAGGCCCTACATGCCCCAAACTTGGTCTGGTCTGCTCATCAGATACCCTTCTACGGGCGTGTTTTGGATTGGATTTTGTTTTAAATTGACCATATTTGACTTCCCTTTTTGTCCGGCCCATAACTCTGCCTAGAAAGGCCCTACATGCCCCAAACTTGGTCTGGTCTGCTCATCAGAGTCCCCTCTACGGGCGTGTTTTGGATTGGATTTTAAGATTTTCGACCATATTTCTCTTCCCTTTTTGTCCGGCCCATAACTCTGCCTAGAAAGGCCCTACATGCCCCAAACTTGGTCTGGTCTGCTCATCAGAGTCCCCTCTACGGGCGTGTTTTGGATTGGATTTTAAGATTTCCGACCATATTTCTCTTCCCTTTTTGTCCGGCCCATAACTCTGTCTAGAAAGGCCCTACATGCCCCAAACTTGGTCTGGTCTGCTCATCAGAGTCCCCTCTACAGGCGTGTTTTGGATTGGATTTTAAGATTTTCGACCATATTTCTCTTCCCTTTTTGTCAGGCCCATAACTCTGCCTAGAAAGGCCCTACATGCCCCAAACTTGGTCTGGTCTGCTCATCAGATACCCTTCTACGGGCGTGTTTTGGATTGGATTTTGTTTTAAATTGACCATATTTGACTTCCCTTTTTGTCCGGCCCATAACTCTGCCTAGAAAGGCCCTACATGCCCCAAACTTGGTCTGGTCTGCTCATCAGAGTCCCCTCTACGGGCGTGTTTTGGATTGGATTTTAAGATTTTCGACCATATTTCTCTTCCCTTTTTGTCCGGCCCATAACTCTGCCTAGAAAGGCCCTACATGCCCCAAACTTGGTCTGGTCTGCTCATCAGAGTCCCCTCTACGGGCGTGTTTTGGATTGGATTTTGTTTTAAATTGACCATATTTGACTTCCCTTTTTGTCAGGCCCATAACTCTGCCTAGAAAGGCCCTACATGCCCCAAACTTGGTCTGGTCTGCTCATCAGAGTCCCCTCTACGGGCGTGTTTTGGATTGGATTTTAAGATTTTCGACCATATTTATCTTCCCTTTTTGTCCTGCCCATAACTCTGCCTAGAAAGGCCCTACATGCCCCAAACTTGGTCTGGTCTGCTCATCAGAGTCCCTTCTACGGGCGTGTTTTGGATTGGATTTTGTTTTAAATTGACCATATTTGACTTCCCTTTTTGTCCGGCCCATAACTCTGCCTAGAAAGGCCCTACATGCCCCAAACTTGGTCTGGTCTGCTCATCAGAGTCCCCTCTACGGGCGTGTTTTGGATTGGATTTTAAGATTTTCGACCATATTTCTCTTCCCTTTTTGTCAGGCCCATAACTCTGCCTAGAAAGGCCCTACATGCCCCAAACTTGGTCTGGTCTGCTCATCAGAGTCCCCTCTACGGGCGTGTTTTGGATTGGATTTTGTTTTAAATTGACCATATTTGACTTCCCTTTTTGTCAGGCCCATAACTCTGCCTAGAAAGGCCCTACATGCCCCAAACTTGGTCTGGTCTGCTCATCAGAGTCCCCTCTACGGGCGTGTTTTGGATTGGATTTTAAGATTTTCGACCATATTTATCTTCCCTTTTTGTCCTGCCCATAACTCTGCCTAGAAAGGCCCTACATGCCCCAAACTTGGTCTGGTCTGCTCATCAGAGTCCCCTCTACGGGCGTGTTTTGGATTGGATTTTGTTTTAAATTGACCATATTTGACTTCCCTTTTTGTCAGGCCCATAACTCTGCCTAGAAAGGCCCTACATGCCCCAAACTTGGTCTGGTCTGCTCATCAGATACCCTTCTACGGGCGTGTTTTGGATTGGATTTTGTTTTAAATTGACCATATTTGACTTCCCTTTTTGTCAGGCCCATAACTCTGCCTAGAAAGGCCCTACATGCCCCAAACTTGGTCTGGTCTGCTCATCAGATACCCTTCTACGGGCGTGTTTTGGATTGGATTTTGTTTTAAATTGACCATATTTGACTTCCCTTTTTGTCCGGCCCATAACTCTGCCTAGAAAGGCCCTACATGCCCCAAACTTGGTCTGGTCTGCTCATCAGAGTCCCCTCTACGGGCGTGTTTTGGATTGGATTTTAAGATTTTCGACCATATTTCTCTTCCCTTTTTGTCCGGCCCATAACTCTGCCTAGAAAGGCCCTACATGCCCCAAACTTGGTCTGGTCTGCTCATCAGAGTCCCCTCTACGGGCGTGTTTTGGATTGGATTTTGTTTTAAATTGACCATATTTGACTTCCCTTTTTGTCAGGCCCATAACTCTGCCTAGAAAGGCCCTACATGCCCCAAACTTGGTCTGGTCTGCTCATCAGAGTCCCCTCTACGGGCGTGTTTTGGATTGGATTTTAAGATTTTCGACCATATTTATCTTCCCTTTTTGTCCTGCCCATAACTCTGCCTAGAAAGGCCCTACATGCCCCAAACTTGGTCTGGTCTGCTCATCAGAGTCCCCTCTACGGGCGTGTTTTGGATTGGATTTTGTTTTAAATTGACCATATTTGACTTCCCTTTTTGTCCGGCCCATAACTCTGCCTAGAAAGGCCCTACATGCCCCAAACTTGGTCTGGTCTGCTCATCAGAGTCCCCTCTACGGGCGTGTTTTGGATTGGATTTTGTTTTAAATTGACCATATTTGACTTCCCTTTTTGTCAGGCCCATAACTCTGCCTAGAAAGGCCCTACATGCCCCAAACTAGGTCTGGTCTGCTTATCAGAGTCCCCTCTACGGGCGTGTTTTGGATTGGATTTTAAGATTTTCGACCATATTTCTCTTCCCTTTTTGTCAGGCCCATAACTCTGCCTAGAAAGGCCCTACATGCCCCAAACTTGGTCTGGTCTGCTCATCAGATACCCTTCTACGGGCGTGTTTTGGATTGGATTTTGTTTTAAATTGACCATATTTGACTTCCCTTTTTGTCCGGCCCATAACTCTGCCTAGAAAGGCCCTACATGCCCCAAACTTGGTCTGGTCTGCTCATCAGAGTCCCCTCTACGGGCGTGTTTTGGATTGGATTTTAAGATTTTCGACCATATTTCTCTTCCCTTTTTGTCCGGCCCATAACTCTGCCTAGAAAGGCCCTACATGCCCCAAACTTGGTCTGGTCTGCTCATCAGAGTCCCCTCTACGGGCGTGTTTTGGATTGGATTTTAAGATTTCCGACCATATTTCTCTTCCCTTTTTGTCCGGCCCATAACTCTGTCTAGAAAGGCCCTACATGCCCCAAACTTGGTCTGGTCTGCTCATCAGAGTCCCCTCTACAGGCGTGTTTTGGATTGGATTTTAAGATTTTCGACCATATTTCTCTTCCCTTTTTGTCAGGCCCATAACTCTGCCTAGAAAGGCCCTACATGCCCCAAACTTGGTCTGGTCTGCTCATCAGATACCCTTCTACGGGCGTGTTTTGGATTGGATTTTGTTTTAAATTGACCATATTTGACTTCCCTTTTTGTCCGGCCCATAACTCTGCCTAGAAAGGCCCTACATGCCCCAAACTTGGTCTGGTCTGCTCATCAGAGTCCCCTCTACGGGCGTGTTTTGGATTGGATTTTAAGATTTTCGACCATATTTCTCTTCCCTTTTTGTCCGGCCCATAACTCTGCCTAGAAAGGCCCTACATGCCCCAAACTTGGTCTGGTCTGCTCATCAGAGTCCCCTCTACGGGCGTGTTTTGGATTGGATTTTGTTTTAAATTGACCATATTTGACTTCCCTTTTTGTCAGGCCCATAACTCTGCCTAGAAAGGCCCTACATGCCCCAAACTTGGTCTGGTCTGCTCATCAGAGTCCCCTCTACGGGCGTGTTTTGGATTGGATTTTAAGATTTTCGACCATATTTATCTTCCCTTTTTGTCCTGCCCATAACTCTGCCTAGAAAGGCCCTACATGCCCCAAACTTGGTCTGGTCTGCTCATCAGAGTCCCCTCTACGGGCGTGTTTTGGATTGGATTTTGTTTTAAATTGACCATATTTGACTTCCCTTTTTGTCAGGCCCATAACTCTGCCTAGAAAGGCCCTACATGCCCCAAACTTGGTCTGGTCTGCTCATCAGAGTCCCCTCTACGGGCGTGTTTTGGATTGGATTTTAAGATTTTCGACCATATTTCTCTTCCCTTTTTGTCAGGCCCATAACTCTGCCTAGAAAGGCCCTACATGCCCCAAACTTGGTCTGGTCTGCTCATCAGATACCCTTCTACGGGCGTGTTTTGGATTGGATTTTGTTTTAAATTGACCATATTTGACTTCCCTTTTTGTCCGGCCCATAACTCTGCCTAGAAAGGCCCTACATGCCCCAAACTTGGTCTGGTCTGCTCATCAGATACCCTTCTACGGGCGTGTTTTGGATTGGATTTTGTTTTAAATTGACCATATTTGACTTCCCTTTTTGTCCGGCCCATAACTCTGCCTAGAAAGGCCCTACATGCCCCAAACTTGGTCTGGTCTGCTCATCAGAGTCCCCTCTACGGGCGTGTTTTGGATTGGATTTTAAGATTTTCGACCATATTTCTCTTCCCTTTTTGTCCGGCCCATAACTCTGCCTAGAAAGGCCCTACATGCCCCAAACTTGGTCTGGTCTGCTCATCAGAGTCCCCTCTACGGGCGTGTTTTGGATTGGATTTTGTTTTAAATTGACCATATTTGACTTCCCTTTTTGTCCGGCCCATAACTCTGCCTAGAAAGGCCCTACATGCCCCAAACTTGGTCTGGTCTGCTCATCAGAGTCCCCTCTACGGGCGTGTTTTGGATTGGATTTTAAGATTTTCGACCATATTTCTCTTCCCTTTTTGTCCGGCCCATAACTCTGCCTAGAAAGGCCCTACATGCCCCAAACTTGGTCTGGTCTGCTCATCAGAGTCCCCTCTACGGGCGTGTTTTGGATTGGATTTTGTTTTAAATTGACCATATTTGACTTCCCTTTTTGTCAGGCCCATAACTCTGCCTAGAAAGGCCCTACATGCCCCAAACTAGGTCTGGTCTGCTCATCAGAGTCCCCTCTACGGGCGTGTTTTGGATTGGATTTTAAGATTTCCGACCATATTTCTCTTCCCTTTTTGTCCGGCCCATAACTCTGTCTAGAAAGGCCCTACATGCCCCAAACTTGGTCTGGTCTGCTCATCAGAGTCCCCTCTACGGGCGTGTTTTGGATTGGATTTTAAGATTTTCGACCATATTTCTCTTCCCTTTTTGTCCGGCCCATAACTCTGCCTAGAAAGGCCCTACATGCCCCAAACTTGGTCTGGTCTGCTCATCAGAGTCCCCTCTACGGGCGTGTTTTGGATTGGATTTTAAGATTTTCGACCATATTTATCTTCCCTTTTTGTCCGGCCCATAACTCTGCCTAGAAAGGCCCTACATGCCCCAAACTTGGTCTGGTCTGCTCATCAGAGTCCCCTCTACGGGCGTGTTTTGGATTGGATTTTAAGATTTTCGACCATATTTATCTTCCCTTTTTGTCCGGCCCATAACTCTGCCTAGAAAGGCCCTACATGCCCCAAACTAGGTCTTGTCTGCTCATCAGAGTCCCCTCTACGGCCGTGTTTTGGATTGGATTTGTAAAAATTTGACCATATTTCTCTTCCCTTTTTGTCCGGCCCATAACTCTGCCTAGAAAAGGCCTACATGCCCCAAACTTGGTCTGGTCTGCTCATCAGAGTCCCCTCTACGGGCGTGTTTTGGGTTGGATTTTAAAAAAAATTGACCATATTTGTCTTCCCTTTTTGTCCAGCTCATAACTCTGCCTAGAAAGGCCCTACATGCCCCAAACTTGGTCTGGTCTGCTCATCAGAGTCCCCTCTACGGCCGTGTTTTGGATTGGATTTGTAAAAGTTTGACCATATTTCTCTTCCCTTTTTGTCCGGCCCATAACTCTGCCTAGAAAGGCCCTACATGCCCCAAACTAGGTCTTGTCTGCTCATCAGAGTCCCCTCTGCGGGCGTGTTTTGGGTTGGATTTTAAAAAATTTGACCATATTTGTCTTCCCTTTTTGTCCAGCTCATAACTCTGCCTAGAAAGGCCCTACATGCCCCAAACTTGGTCTGGTCTGCTCATCAGAGTCCCCTCTACGGGCGTGTTTTGGATTGGATTTTTTTAAATTTGACCATATTTGTCTTCCCTTTTTGTCCGGCCCATAACTCTGCCTAGAAAGGGCCTACATGCACCAAACTTGGTCTGGTCTGCTCATCAGAGTCCCCTCTACGGGCTTGTTTTGGGTTGGATTTTTTAAAATTTGACCATATTTGTCTTCCCTTTTTGTCCGGCCCATAACTCTGCCTAGAAAGGGCCTACATGCCCCAAACTTGGTCTGGTCTGCTCATCAGAGTCCCCTCTACGGCCGTGTTTTGGATTGGATTTGTAAAAATTTGACCATATTTGTCTTCCCTTTTTGTCCGGCCCATAACTCTGCCTAGAAAGGGCCTACATGCACCAAACTTGGTCTGGTCTGCTCATCAGAGTCCCCTCTACGGGCGTGTTTTGGGTTGGATTTTTTTAAATTTGACCATATTTGTCTTCCCTTTTTGTCCGGCCCATAACTCTGCCTAGAAAGGGCCTACATGCCCCAAACTTGGTCTGGTCTGCTCATCAGAGTCCCCTCTACGGGCGTGTTTTGGGTTGGATTTTAAAAAAAATTGACCATATTTGTCTTCCCTTTTTGTCCAGCTCATAACTCTGCCTAGAAAGGCCCTACATGCCCCAAACTTGGTCTGGTCTGCTCATCAGAGTCCCCTCTATGGCCATGTTTTGGATTGGATTTGTAAAAGTTTGACCATATTTCTCTTCCCTTTTTTTCCGGCCCATGACTCTGCCTAGGAAGGCCCTACATGCCCCAAACTAGGTCTGGTCTGCTCATCAGAGTCCCCTCTACGGGCGTGTTTTGGGTTGGATTTTTCAAAATTTGACCATATTTCTCTTCCCTTTTTGTCCGGCCCATAACTCTGCCTAGAAAGGGCCTACATGCCCCAAACTTGGTCTGGTCTGCTCATCAGAGTCCCCTCTACGGCCGTGTTTTGGATTGGATTTGTAAAAGTTTGACCATATTTCTCTTCCCTTTTTGTCCGGCCCATAACTCTGCCTAGAAAGGGCCTACATGCCCCAAACTTGGTCTGGTCTGCTCATCAGAGTCCCCTCTACGGGCGTGTTTTGGGTTGGATTAAAAAAAATATATATATATTTGTCTTCCCTTTTTGTCCAGCTCATAACTCTGCCTAGAAAGGCCCTACATGCCCCAAACTTGGTCTGGTCTGCTCATCAGAGTCCCCTCTACAGCCGTGTTTTGGATTGGATTTGAAAAAATTTGACCATATTTGTCTTCCCTTTTTGTCCGGCCCATAACTCTGCCTAGAAAGGGCCTACATGCACCAAACTTGGTCTGGTCTGCTCATCAGAGTCCCCTCTACGGGCGTGTTTTGGGTTGGATTTTTTAAAATTTGACCATATTTGTCTTCCCTTTTTGTCCGGCCCATAACTCTGCCTAGAAAGGGCCTACATGCCCCAAACTTGGTCTGGTCTGCTCATCAGAGTCCCCTCTACGGGCGTGTTTTGGGTTGGATTTAAAAAAAAAATGACCATATTTGTCTTCCCTTTTTGTCCAGCTCATAACTCTGCCTAGAAAGGCCCTACATGCCCCAAACTTGGTCTGGTCTGCTCATCAGAGTCCCCTCTACGGGCGTGTTTTGGGTTGGATTTTTAAAAATTTGACCATATTTGTCTTCCCCTTTTGTCCGGCCCATAACTCTGCCTAGAAAGGCCCTACATGCACCAAACTTGGTCTGGTCTGCTCATCAGAGTCCCCTCTACGGGCGTGTTTTGGGTTGGATTTGAAAAAAGAATGACCATATTTGTCTTCCCTTTTTGTCCAGCTCATAACTCTGCCTAGAAAGGGCCTACATGCCCCAAACTTGGTCTGGTCTGCTCATCAGAGTCCCCTCTACGGGCATGTTTTGGGTTGGATTTAAAAAAAAATGACCATATTTGTCTTCCCTTTTTGTCGAGCTCATAACTCTGCCTAGAAAGGCCCTACATGCCCCAAACTTGGTCTGGTCTGCTCATCAGAGTCCCCTCTACGGGCGTGTTTTGGATTGGATTTTAAGATTTTCGACCATATTTCTCTTCCCTTTTTGTCCGGCCCATAACTCTACCTAGAAAGGCCCTACATGCCCCAAACTTGGTCTGGTCTGCTCATCAGAGTCCCCTCTACGGGCATGTTTTGGGTTGGATTTAAAAAAAAATGACCATATTTGTCTTCCCTTTTTGTCGAGCTCATAACTCTGCCTAGAAAGGCCCTACATGCCCCAAACTTGGTCTGGTCTGCTCATCAGAGTCCCCTCTACGGGCATGTTTTGGGTTGGATTTTTAAAAATTTGACCATATTTGTCTTCCCCTTTTGTCCGGCCCATAACTCTGCCTAGAAAGGCCCTACATGCACCAAACTTGGTCTGGTCTGCTCATCAGAGTCCCCTCTACGGGCGTGTTTTGGGTTGGATTTTTTAAAATTTGACCATATTTGTCTTCCCTTTTTGTCCGGTCCATAACTCTGCCTAGAAAGGGCCTACATGCCCCAAACTTGGTCTGGTCTGCTCATCAGATACCCTTCTACAGGCGTGTTTTGGATTGGATTTTGTTTTAAATTGACCATATTTGACTTCCCTTTTTGTCCGGCCCATAACTCTGCCTAGAAAGGCCCTACATGCCCCAAACTTGGTCTGGTCTGCTCATCAGAGTCCCCTCTACGGGCGTGTTTTGGATTGGATTTTGTTTTAAATTGACCATATTTGACTTCCCTTTTTGTCCGGCCCATAACTCTGCCTAGAAAGGCCCTACATGCCCCAAACTTGGTCTGGTCTGCTCATCAGAGTCCCCTCTACGGACGTGTTTTGGATTGGATTTTAAGATTTTCGACCATATTTCTCGTCCCTTTCTGTCCGGCCCATAACTCTGCCTAGAAAGGCCCTACATGCCCCAAACTAGGTCTGGTCTGCTCATCAGAGCCCCCTCTACGGGCGTGTTTTGGATTGGATTTTGTTTTAAATTGACCATATTTGACTTCCCTTTTTGTCCGGCCCATAACTCTGCCTAGAAAGGCCCTACATGCCCCAAACTTGGTCTGGTCTGCTCATCAGAGTCCCCTCTACGGGCGTGTTTTGGATTGGATTTTGTTTTAAATTGACCATATTTGACTTCCCTTTTTGTCCGGCCCATAACTCTGCCTAGAAAGGCCCTACATGCCCCAAACTTGGTCTGGTCTGCTCATCAGAGTCCCCTCTACGGACGTGTTTTGGATTGGATTTTAAGATTTTCGACCATATTTCTCTTCCCTTTTTGTCCGGCCCATAACTCTGCCTAGAAAGGGCCTACATGCCCCAAACTTGGTCTGGTCTGCTCATCAGAGTCCCCTCTACGGGCATGTTTTGGGTTGGATTTAAAAAAAAATGACCATATTTGTCTTCCCTTTTTGTCGAGCTCATAACTCTGCCTAGAAAGGCCCTACATGCCCCAAACTTGGTCTGGTCTGCTCATCAGAGTCCCCTCTACGGGCATGTTTTGGGTTGGATTTTTCAAAATTTGACCATATTTCTCTTCCCTTTTTGTCCGGCCCATAACTCTGCCTAGAAAGGGCCTACATGCCCCAAACTTGGTCTGGTCTGCTCATCAGAGTCCCCTCTACGGCCGTGTTTTGGATTGGATTTGTAAAAGTTTGACCATATTTCTCTTCCCTTTTTGTCCGGCCCATAACTCTGCCTAGAAAGGGCCTACATGCCCCAAACTTGGTCTGGTCTGCTCATCAGAGTCCCCTCTACGGGCGTGTTTTGGGTTGGATTAAAAAAAATATATATATATTTGTCTTCCCTTTTTGTCCAGCTCATAACTCTGCCTAGAAAGGCCCTACATGCCCCAAACTTGGTCTGGTCTGCTCATCAGAGTCCCCTCTACAGCCGTGTTTTGGATTGGATTTGAAAAAATTTGACCATATTTGTCTTCCCTTTTTGTCCGGCCCATAACTCTGCCTAGAAAGGGCCTACATGCACCAAACTTGGTCTGGTCTGCTCATCAGAGTCCCCTCTACGGGCGTGTTTTGGGTTGGATTTTTTAAAATTTGACCATATTTGTCTTCCCTTTTTGTCCGGCCCATAACTCTGCCTAGAAAGGGCCTACATGCCCCAAACTTGGTCTGGTCTGCTCATCAGAGTCCCCTCTACGGGCGTGTTTTGGGTTGGATTTAAAAAAAAAATGACCATATTTGTCTTCCCTTTTTGTCCAGCTCATAACTCTGCCTAGAAAGGCCCTACATGCCCCAAACTTGGTCTGGTCTGCTCATCAGAGTCCCCTCTACGGGCGTGTTTTGGGTTGGATTTTTAAAAATTTGACCATATTTGTCTTCCCCTTTTGTCCGGCCCATAACTCTGCCTAGAAAGGCCCTACATGCACCAAACTTGGTCTGGTCTGCTCATCAGAGTCCCCTCTACGGGCGTGTTTTGGGTTGGATTTGAAAAAAGAATGACCATATTTGTCTTCCCTTTTTGTCCAGCTCATAACTCTGCCTAGAAAGGGCCTACATGCCCCAAACTTGGTCTGGTCTGCTCATCAGAGTCCCCTCTACGGGCATGTTTTGGGTTGGATTTAAAAAAAAATGACCATATTTGTCTTCCCTTTTTGTCGAGCTCATAACTCTGCCTAGAAAGGCCCTACATGCCCCAAACTTGGTCTGGTCTGCTCATCAGAGTCCCCTCTACGGGCGTGTTTTGGATTGGATTTTAAGATTTTCGACCATATTTCTCTTCCCTTTTTGTCCGGCCCATAACTCTACCTAGAAAGGCCCTACATGCCCCAAACTTGGTCTGGTCTGCTCATCAGAGTCCCCTCTACGGGCATGTTTTGGGTTGGATTTAAAAAAAAATGACCATATTTGTCTTCCCTTTTTGTCGAGCTCATAACTCTGCCTAGAAAGGCCCTACATGCCCCAAACTTGGTCTGGTCTGCTCATCAGAGTCCCCTCTACGGGCATGTTTTGGGTTGGATTTTTAAAAATTTGACCATATTTGTCTTCCCCTTTTGTCCGGCCCATAACTCTGCCTAGAAAGGCCCTACATGCACCAAACTTGGTCTGGTCTGCTCATCAGAGTCCCCTCTACGGGCGTGTTTTGGGTTGGATTTTTTAAAATTTGACCATATTTGTCTTCCCTTTTTGTCCGGTCCATAACTCTGCCTAGAAAGGGCCTACATGCCCCAAACTTGGTCTGGTCTGCTCATCAGATACCCTTCTACAGGCGTGTTTTGGATTGGATTTTGTTTTAAATTGACCATATTTGACTTCCCTTTTTGTCCGGCCCATAACTCTGCCTAGAAAGGCCCTACATGCCCCAAACTTGGTCTGGTCTGCTCATCAGAGTCCCCTCTACGGGCGTGTTTTGGATTGGATTTTGTTTTAAATTGACCATATTTGACTTCCCTTTTTGTCCGGCCCATAACTCTGCCTAGAAAGGCCCTACATGCCCCAAACTTGGTCTGGTCTGCTCATCAGAGTCCCCTCTACGGACGTGTTTTGGATTGGATTTTAAGATTTTCGACCATATTTCTCGTCCCTTTCTGTCCGGCCCATAACTCTGCCTAGAAAGGCCCTACATGCCCCAAACTAGGTCTGGTCTGCTCATCAGAGCCCCCTCTACGGGCGTGTTTTGGATTGGATTTTGTTTTAAATTGACCATATTTGACTTCCCTTTTTGTCCGGCCCATAACTCTGCCTAGAAAGGCCCTACATGCCCCAAACTTGGTCTGGTCTGCTCATCAGAGTCCCCTCTACGGGCGTGTTTTGGATTGGATTTTGTTTTAAATTGACCATATTTGACTTCCCTTTTTGTCCGGCCCATAACTCTGCCTAGAAAGGCCCTACATGCCCCAAACTTGGTCTGGTCTGCTCATCAGAGTCCCCTCTACGGACGTGTTTTGGATTGGATTTTAAGATTTTCGACCATATTTCTCTTCCCTTTTTGTCCGGCCCATAACTCTGCCTAGAAAGGGCCTACATGCCCCAAACTTGGTCTGGTCTGCTCATCAGAGTCCCCTCTACGGGCGTGTTTTGGATTGGATTTTGTTTTAAATTGACCATATTTGACTTCCCTTTTTGTCCGGCCCATAACTCTGCCTAGAAAGGCCCTACATTCCCCAAACTTGGTCTGGTCTGCTCATCAGAGTCCCCTCTACGGGCGTGTTTTGGATTGGATTTTGTTTTAAATTGACCATATTTGACTTCCCTTTTTGTCCGGCCCATAACTCTGCCTAGAAAGGCCCTACATTCCCCAAACTTGGTCTGGTCTGCTCATCAGAGTCCCCTCTACGGGCGTGTTTTGGATTGGATTTTGTTTTAAATTGACCATATTTGACTTCCCTTTTTGTCCGGCCCATAACTCTGCCTAGAAAGGCCCTACATGCCCCAAACTTGGTCTGGTCTGCTCATCAGAGTCCCCTCTACGGACGTGTTTTGGATTGGATTTTAAGATTTTCGACCATATTTCTCGTCCCTTTCTGTCCGGCCCATAACTCTGCCTAGAAAGGCCCTACATGCCCCAAACTAGGTCTGGTCTGCTCATCAGAGCCCCCTCTACGGGCGTGTTTTGGATTGGATTTTGTTTTAAATTGACCATATTTGACTTCCCTTTTTGTCCGGCCCATAACTCTGCCTAGAAAGGCCCTACATGCCCCAAACTTGGTCTGGTCTGCTCATCAGAGTCCCCTCTACGGGCGTGTTTTGGATTGGATTTTGTTTTAAATTGACCATATTTGACTTCCCTTTTTGTCCGGCCCATAACTCTGCCTAGAAAGGCCCTACATGCCCCAAACTTGGTCTGGTCTGCTCATCAGAGTCCCCTCTACGGACGTGTTTTGGATTGGATTTTAAGATTTTCGACCATATTTCTCTTCCCTTTTTGTCCGGCCCATAACTCTGCCTAGAAAGGGCCTACATGCCCCAAACTTGGTCTGGTCTGCTCATCAGAGTCCCCTCTACGGGCGTGTTTTGGATTGGATTTTAAGATTTTCGACCATATTTCTCGTCCCTTTCTGTCCGGCCCATAACTCTGCCTAGAAAGGCCCTACATGCCCCAAACTAGGTCTGGTCTGCTCATCAGAGTCCCCTCTACGGGCGTGTTTTGGATTGGATTTTGTTTTAAATTGACCATATTTGACTTCCCTTTTTGTCCGGCCCATAACTCTGCCTAGAAAGGCCCTACATGCCCCAAACTTGGTCTGGTCTGCTCATCAGAGTCCCCTCTACGGGCGTGTTTTGGATTGGATTTTAAGATTTTCGACCATATTTCTCTTCCCTTTTTGTCCGGCCCATAACTCTGCCTAGAAAGGCCCTACATGCCCCAAACTTGGTCTGGTCTGCTCATCAGAGTCCCCTCTACGGGCGTGTTTTGGATTGGATTTTAAGATTTTCGACCATATTTCTCTTCCCTTTTTGTCCGGCCCATAACTCTGCCTAGAAAGGGCCTACATGCCCCGAACTAGGTCTGGTCTGCTCATCAGAGTCCCCTCTACGGGCGTGTTTTGGATTGGATTTTGTTTTAAATTGACCATATTTGACTTCCCTTTTTGTCCGGCCCATAACTCTGCCTAGAAAGGCCCTACATGCCCCAAACTTGGTCTGGTCTGCTCATCAGAGTCCCCTCTACGGACGTGTTTTGGATTGGATTTTAAGATTTTCGACCATATTTCTCGTCCCTTTCTGTCCGGCCCATAACTCTGCCTAGAAAGGCCCTACATGCCCCAAACTAGGTCTGGTCTGCTCATCAGAGCCCCCTCTACGGGCGTGTTTTGGATTGGATTTTGTTTTAAATTGACCATATTTGACTTCCCTTTTTGTCCGGCCCATAACTCTGCCTAGAAAGGCCCTACATGCCCCAAACTTGGTCTGGTCTGCTCATCAGAGTCCCCTCTACGGGCGTGTTTTGGATTGGATTTTGTTTTAAATTGACCATATTTGACTTCCCTTTTTGTCCGGCCCATAACTCTGCCTAGAAAGGCCCTACATGCCCCAAACTTGGTCTGGTCTGCTCATCAGAGTCCCCTCTACGGACGTGTTTTGGATTGGATTTTAAGATTTTCGACCATATTTCTCTTCCCTTTTTGTCCGGCCCATAACTCTGCCTAGAAAGGGCCTACATGCCCCAAACTTGGTCTGGTCTGCTCATCAGAGTCCCCTCTACGGGCGTGTTTTGGATTGGATTTTGTTTTAAATTGACCATATTTGACTTCCCTTTTTGTCCGGCCCATAACTCTGCCTAGAAAGGCCCTACATTCCCCAAACTTGGTCTGGTCTGCTCATCAGAGTCCCCTCTACGGGCGTGTTTTGGATTGGATTTTGTTTTAAATTGACCATATTTGACTTCCCTTTTTGTCCGGCCCATAACTCTGCCTAGAAAGGCCCTACATTCCCCAAACTTGGTCTGGTCTGCTCATCAGAGTCCCCTCTACGGGCGTGTTTTGGATTGGATTTTGTTTTAAATTGACCATATTTGACTTCCCTTTTTGTCCGGCCCATAACTCTGCCTAGAAAGGCCCTACATGCCCCAAACTTGGTCTGGTCTGCTCATCAGAGTCCCCTCTACGGACGTGTTTTGGATTGGATTTTAAGATTTTCGACCATATTTCTCGTCCCTTTCTGTCCGGCCCATAACTCTGCCTAGAAAGGCCCTACATGCCCCAAACTAGGTCTGGTCTGCTCATCAGAGCCCCCTCTACGGGCGTGTTTTGGATTGGATTTTGTTTTAAATTGACCATATTTGACTTCCCTTTTTGTCCGGCCCATAACTCTGCCTAGAAAGGCCCTACATGCCCCAAACTTGGTCTGGTCTGCTCATCAGAGTCCCCTCTACGGGCGTGTTTTGGATTGGATTTTGTTTTAAATTGACCATATTTGACTTCCCTTTTTGTCCGGCCCATAACTCTGCCTAGAAAGGCCCTACATGCCCCAAACTTGGTCTGGTCTGCTCATCAGAGTCCCCTCTACGGACGTGTTTTGGATTGGATTTTAAGATTTTCGACCATATTTCTCTTCCCTTTTTGTCCGGCCCATAACTCTGCCTAGAAAGGGCCTACATGCCCCAAACTTGGTCTGGTCTGCTCATCAGAGTCCCCTCTACGGGCGTGTTTTGGATTGGATTTTAAGATTTTCGACCATATTTCTCGTCCCTTTCTGTCCGGCCCATAACTCTGCCTAGAAAGGCCCTACATGCCCCAAACTAGGTCTGGTCTGCTCATCAGAGTCCCCTCTACGGGCGTGTTTTGGATTGGATTTTGTTTTAAATTGACCATATTTGACTTCCCTTTTTGTCCGGCCCATAACTCTGCCTAGAAAGGCCCTACATGCCCCAAACTTGGTCTGGTCTGCTCATCAGAGTCCCCTCTACGGGCGTGTTTTGGATTGGATTTTAAGATTTTCGACCATATTTCTCTTCCCTTTTTGTCCGGCCCATAACTCTGCCTAGAAAGGCCCTACATGCCCCAAACTTGGTCTGGTCTGCTCATCAGAGTCCCCTCTACGGGCGTGTTTTGGATTGGATTTTAAGATTTTCGACCATATTTCTCTTCCCTTTTTGTCCGGCCCATAACTCTGCCTAGAAAGGGCCTACATGCCCCGAACTAGGTCTGGTCTGCTCATCAGAGTCCCCTCTACGGGAGTGTTTTGGATTGGATTTTGTTTTAAATTGACCATATTTGACTTCCCTTTTTGTCCGGCCCATAACTCTGCCTAGAAAGGCCCTACATGCCCCAAACTTGGTCTGGTCTGCTCATCAGAGTCCCCTCTACGGGCGTGTTTTGGATTGGATTTTGTTTTAAATTGACCATATTTTTCTTCCCTTTTTGTCCGGCCCATAACTCTGCCTAGAAAGGCCCTACATGCCCCAAACTTGGTCTGGTCTGCTCATCAGAGTCCCCTCTACGGGCGTGTTTTGGATTGGATTTTAAGATTTTCGACCATATTTCTCTTCCCTTTTTGTCCGGCCCATAACTCTGCCTAGAAAGGCCCTACATGCCCCAAACTTGGTCTGGTCTGCTCATCAGAGTCCCCTCTACGGGCGTGTTTTGGATTGGATTTTAAGATTTTCGACCATATTTCTCTTCCCTTTTTGTCCGGCCCGTAACTCTGCCTAGAAAGGGCCTACATGCCCCAAACTTGGTCTGGTCTGCTCATCAGAGTCCCCTCTACGGGCGTGTTTTGGATTGGATTTTGTTTTAAATTGACCATATTTGACTTCCCTTTTTGTCCGGCCCATAACTCTGCCTAGAAAGGCCCTACATGCCCCAAACTTGGTCTGGTCTGCTCATCAGAGTCCCCTCTACGGGCGTGTTTTGGATTGGATTTTGTTTTAAATTGACCATATTTGACTTCCCTTTTTGTCCGGCCCATAACTCTGCCTAGAAAGGCCCTACATGCCCCAAACTTGGTCTGGTCTGCTCATCAGAGTCCCCTCTACGGACGTGTTTTGGATTGGATTTTAAGATTTTCGACCATATTTCTCGTCCCTTTCTGTCCGGCCCATAACTCTGCCTAGAAAGGCCCTACATGCCCCAAACTAGGTCTGGTCTGCTCATCAGAGCCCCCTCTACGGGCGTGTTTTGGATTGGATTTTGTTTTAAATTGACCATATTTGACTTCCCTTTTTGTCCGGCCCATAACTCTGCCTAGAAAGGCCCTACATGCCCCAAACTTGGTCTGGTCTGCTCATCAGAGTCCCCTCTACGGGCGTGTTTTGGATTGGATTTTGTTTTAAATTGACCATATTTGACTTCCCTTTTTGTCCGGCCCATAACTCTGCCTAGAAAGGCCCTACATGCCCCAAACTTGGTCTGGTCTGCTCATCAGAGTCCCCTCTACGGACGTGTTTTGGATTGGATTTTAAGATTTTCGACCATATTTCTCTTCCCTTTTTGTCCGGCCCATAACTCTGCCTAGAAAGGGCCTACATGCCCCAAACTTGGTCTGGTCTGCTCATCAGAGTCCCCTCTACGGGCGTGTTTTGGATTGGATTTTGTTTTAAATTGACCATATTTGACTTCCCTTTTTGTCCGGCCCATAACTCTGCCTAGAAAGGCCCTACATTCCCCAAACTTGGTCTGGTCTGCTCATCAGAGTCCCCTCTACGGGCGTGTTTTGGATTGGATTTTGTTTTAAATTGACCATATTTGACTTCCCTTTTTGTCCGGCCCATAACTCTGCCTAGAAAGGCCCTACATGCCCCAAACTTGGTCTGGTCTGCTCATCAGAGTCCCCTCTACGGACGTGTTTTGGATTGGATTTTAAGATTTTCGACCATATTTCTCGTCCCTTTCTGTCCGGCCCATAACTCTGCCTAGAAAGGCCCTACATGCCCCAAACTAGGTCTGGTCTGCTCATCAGAGCCCCCTCTACGGGCGTGTTTTGGATTGGATTTTGTTTTAAATTGACCATATTTGACTTCCCTTTTTGTCCGGCCCATAACTCTGCCTAGAAAGGCCCTACATGCCCCAAACTTGGTCTGGTCTGCTCATCAGAGTCCCCTCTACGGGCGTGTTTTGGATTGGATTTTGTTTTAAATTGACCATATTTGACTTCCCTTTTTGTCCGGCCCATAACTCTGCCTAGAAAGGCCCTACATGCCCCAAACTTGGTCTGGTCTGCTCATCAGAGTCCCCTCTACGGACGTGTTTTGGATTGGATTTTAAGATTTTCGACCATATTTCTCTTCCCTTTTTGTCCGGCCCATAACTCTGCCTAGAAAGGGCCTACATGCCCCAAACTTGGTCTGGTCTGCTCATCAGAGTCCCCTCTACGGGCGTGTTTTGGATTGGATTTTGTTTTAAATTGACCATATTTGACTTCCCTTTTTGTCCGGCCCATAACTCTGCCTAGAAAGGCCCTACATTCCCCAAACTTGGTCTGGTCTGCTCATCAGAGTCCCCTCTACGGGCGTGTTTTGGATTGGATTTTGTTTTAAATTGACCATATTTGACTTCCCTTTTTGTCCGGCCCATAACTCTGCCTAGAAAGGCCCTACATGCCCCAAACTTGGTCTGGTCTGCTCATCAGAGTCCCCTCTACGGACGTGTTTTGGATTGGATTTTAAGATTTTCGACCATATTTCTCGTCCCTTTCTGTCCGGCCCATAACTCTGCCTAGAAAGGCCCTACATGCCCCAAACTAGGTCTGGTCTGCTCATCAGAGCCCCCTCTACGGGCGTGTTTTGGATTGGATTTTGTTTTAAATTGACCATATTTGACTTCCCTTTTTGTCCGGCCCATAACTCTGCCTAGAAAGGCCCTACATGCCCCAAACTTGGTCTGGTCTGCTCATCAGAGTCCCCTCTACGGGCGTGTTTTGGATTGGATTTTGTTTTAAATTGACCATATTTGACTTCCCTTTTTGTCCGGCCCATAACTCTGCCTAGAAAGGCCCTACATGCCCCAAACTTGGTCTGGTCTGCTCATCAGAGTCCCCTCTACGGGCGTGTTTTGGATTGGATTTTGTTTTAAATTGACCATATTTGACTTCCCTTTTTGTCCGGCCCATAACTCTGCCTAGAAAGGCCCTACATGCCCCAAACTTGGTCTGGTCTGCTCATCAGAGTCCCCTCTACGGACGTGTTTTGGATTGGATTTTAAGATTTTCGACCATATTTCTCTTCCCTTTTTGTCCGGCCCATAACTCTGCCTAGAAAGGGCCTACATGCCCCAAACTTGGTCTGGTCTGCTCATCAGAGTCCCCTCTACGGGCGTGTTTTGGATTGGATTTTGTTTTAAATTGACCATATTTGACTTCCCTTTTTGTCCGGCCCATAACTCTGCCTAGAAAGGCCCTACATTCCCCAAACTTGGTCTGGTCTGCTCATCAGAGTCCCCTCTACGGGCGTGTTTTGGATTGGATTTTGTTTTAAATTGACCATATTTGACTTCCCTTTTTGTCCGGCCCATAACTCTGCCTAGAAAGGCCCTACATGCCCCAAACTTGGTCTGGTCTGCTCATC
This sequence comes from Osmerus mordax, assembly GCF_038355195.1. Taxonomy (NCBI): domain Eukaryota; kingdom Metazoa; phylum Chordata; class Actinopteri; order Osmeriformes; family Osmeridae; genus Osmerus; species Osmerus mordax. The sequence goes on along the minus strand of NC_090070.1, from coordinate 13,913,117 downwards.
AGAGTCCCCTCTACGGACGTGTTTTGGATTGGATTTTAAGATTTTCGACCATATTTCTCGTCCCTTTCTGTCCGGCCCATAACTCTGCCTAGAAAGGCCCTACATGCCCCAAACTAGGTCTGGTCTGCTCATCAGAGCCCCCTCTACGGGCGTGTTTTGGATTGGATTTTGTTTTAAATTGACCATATTTGACTTCCCTTTTTGTCCGGCCCATAACTCTGCCTAGAAAGGCCCTACATGCCCCAAACTTGGTCTGGTCTGCTCATCAGAGTCCCCTCTACGGGCGTGTTTTGGATTGGATTTTGTTTTAAATTGACCATATTTGACTTCCCTTTTTGTCCGGCCCATAACTCTGCCTAGAAAGGCCCTACATGCCCCAAACTTGGTCTGGTCTGCTCATCAGAGTCCCCTCTACGGACGTGTTTTGGATTGGATTTTAAGATTTTCGACCATATTTCTCTTCCCTTTTTGTCCGGCCCATAACTCTGCCTAGAAAGGGCCTACATGCCCCAAACTTGGTCTGGTCTGCTCATCAGAGTCCCTTCTACGGGCGTGTTTTGGATTGGATTTTAAAATTTTCGACCATATTTCTCGTCCCTTTCTGTCCGGCCCATAACTCTGCCTAGAAAGGCCCTACATGCCCCAAACTAGGTCTGGTCTGCTCATCAGAGTCCCCTCTACGGGCGTGTTTTGGATTGGATTTTGTTTTAAATTGACCATATTTGACTTCCCTTTTTGTCCGGCCCATAACTCTGCCTAGAAAGGCCCTACATGCCCCAAACTTGGTCTGGTCTGCTCATCAGAGTCCCCTCTACGGGCGTGTTTTGGATTGGATTTTAAGATTTTCGACCATATTTCTCTTCCCTTTTTGTCCGGCCCATAACTCTGCCTAGAAAGGCCCTACATGCCCCAAACTTGGTCTGGTCTGCTCATCAGAGTCCCCTCTACGGGCGTGTTTTGGATTGGATTTTAAGATTTTCGACCATATTTCTCTTCCCTTTTTGTCCGGCCCATAACTCTGCCTAGAAAGGGCCTACATGCCCCGAACTAGGTCTGGTCTGCTCATCAGAGTCCCCTCTACGGGAGTGTTTTGGATTGGATTTTGTTTTAAATTGACCATATTTGACTTCCCTTTTTGTCCGGCCCATAACTCTGCCTAGAAAGGCCCTACATGCCCCAAACTTGGTCTGGTCTGCTCATCAGAGTCCCCTCTACGGGCGTGTTTTGGATTGGATTTTGTTTTAAATTGACCATATTTTTCTTCCCTTTTTGTCCGGCCCATAACTCTGCCTAGAAAGGCCCTACATGCCCCAAACTTGGTCTGGTCTGCTCATCAGAGTCCCCTCTACGGGCGTGTTTTGGATTGGATTTTAAGATTTTCGACCATATTTCTCTTCCCTTTTTGTCCGGCCCATAACTCTGCCTAGAAAGGCCCTACATGCCCCAAACTTGGTCTGGTCTGCTCATCAGAGTCCCCTCTACGGGCGTGTTTTGGATTGGATTTTAAGATTTTCGACCATATTTCTCTTCCCTTTTTGTCCGGCCCGTAACTCTGCCTAGAAAGGGCCTACATGCCCCAAACTTGGTCTGGTCTGCTCATCAGAGTCCCCTCTACGGGCGTGTTTTGGATTGGATTTTGTTTTAAATTGACCATATTTGACTTCCCTTTTTGTCCGGCCCATAACTCTGCCTAGAAAGGCCCTACATTCCCCAAACTTGGTCTGGTCTGCTCATCAGAGTCCCCTCTACGGGCGTGTTTTGGATTGGATTTTGTTTTAAATTGACCATATTTGACTTCCCTTTTTGTCCGGCCCATAACTCTGCCTAGAAAGGCCCTACATGCCCCAAACTTGGTCTGGTCTGCTCATCAGAGTCCCCTCTACGGGCGTGTTTTGGATTGGATTTTGTTTTAAATTGACCATATTTGACTTCCCTTTTTGTCCGGCCCATAACTCTGCCTAGAAAGGGCCTACATGCCCCAAACTTGGTCTGGTCTGCTCATCAGAGTCCCCTCTACGGGCGTGTTTTGGATTGGATTTTGTTTTAAATTGACCATATTTGACTTCCCTTTTTGTCCGGCCCATAACTCTGCCTAGAAAGGCCCTACATGCCCCAAACTTGGTCTGGTCTGCTCATCAGAGTCCCCTCTACGGGCGTGTTTTGGATTGGATTTTGTTTTAAATTGACCATATTTGACTTCCCTTTTTGTCCGGCCCATAACTCTGCCTAGAAAGGCCCTACATGCCCCAAACTTGGTCTGGTCTGCTCATCAGAGTCCCCTCTACGGACGTGTTTTGGATTGGATTTTAAGATTTTCGACCATATTTCTCTTCCCTTTTTGTCCGGCCCATAACTCTGCCTAGAAAGGGCCTACATGCCCCAAACTTGGTCTGGTCTGCTCATCAGAGTCCCCTCTACGGGCGTGTTTTGGATTGGATTTTAAGATTTTCGACCATATTTCTCGTCCCTTTCTGTCCGGCCCATAACTCTGCCTAGAAAGGCCCTACATGCCCCAAACTAGGTCTGGTCTGCTCATCAGAGTCCCCTCTACGGGCGTGTTTTGGATTGGATTTTGTTTTAAATTGACCATATTTGACTTCCCTTTTTGTCCGGCCCATAACTCTGCCTAGAAAGGCCCTACATGCCCCAAACTTGGTCTGGTCTGCTCATCAGAGTCCCCTCTACGGGCGTGTTTTGGATTGGATTTTGTTTTAAATTGACCATATTTGACTTCCCTTTTTGTCCGGCCCATAACTCTGCCTAGAAAGGCCCTACATGCCCCAAACTTGGTCTGGTCTGCTCATCAGAGTCCCCTCTACGGACGTGTTTTGGATTGGATTTTAAGATTTTCGACCATATTTCTCTTCCCTTTTTGTCCGGCCCATAACTCTGCCTAGAAAGGGCCTACATGCCCCAAACTTGGTCTGGTCTGCTCATCAGAGTCCCCTCTACGGGCGTGTTTTGGATTGGATTTTAAGATTTTCGACCATATTTCTCGTCCCTTTCTGTCCGGCCCATAACTCTGCCTAGAAAGGCCCTACATGCCCCAAACTAGGTCTGGTCTGCTCATCAGAGTCCCCTCTACGGGCGTGTTTTGGATTGGATTTTGTTTTAAATTGACCATATTTTTCTTCCCTTTTTGTCCGGCCCATAACTCTGCCTAGAAAGGCCCTACATGCCCCAAACTTGGTCTGGTCTGCTCATCAGAGTCCCCTCTACGGGCGTGTTTTGGATTGGATTTTAAGATTTTCGACCATATTTCTCTTCCCTTTTTGTCCGGCCCATAACTCTGCCTAGAAAGGGCCTACATGCCCCAAACTAGGTCTGGTCTGCTCATCAGAGTCCCCCCTACGGGCGTGTTTTGGATTGGATTTTGTTTTAAATTGACCATATTTTTCTTCCCTTTTTGTCCGGCCCATAACTCTGCCTAGAAAGGCCCTACATGCCCCAAACTTGGTCTGGTCTGCTCATCAGAGTCCCCTCTACGGGCGTGTTTTGGATTGGATTTTAAGATTTTCGACCATATTTCTCTTCCCTTTTTGTCCGGCCCATAACTCTGCCTAGAAAGGCCCTACATGCCCCAAACTTGGTCTGGTCTGCTCATCAGAGTCCCCTCTACGGGCGTGTTTTGGATTGGATTTTTAAAAATTTGACCATATTTGTCTTCCCTTTTTGTCCGGCCCATAACTCTGCCTAGAAAGGCCCTACATGCCCCAAACTTGGTCTGGTCTGCTCATCAGAGTCCCCTCTACGGGCGTGTTTTGGATTGGATTTTAAGATTTTCGACCATATTTCTCTTCCCTTTTTGTCCGGCCCATAACTCTGCCTAGAAAGGCCCTACATGCCCCAAACTTGGTCTGGTCTGCTCATCAGAGTCCCCTCTACGGGCGTGTTTTGGATTGGATTTTGTTTTAAATTGACCATATTTTTCTTCCCTTTTTGTCCGGCCCATAACTCTGCCTAGAAAGGCCCTACATGCCCCAAACTTGGTCTGGTCTGCTCATCAGAGTCCCCTCTACGGGCGTGTTTTGGATTGGATTTTAAGATTTTCGACCATATTTCTCTTCCCTTTTTGTCCGGCCCGTAACTCTGCCTAGAAAGGGCCTACATGCCCCAAACTTGGACTGGTCTGCTCATCAGAGTCCCCTCTACGGGCGTGTTTTGGATTGGATTTTGTTTTAAATTGACCATATTTGACTTCCCTTTTTGTCCGGCCCATAACTCTGCCTAGAAAGGCCCTACATTCCCCAAACTTGGTCTGGTCTGCTCATCAGAGTCCCCTCTACGGGCGTGTTTTGGATTGGATTTTGTTTTAAATTGACCATATTTGACTTCCCTTTTTGTCCGGCCCATAACTCTGCCTAGAAAGGCCCTACATGCCCCAAACTTGGTCTGGTCTGCTCATCAGAGTCCCCTCTACGGGCGTGTTTTGGATTGGATTTTGTTTTAAATTGACCATATTTTTCTTCCCTTTTTGTCCGGCCCATAACTCTGCCTAGAAAGGCCCTACATGCCCCAAACTTGGTCTGGTCTGCTCATCAGAGTCCCCTCTACGGGCGTGTTTTGGATTGGATTTTAAGATTTTCGACCATATTTCTCTTCCCTTTTTGTCCGGCCCATAACTCTGCCTAGAAAGGCCCTACATGCCCCAAACTTGGTCTGGTCTGCTCATCAGAGTCCCCTCTACGGGCGTGTTTTGGATTGGATTTTAAGATTTTCGACCATATTTCTCTTCCCTTTTTGTCCGGCCCGTAACTCTGCCTAGAAAGGGCCTACATGCCCCAAACTTGGTCTGGTCTGCTCATCAGAGTCCCCTCTACGGGCGTGTTTTGGATTGGATTTTGTTTTAAATTGACCATATTTGACTTCCCTTTTTGTCCGGCCCATAACTCTGCCTAGAAAGGCCCTACATTCCCCAAACTTGGTCTGGTCTGCTCATCAGAGTCCCCTCTACGGGCGTGTTTTGGATTGGATTTTGTTTTAAATTGACCATATTTGACTTCCCTTTTTGTCCGGCCCATAACTCTGCCTAGAAAGGCCCTACATGCCCCAAACTTGGTCTGGTCTGCTCATCAGAGTCCCCTCTACGGGCGTGTTTTGGATTGGATTTTGTTTTAAATTGACCATATTTGACTTCCCTTTTTGTCCGGCCCATAACTCTGCCTAGAAAGGCCCTACATGCCCCAAACTTGGTCTGGTCTGCTCATCAGAGTCCCCTCTACGGGCGTGTTTTGGATTGGATTTTGTTTTAAATTGACCATATTTGACTTCCCTTTTTGTCCGGCCCATAACTCTGCCTAGAAAGGGCCTACATGCCCCAAACTTGGTCTGGTCTGCTCATCAGAGTCCCCTCTACGGGCGTGTTTTGGATTGGATTTTGTTTTAAATTGACCATATTTGTCTTCCCTTTTTGTCCGGCCCATAACTCTGCCTAGAAAGGGCCTACATGCCCCAAACTTGGTCTGGTCTGCTCATCAGAGTCCCCTCTACGGGCGTGTTTTGGATTGGATTTTGTTTTAAATTGACCATATTTGTCTTCCCTTTTTGTCCGGCCCATAACTCTGCCTAGAAAGGGCCTACATGCCCCAAACTTGGTCTGGTCTGCTCATCAGAGTCCCCTCTACGGGCGTGTTTTGGATTGGATTTTAAGATTTTCGACCATATTTCTCTTCCCTTTTTGTCCGGCCCATAACTCTGCCTAGAAAGGCCCTACATGCCCCAAACTTGGTCTGGTCTGCTCTTCAGAGTCCCCTCTACGGGCGTGTTTTGGATTGGATTTTGTTTTAAATTGACCATATTTGTCTTCCCTTTTTGTCCGGCCCATAACTCTGCCTAGAAAGGGCCTACATGCCCCAAACTTGGTCTGGTCTGCTCATCAGAGTCCCCTCTACGGGCGTGTTTTGGATTGGATTTTAAGATTTTCGACCATATTTCTCTTCCCTTTTTGTCCGGCCCATAACTCTGCCTAGAAAGGCCCTACATGCCCCAAACTTGGTCTGGTCTGCTCATCAGAGTCCCCTCTACGGGCGTGTTTTGGATTGGATTTTGTTTTAAATTGACCATATTTGTCTTCCCTTTTTGTCCGGCCCATAACTCTGCCTAGAAAGGCCCTACATGCCCCAAACTTGGTCTGGTCTGCTCATCAGAGTCCCCTCTACGGGCGTGTTTTGGATTGGATTTTTACAAATTTGACCATATTTGTCTTCCCTTTTTGTCCGGACCATAACTCTGCCTAGAAAGGGCCTACATGCCCCAAACTTGGTCTGGTCTGCTCATCAGAGTCCCCTCTACGGGCGTGTTTTGGATTGGATTTTGTTTTAAATTGACCATATTTGTCTTCCCTTTTTGTCCGGCCCATAACTCTGCCTAGAAAGGCCCTACATGCCCCAAACTTGGTCTGGTCTGCTCATCAGAGTCCCCTCTACGGGCGTGTTTTGGATTGGATTTTGTTTTAAATTGACCATATTTGACTTCCCTTTTTGTCCGGCCCATAACTCTGCCTAGAAAGGGCCTACATGCCCCAAACTTGGTCTGGTCTGCTCATCAGAGTCCCCTCTACGGGCGTGTTTTGGATTGGATTTTGTTTTAAATTGACCATATTTGTCTTCCCTTTTTGTCCGGCCCATAACTCTGCCTAGAAAGGGCCTACATGCCCCAAACTTGGTCTGGTCTGCTCATCAGAGTCCCCTCTACGGGCGTGTTTTGGATTGGATTTTGTTTTAAATTGACCATATTTGTCTTCCCTTTTTGTCCGGCCCATAACTCTGCCTAGAAAGGGCCTACATGCCCCAAACTTGGTCTGGTCTGCTCATCAGAGTCCCCTCTACGGGCGTGTTTTGGATTGGATTTTAAGATTTTCGACCATATTTCTCTTCCCTTTTTGTCCGGCCCATAACTCTGCCTAGAAAGGCCCTACATGCCCCAAACTTGGTCTGGTCTGCTCATCAGAGTCCCCTCTACGGGCGTGTTTTGGATTGGATTTTGTTTTAAATTGACCATATTTGTCTTCCCTTTTTGTCCGGCCCATAACTCTGCCTAGAAAGGGCCTACATGCCCCAAACTTGGTCTGGTCTGCTCATCAGAGTCCCCTCTACGGGCGTGTTTTGGATTGGATTTTAAGATTTTCGACCATATTTCTCTTCCCTTTTTGTCCGGCCCATAACTCTGCCTAGAAAGGCCCTACATGCCCCAAACTTGGTCTGGTCTGCTCATCAGAGTCCCCTCTACGGGCGTGTTTTGGATTGGATTTTGTTTTAAATTGACCATATTTGTCTTCCCTTTTTGTCCGGCCCATAACTCTGCCTAGAAAGGCCCTACATGCCCCAAACTTGGTCTGGTCTGCTCATCAGAGTCCCCTCTACGGGCGTGTTTTGGATTGGATTTTTACAAATTTGACCATATTTGTCTTCCCTTTTTGTCCGGACCATAACTCTGCCTAGAAAGGGCCTACATGCCCCAAACTTGGTCTGGTCTGCTCATCAGAGTCCCCTCTACGGGCGTGTTTTGGATTGGATTTTGTTTTAAATTGACCATATTTGTCTTCCCTTTTTGTCCGGCCCATAACTCTGCCTAGAAAGGGCCTACATGCCCCAAACTTGGTCTGGTCTGCTCATCAGAGTCCCCTCTACGGCCGTGTTTTGGATTGGATTTGTAAAAATTTGACCATATTTGTCTTCCCTTTTTGTCCGGCCCATAACTCTGCCTAGAAAGGGCCTACATGCACCAAACTTGGTCTGGTCTGCTCATCAGAGTCCCCTCTACGGGCGTGTTTTGGGTTGGATTTTTTTAAATTTGACCATATTTGTCTTCCCTTTTTGTCCGGCCCATAACTCTGCCTAGAAAGGGCCTACATGCCCCAAACTTGGTCTGGTCTGCTCATCAGAGTCCCCTCTACGGGCGTGTTTTGGGTTGGATTTTAAAAAAAATTGACCATATTTGTCTTCCCTTTTTGTCCAGCTCATAACTCTGCCTAGAAAGGCCCTACATGCCCCAAACTTGGTCTGGTCTGCTCATCAGAGTCCCCTCTATGGCCATGTTTTGGATTGGATTTGTAAAAGTTTGACCATATTTCTCTTCCCTTTTTTTCCGGCCCATGACTCTGCCTAGGAAGGCCCTACATGCCCCAAACTAGGTCTGGTCTGCTCATCAGAGTCCCCTCTACGGGCGTGTTTTGGGTTGGATTTTTCAAAATTTGACCATATTTCTCTTCCCTTTTTGTCCGGCCCATAACTCTGCCTAGAAAGGGCCTACATGCCCCAAACTTGGTCTGGTCTGCTCATCAGAGTCCCCTCTACGGCCGTGTTTTGGATTGGATTTGTAAAAGTTTGACCATATTTCTCTTCCCTTTTTGTCCGGCCCATAACTCTGCCTAGAAAGGCCCTACATGCCCCAAACTAGGTCTGGTCTGCTCATCAGAGTCCCCTCTACGGGCGTGTTTTGGGTTGGATTAAAAAAAAAATATATATATTTGTCTTCCCTTTTTGTCCAGCTCATAACTCTGCCTAGAAAGGCCCTACATGCCCCAAACTTGGTCTGGTCTGCTCATCAGAGTCCCCTCTACAGCCGTGTTTTGGATTGGATTTGAAAAAATTTGACCATATTTGTCTTCCCTTTTTGTCCGGCCCATAACTCTGCCTAGAAAGGGCCTACATGCACCAAACTTGGTCTGGTCTGCTCATCAGAGTCCCCTCTACGGGCGTGTTTTGGGTTGGATTTTTTAAAATTTGACCATATTTGTCTTCCCTTTTTGTCCGGCCCATAACTCTGCCTAGAAAGGGCCTACATGCCCCAAACTTGGTCTGGTCTGCTCATCAGAGTCCCCTCTACGGGCGTGTTTTGGGTTGGATTTAAAAAAAAAATGACCATATTTGTCTTCCCTTTTTGTCCAGCTCATAACTCTGCCTAGAAAGGCCCTACATGCCCCAAACTTGGTCTGGTCTGCTCATCAGAGTCCCCTCTACGGGCGTGTTTTGGGTTGGATTTTTTAAAATTTGACCATATTTGTCTTCCCCTTTTGTCCGGCCCATAACTCTGCCTAGAAAGGCCCTACATGCACCAAACTTGGTCTGGTCTGCTCATCAGAGTCCCCTCTACGGGCGTGTTTTGGGTTGGATTTGAAAAAAGAATGACCATATTTGTCTTCCCTTTTTGTCCAGCTCATAACTCTGCCTAGAAAGGGCCTACATGCCCCAAACTTGGTCTGGTCTGCTCATCAGAGTCCCCTCTACGGGCATGTTTTGGGTTGGATTTAAAAAAAAATGACCATATTTGTCTTCCCTTTTTGTCGAGCTCATAACTCTGCCTAGAAAGGCCCTACATGCCCCAAACTTGGTCTGGTCTGCTCATCAGAGTCCCCTCTACGGGCGTGTTTTGGGTTGGATTTTTAAAAATTTGACCATATTTGTCTTCCCCTTTTGTCCGGCCCATAACTCTGCCTAGAAAGGCCCTACATGCACCAAACTTGGTCTGGTCTGCTCATCAGAGTCCCCTCTACGGGCGTGTTTTGGGTTGGATTTTTTAAAATTTGACCATATTTGTCTTCCCTTTTTGTCCGGTCCATAACTCTGCCTAGAAAGGGCCTACATGCCCCAAACTTGGTCTGGTCTGCTCATCAGAGTCCCCTCTACGGGCGTGTTATGGGTTGGATTTGAAAAAAAAATGACCATATTTGTCTTCCCTTTTTGTCCAGCTCATAACTCTGCCTAGAAAGGGCCTACATGCCCCAAACTTGGTCTGGTCTGCTCATCAGAGTCCCCTCTACGGGCATGTTATGGATTGGATTTTGATATTTTTTACCATATTTGTCTTCCCTTTTTGTCCGGCCCATAACTCTGCCTAGAAAGACCTACATGTCCCAAACTTGGTCTGGTCTGCTCATCAGAGTCCCCTCTATGGGTATGTTTTGGATTGGATTTTCACTCTGATGAGCAGACCAGACCAAGTTTTGGGCTCTTAGAATTCCTTGTTTGTGTGAACACATTACATGGCGAATAAAACAAAGAGATGGGTTAGATCTCTAACCCTAACCCATTGAGGTGTTCCTTTGAGGGAACACCTCAAAGTCTGCAAAATCCAGGAAAGAGGGCTGGCAAAAAGTAGCAGACCAAATTAAATGTAGAGGAGTGACCACGCGTTTTATCGCTTATTACAGTTAGCTAGGCCTATGTTTTTTTTAATTTTCATACTTTCATATTTTCATTTATCATCTTTAATGTCATATGTGGTTTCAACAAATGTATTATGTAAATGACACCCTCACAAAAAAACGATAGGCTATCCTTTCAAAAAGTATAGGCTAGCATATCGCACTGTGCTTAAGGAGCCTATCTATCACGCAATGAGCAATTAATTTGGTTTCATGTTAAATTCTGCTAATTATTCTTGCACCTTCTGCAACAGGTTCCTGTAGTAAAAACGGACAAGACATGTCTGTGACAGACTTCCTGTATCACCTCTGCTTGTAAAGCCTCAATCTAATCGTGTTTACATAAAATAAACCTGCTCGGGAGCAGGTTTAAGTTTACGGACCTGTTGCTATGACAGCAAGTCCAGGATGAGCTTCGAAGAACCGAACAATCCAAGATAATGACAAATCGCGAACAATCAAATCCAGCTAACTGAGTTAGCAATCAGCTTGGACCGCTACCTAGCAGTGGTCAAAGCAACAGACACACACACCTCATGAACGAGACAGCTACTGGCACGTAGACTGGTGTATGTAGGTGAGCTAGCCTCATCCCTTATCTCTCTCTCACGTGCCCATGCCTCAGATGTACTTGGTACGTCTTCACTTCACTCCATCTCCTGATCTAACCACCAAATCTCTTTGTCTCCCTTATCCCCTCCTCTCCATCGGTCAACTAATTAACAAACAGGCCACAGTGCAGTGCTGTTTGCTGCAGAGCCCTGTAGCAGTGGTTGGCTAGGTAACCCTAGAGCAGGGGTGGCCAACCCTGGTCCTCGAGAGCCACAGTCCTGCATGTTTTAGATGTTTTCCTGCTCCAGCACACCCGATTCAAATGAATGGTCGTTATCAGGCTTGGATAACGACCATTCATTTTTGGGGGTGAGCGTGTACGCAGTCCCCCACTACCAGAAATTATGCAGTCGAGATTCCCGCATTTGGGGAATTCGCAAAGGTCAGCACAGCCGAAGTGCAATGGCCGAGCCTTGCCCTGGGTGAACCTCCTTCGTGATCAAGGTGTCTCCCCTGTGCGGTAAGGCTCACGGTGGTGGATTGTGTGTTTAAGCCAAGACAAAATGGTGCAAGGATGCTAGTCTGCTAAAGACAGTAAACATCTTCCCTGTTGAGTAAGAACACCAGAGTAGAAATAAAGCAGTTTATTTGTCAAGATATCATTACAGCTGAACAGAACTAAAGTTTAACAGAACAACAACTCTCAACTTCTCGTTTGGCAAAAAAGTTATTTGATTGATCTTTTTGGGGCACCAAAACACACACACACACACACACATTCTTGCACCCTTCTCATCAGAAAAACCCTCGGAACCTACAAACATCCTTGCGCACACACACACCTCCTTGCACAGTCGGTAGGATGGATGGGATTAGGGTAGTGGTCAGTGGGTAGGATGGAAGGAATAGGACATGGCTGGAAGGAAGGGCTGGGGAGAGAAAGAGGGATGGGAGGGGTGAGAGGTTAGGGGGGAGGCCAGGGGAGTGTGTGAGGGGTGAGGGGTTAGGGGGGAGGCAAGAGGAGGAGGTAGGGGTGAGGCCAGGGGACAGTATCCCAGAGGAGGGGTGTGGATGTGGGGGTAGAAGCCACTTGGCTGCACCGGGCCACACATCACCAACTGGAGGAGACTGGAGGACAAGTGAGAAGACAAGTCATCATTAGTTTGTGTGTGTGGAGATAACATCTGCAACATTTAGAAATCTGATCAAAGTTGTGCATTAATACAATTGGTGGATTTAAATAAAGTATTTAAAGTGTGTTGGCCTGGTAATGGCTTCTTACTTGCTGTGAGGAAGGCGGGAACACAGCACTCGCAGCTCCTCTGGAAAGGAAACAGGATATGACATCACTGCAGCTCCTGATCATTTTAGACATGACATCGGTCCCTCCTCCTCCCCCACCCTCTCACCTCTGGAGCAGAGCAGAGCACCTGTTGCCATGGACACTTGCAGAGCCTGGGCTAGCCTGTCCACGCAGAGCTGGGCATGTGTATCGCCGAGTGCGTCGGCGTGTATGTCGCTGAGCGTGTCGTCGTGTGTGTGGGAGTGAGTGTTCTCCAGCAGACGGGCCAGGTCGGAGGTGAGCAAGGACAGCTGGTCCAACTGCAGCAGAGCCAGACGACCCAGAATGCCTTTCTCCGTCAGGACCGCCGGCAGGAGCAGCAGCACCTGGGGACACGTACACGCATTACATCGACACACGTACACGCATTACATCGACACACGTACACACAGACAGTAACACACCTGTAGAACACTCAGGTGGAGGGCGGAGAAGAGGGCTCCAACCTCTGTCGTCCCATTGGTCAGACTCGGCTTCCCTTCCCGCCTGTAGGCCAACGGGGCTTTGACACACCAGCGCACCAGGCCAGCCAGGGGGGTGAGGTCCAGGGAGCTGATTGGCTGGCTGGCTGAAACGGGCGTGTTCAGGAAGGTGATGAGAATGAGACTGGGATCCTCCTGCAGCCAAGACATCACCATGGAGACAAGATCTACTGGAGGACACAGCTCCCCTATACACGCACACACAAGTTGCAGAAGGTCAGGGTGGGGTAGGGATCAGGGTGGGGGTAGGGATATAGGTCAGGGTGGGGGTCAGGGTAGAGATAGAGGTCAGAGTAGGGGTCAGAGGTCAGGTACCTGAGGAGAGATCGTACAGGGTGGTAACCGCAGTGATAAACTGGCAGCAGAAGCGAGGGCTTGAGCGGTGGATGTTCCGCAGGGTGGGAACCGAACCCGGAACCAGGCTGCAGTAGTCGTCCACCAGTACCCTGGCCAGACGCACACAACACCCACGGTGGCTTCTCTGTAAATATACACACATACCTCTGCAGGTTATATATAATATATACACACATACCTCTGCAGGTTATATATCAGATTTACACATACCTCTGCAGGTTATATATCAGATTTACACTCAAGTACATAACTATATACATACACATATAAACATAAATATATATATACAAACACTGTACACAGACATACTGTGTATACAGTATATAAACATGTCTATACTGTAGATGTATACACACATTTATGCACACGCTCACACAAAGTAACAAGTGCCAACCAGAGGAGAGGTGTAGAATAACTGTAGAATAACTGTAGAATAACTGTAGGATAACTGTAGGATAACTGTAGGATAACTGTGTCTGACTCACCTGTAACCAGGTAGCAGCACACTCCAGGATAGAGACCCTGCCAACAGCAATTGCCATAGAAACCAGTTTACATAGCAATGCCATGCGGCTGTCGTCCGCCTGGTTGCCTTGGAGCCCAAAGAGGGCAGAGAAGATGAGCTGTCTCACAGCATCCCGACTCTGTTCCAGGAAACAGCTGCACATGATCTCCAACAGCTGCAGCTCCTGCAGGGCATTCATCCTCTATACACACACACCGTATACACACACCATATACACACACACACCGTATACACACACCATATACACACACACACGCACACCGTATACACACACCATATACACACACAAACACACCGTATACACACACCATATACACACACACACCGTATACACACACCATATACACACACACACACACCGTATACACACACCATATACACACACACACCGTATACACACACCATATACACACACACACCGTATACACACACCATATACACACACACACACACCGTATACACACACCATATATACACACACACACCGTATACACACACCATATACACACACACACACACCGTATACACACACCATATACACACACACACCGTATACACACACCATATACACACACACACCGTATACACACACCATATACACACACACACACACACCGTATACACACACCATATACACACACACACGCACACCGTATACACACACCATATACACACACACACGCACACCGTATACACACACCATATACACACACACACCGTATACACACACCATATACACACACACACACACACCGTATACACACACCATATACACACACGCACACACCGTATACACACACGCACACCGTATACACACACCATATACACACACACCGTATACACACACCATATACACACACACACCGTATACACACACCATATACACACACACACACACCGTATACACACACCATATACACACACGCACCGTATACACACACCATATACACACACACACACACCGTATACACACACCATATACACACGCACACCGTATACACACACCATATACACACACACACACACCGTATACACACACCATATACACACACACACCGTATACACACACCATATACACACACACACCGTATACACACACCATATACACACACGCACACCGTATACACACACCATATACACACACACACCGTATACACACACCATATACACACACACACCGTATACACACACCATATACACACACACACCGTATACACACACCATATACACACACACACCATATACACACACACACCGTATACACACACCATATACACACACGCACACCGTATACACACACCATATACACACACGCACACCGTATACACACACCATATACACACACACACCGTATACACACACCATATACACACACGCACACCGTATACACACACCATATACACACACGCACACCGTATACACACACCATATACACACACCATATACACACACACCGTATACACACACCATATACACACACACACCGTATACACACACCATATACACACACACACACACACACACCATATACACACACACACCGTATACACACACCATATACACACACGCACACCGTATACACACACCATATACACACACACACACACCGTATACACACACCATATACACACACACACACCGTATACACACACCATATACACACACGCACACCGTATACACACACCATATACACACACACACACACCGTATACACACACCATATACACACACGCACACCGTATACACACACCATATACACACACACACACACACCGTATACACACACCATATACACACACGCACACCGTATACACACACCATATACACACACACACACACCGTATACACACACCATATACATACACACACACCGTATACACACACCATATACACCCACACACACACCGAATACACACACCATATACATACATACACACAGGTAAATGTAAACACATTCAGAAGCACATTATCCAACAGCTGCTGCTCCTGCAGAGCCCTCTACTTTGTTTAGCCTACTGTGAACACAATGTATAATAAATACAATATTTTAATAAAGTTGTTCTAAACGTCTGTGAGGTTAGGGTTACCCAGGGTAGAGTGTATGGTGTGTTACCCTGGGTGTTATGTTCTACCTGGGTGGGGACAGGTGTTGTAAACATTCAGGGCTTAGCCCAAACCTTGGACGAAGTCTGGGTTTGATGTGATGCTATAGTCTTTCACACTTACTGTGAGAGCGTGTTGCGTGCAAGCTAAATGTTTTGGCATTCATTTGAACGCAAAAACGTTATTTTGAAATTTATGTGAAATAAACATTAAGTTGGATTCATATTTTGAAATTTGCTGAAAATGACAACCCATATTTTAACCTAAAAGATTCTGGCCTTTTGAGAGAAAACCTTCAGGGCTCAAGAAGCCTCACCGCCACTCCGCCCATGGTGGGGTGTGTGGTGTTACCCTGGGTGGGGTGTGTGGTGTTACCCTGGGTGGGGTGTGTGGTGTTACCCTGGGTGGGGTGTGTGGTGTTACCCTGGGTGGGGTGTTACCCTGGGGGGGGTGTGTGGTGTTACCCTGGGTGGGGTGTGTGGTGTTACCCTGGGGGGGGGGGGGGTGGTGTTACCCTGGGGGGGGTGTGTGGTGTTACCCTGGGGGGGGTGCGTGGTGTTACCCTGGGTGGGGTGTGTGGTGTTACCCTGGGGGGGGTGTGTGGTGTTACCCTGGGTGGGGTGTGTGGTGTTACCCTGGGTGGGGTGTGTGGTGTTACCCTGGGGGGGGGGGGGGGTGTTACCCTGGGGGGGGTGTGTGGTGTTACCCTGGGTGGGGTGTGTGGTGTTACCCTGGGTGGGGTGTGTGGTGTTACCCTGGGGGGGGGGTGTCGGTGCAGGATGAACTCCTCCACCAGCTCCAGAGTGGGCGTGTCCACCGCAGGGGCGGAGCTGTTCTGCACCTGGCCACTCAGGTAAATGTCCAGGTGATACAGAAGCTCCTTGGCCGCACTCAGCGAGTCACGGCGCAGCAGAGACTGGCGGATGTCCCCCATGACTGCAGCAGGGTTAACAACAACTAACACACCACCCTGTCAGATTAACAACACTTCAGTCCTTTTACACACTGACCGTCACAATAACCTGACAAAGATGGCCCTTACAACCACAAGTCCTAGCTCCGGACAACACCAACCAGGTTGGGTTAGCTAGGATGCTGGCGGGTTTAGACTACAACATGCCGATGGTGCAAGGTAATGGTGCAAATACCCCTTTCACTTAGAAAAGCTACATGCAACTGTACAACCTATTCTGCTAGCTTCTTGTGCTGTCTAGTTGGCTAAGAGGCTACAGCTGCGCTAGCTAGCCATCTTATAGAAGCTATGTAACGTTAGGTGAGCTAATTTCGCTAGCTTTAGCCAGGTCCCGCTGCGGCACGTGCGCTGCACAAGTTACACTTTAGTTTATATATTTAGCAAACGCTTTTATCCAAAGTAGTGGTTGCACGGTTTGGCTGTAATTCTCACCTGTTTAACATGAACACTTGATTCCCACTAACAGGAGCAGAAGCGCAGAAAGAACGCACAGTACCTTGAAACACGTCGTGTATTTCCTGTTGTACGGGTGTCTCAGTGGGACAAACAGTATTATGCGAAATCGGATTTTGTTCAATTGCGATTAAAGTTAATGAAACTCCGTGGAAGAGTTGACGTCATGTTGGTTTAGTTATTATACTGATGTTATGCCGGATGTGAATAGGTATTACTATGGTTGTGTTAGATGTCCTAAGTCTTTGTGTAATGTTTCTGACTCCCAATGCCGTTGACGAGATTCACCTCGTAATTAGAGTTTTGAGAGATTCCTTTCAGTGCAACGCTGCTGCAAGACTAGGCTATATGGCAATATGTAATGCATACATGCGATGCGCTTTCACTTTCATTTAAATCTGATTTGTATTGTTAGGGTTACACAAATACTTTGCATCTGTATAATCCGTTTTAATCCAAAAGGGGTGAGGGGGCGGCAGGATCCACAGCGTCATCCACGGAGATAAAAGTGGTGCTGTTGCGCGCTTTCAATTCGGTTGAGTTTTGCCATAGGAGAGCATTACCGAGAACGCAGAACATTACCGGGATGACCATCAACACCGTGGTGCGCGGAGGCGCGCAGCGAGAACAGATGGCTTGTCTCAGAAAGGTAAAACCTTAATTTTCATTAATACTTATACTGCGTCCTTTCCAGTGTCTCTCTATGTCCGGTAACTTCGCCAGAGTCTGTGTCGGGATGGCCAAGTTAGGACTAAAGCAAAACAATTTCAACTCCGCGAACATGGGATGCTGCTTTCTCCTAAGCGTTGTCTTCGCCACGGTTAACACTCATTTTATTACTGTAGGGCATCCATAAGGGAAGTGTATGTGTGTTTGTACAGATGGAGAAGGTGATTGTTGCCATGCAGGACCCAGATATGGGAGTGAAGATGAGAAACCAGAGACTGCTCATTACTGTCATCCCTCACGCTATGACAGGTACGTGTGTGTAAAAATAATATGTTCATATAACAGACGATTAGGGTTATAGTTAGCAGATGGTTTTCTTCAGTTATGTACAGTACAGGGATGGTTTTCACCTACAATCTCTTCATTTCCCTGTATGTGTTGTGTTTCTGAGTGTGTGTACATGTGTGTGAGTGATTGTGTGTGTGTGGCCAACTATACTGAATAATGCAGAGACGTATATTAGGGAATCCTCTGGTTTCTGCTTTCCAGAGGACGGAAGGATCAGGACAACAAACATATGAGAGATGGAGAGAGAGAGATGGATATAGGAGAGGGAGATGGAGAGAGAGATGGATATAGGAGAGGGAGATGGAGAGAGAGCAATGGAAGGACGGATAGAGAGAGATTAGGATGTAGAAGAGAGAATGAGAAAGACAAGTGAAAGAAAGAAAGATGAGTAGATCAATAGAGTTCCTCCATCTGGATATCAGGTATCACTCTGACAAGCATCACATCAGTCCTACCATCCCTCTCATTCTCCTCTTATCCCTATTTCTCCTCCCCATCCCTCTATCTTTCTTGCTTTCTCTCATTCTGCCATTACAGGCAGTGACATCATAGAGTGGCTGTTGCAGAAGTATACCGTGAGTGAGGAAGGTAAGACACATACACACACACCACACACACATTAATATAAGAAAACTACAAGTGATGCAGAATAAAGCGGCACATGTGGCTCTCTTATGTGGGTTTAGATCAAATGTTGACAAAATGCATGAAAGCCTCTCATGGTTTAAAGTTAAAAACAGATTTGTGTATTCACTAATGTTTTTTTTACATAATGTTATAACAAACAAAACACATTTTACTTTATATTCAAAACTATCTTTTAGTGATGATATATATCATTATCCAACAAGGCATGCAGTTGGAGGTAGTTTTATTTGAACTAAAGTGAAAACCAAATCAATTCAACGTTCAGTTAGGTACAGAGCAATGTGTGAATGGAACTCTCTTCCAAATACCATCAAACAACAAAACACTCAGTATGGTTTTAAAAAATCACTTAAGAATTATTACCTTCAAAGATATTTCAATATTTAATATCAATTTAGAGAGATTCTGTCATAGGGCTTTTCGTTTTATCTTATTTATTTTTTTAAATAAAAAAAAATCTATTCGGGGTAGTGTAATCTTTTCAACTTCTTCAATATTATTTATTTATTTGTATTTTTTCTTTTTGTGTGTGATTAATTGTGTTAATTGTAAAATATGATTTGTATTTCAAATGTTGTTTAATCTGAATAATGTCTTGTGTGTATGGTATGAAATGTGATGTCGTAAATTGTATTGCCACATGATAGATTGTAGGACCCCAGGAAGAATAGCTTTCAGCTTATGCTGAAGCTAATGAGGATCCAAATCAAACAAACAAACACAAATGTGTGCTTGCACACAGATGTGCTGACGTGTTTGTGTCTTGGAGGGGATGACTTGGGGGCCTGTTACTAAGTTGTGACGGGGCTGTTGTTAGGGTGCTGCTAGGACACAGTGTCCCTGTGTTTTGATAAGTGGGAAGCAGGTGTATTTTCTGTAAACAAGCAGCACATTCCCCGGGGATCTGGGTCTGACTATTTGACCTGGGGATCTGACTTGTGTGTTTAGAGGCACTGCACCTGGGAGGACTCCTGGTGCATTATGGGTATATTTACCCCCTGAAGGAGCCCAGAGCTCTGATGCTCCGCCCAGATGAGTCCCCCTATCGCTTCCAGGTACCTCGCTCGCTCTCTTTCTCTCTCTCTCTCTCTCTCTCTCTCTCTCTCTCTCTCTCTCTCTCTCTCTCTCTCTCTCTCTCTCTCTCCACTCTCTCTGTCTGACTCTCTCCTTCTCCCCCCCTCCCTCCACCCAGACAAGACTCCCTACTGCTTCCAGGTACATCCCTCCCTCTCCAACTCTTTCCATCCCTCATTTCTCTTTCTACATACTTCTCTATCCCTCCATCCTTCTACCATCTGTTTAAAATGTAACCCTACAAATAAACTCTCAAAAATTCTCTCCACCCCTCTCTCTCTCTCTCCCTCTCTCTCGCTTCCTCCCTCTCTCCTTTTTCCCCTCTCTCCTCTCTCTTGTTCCCTCTCTCTCAGACTCCATATTTCTGGACTAGTACAAGGTGGCCACCATCAGAGCTGGACTATGGTGAGGATGTTTAGGATCAAGGTCAGGGGTCAGGGGTTAAGGATCAGAGGTTAGTCATCCACCTGTCTCTCTTTTGGCTCATCAACTTTCACCCTCTCCTCTTCACACTCCCTTCCACTCCTCCCCACCCTATCTTTTCCTTCTCCCCCTCCTCTCCCCATAACAGCCATCTTTCTAGCTAAGAAGAACATCAGGAAGCAGGGAGAGCTGATGGACTATGAGAAGGTGAGGAGATGTCATCTGTCTACACCCCTCCGCTATGTTCCCTCTCTCCTCTCCTTCATCACTCTCTTCTGTCCTTCATCCCTCTCTTCTCTCCTTCATCCCTCTCTCCTCTCCTTCATCCCTCTCTTCTCTCCTTCATCCCTCTCTTCTCTCCTTCATCCCTCTCTTCTCTCCTTCATCCCTCTCTTCTCTCCTTCATCCCTCTCTCCTCTCCTTCATCCCTCTCTTCTCTCCTTCATCCCTCTCTCCTCTCCTTCATCCCTCTCCTCTCCTTCATCCCTCTCTTCTCGCCTTCATCCCTCTCTCCTCTCCTTCATCCCTCTCTCCTCTCCTCTCCTTCATCCCTCTCTCCTCTCCTCTCCTTCATCCCTCTCTCCTCTCCTCTCCTTCATCCCTCTCTTCTCTCCTTCATCCCTCTCTCCTCTCCTTCATCCCTCTCTCCTCTCCTTCATCCCTCCTCTCCAGGAGAGCTACAGTGTGCTGCACAAGAGGATCAACCACACCTGGGACTTTGTAGTGATGCAGGCCAGGGAGCAGCTCAGGTAACACACACATGGACACACACACACACACGTACACACACACTCATACACAAACACACTCAGTCACACTCATTTTATTTTTATTTGACATGCACACACATACCAAGTATTTTTGCACACTCAGTGTGTATATTCAGTGTGTGTATACTGAGTGTGTGTGTGTGTGTAAACTGAGTCTAAGTGTATGTGTGGCTCTCTGTGCAAAGTCTCAGGGTTAGAGTGTGTGTACTGTGTACTGTGTGTGTGTACTGAGTGTGTGTGTACTGAGTGTGTGTGTACTGAGTGTGTGTGTGTGTCTCTGCAGGGCGTCCAAACAGAGGAAGAAGGCAGACCGCATAGTTCTGGAATGTCAGGAGCAGGCGTACTGGCTCATCAACCGACCTCCGGTACTCTAATGTGCTGTATTCTACTGTACTCTAATGTGCTGTATTCTACTGTACTCTAATGTGCTCTATTCTACTGTACTCTAATGTGCTCTATTCTACTGTACTCTAATGTGCTCTATTCTACTCTACTCTAATGTGCTGTATTCTACTGTACTCTAATGTGCTCTATTCTACTGTACTCTAGTGTGCTCTATTCTACTCTACTCTGATGTGTTAGACTCCTCTTTATTCTCCTCTTCTCTCCTGTACTCTGCTATACTGTGGTCTGTTCTCCTCTGTGCACTAGCCCCTTAATATGATTTCTGATATGAAATATTTAGCTCATCTGTTAAAAGCTTGAGCTAGCAGGGAGGAGAGGGGGAGGGAGGGGAGAAGGAGGAAGGGGTGGATGCGACATTTACATTCCCTCGCTTTCTCTCTCTCCACTTCCTTTCTTTATGAATTAAGAAATAGTACAACCTTAACCCTCTACTGGGCAAACTGAAAGAAAAGAGGAATACAAGATGGAGGAAGTAGAGTGGAAAGTGAAGGCTAAGTGCTGAGTTCTAGTGTGTGTGTGTGTGTGTTACAGCTAGGAGCCAGTGATGTGTTGGAACTTGGTCCAGAGAGACTCAACCACCTTGGGTCGCGAGTCACATTGGTCAGACCTTTTCCTTCCAGTATATATATTGTATATATATAAATAATTATGATGATAATACATAAAAACTCATTAAATATATAAGAAACTGCATCATAAATAAAGACATTTCTGAATTATTTATATTTCCCTCTCTTCTCCGTTCACTTCTGCCGTCTCTCTTTCTGTCAATGTGTAAACCATTCCAAAGTAAGTATTTTGTTCTTCTAATAATGATAGTGACCTGAGGAAAGGGTGGAATAGCAGATGATGGATCATGGAGATAATGATGATAGATCATGTAGATAATGGATCATGGAGATAATGATGATGGATCATGGAGATAATGGATCATGTAGATAATGATGATAGATCATGTAGATAATGATGATGGATCATGTAGATAATGATGATGGATCATGTAGATAATGATGATGGATCATGTAGATAATGATAATAGATCATGTAGATAATGATGATGGATCATGTAGATAATGGATCATGTAGATAATGATGATAGATCATGTAGATAATGATGATGGATCATGTAGATAATGATGATGGATCATGTAGATAATGATAATAGATCATGTAGATAATGATGATGGATCATGTAGATAATGCTGATGGATCATGTAGATAATGATAATAGATAATGTAGATAATGATGATGGATCATGTAGATAATGATGATAGATCATGTAGATAATGGATCATGTTGATAATGATGATAGATCATGTAGATAATGGATCATGTAGAAAATGATGATGGTTCATGTAGATAATGATGATTGCTCAGGTGTTTTCTTCTCTCCTGGCAGAACTAGAACGCTGACTACTACAAGAGAGAGGTACGTTCCACACCCTTAACCCTTAGTCCCTAACCCTAAACTATGAACCCGTAGTCCCTAAACCCTAAACTATTAACCCTTAAACCCTAAACTATGAACCATTATAACCCTAAACTATGAACCCTTATTCCTAACCCTAAACTATGAACCCTTATTCCTAACCCTAAACTATGAACCCTTATTCCTAACCCTAAACTATTAACCCTTAAACCCTAAACTATGAACCCTTATAACCCTAAACTATGAACCCTTATTCCTAACCCTAAACTATGAACCCTTATTCCTAACCCTAAACTATTAACCCTTAAACCCTAAACTATGAACCCTTCTAACCCTAAACTATGAACCCTTATTCCTAACCCTAAACTATGAACCCTTATTCCTAACCCTAAACTATTAACCCTTAAACCCTAAACTATGAACCCTTATAACCCTAAACTATGAACCCTTATTCCTAACCCTAAACTATTAACCCTTAACTCCTGTGGCCTTTCGGCACCACACCCTTCCTCAACATCATTTACTGCCTGACCAACACAGTGACCACTTTCTGTGGTGTGTATGGTGTGTGTGTGGTGTATGTGTATGGTGTGTGTTGAGAATTGCAGATTGAACAAAGTAGAAGAGCTCTTGGACGAAACCGTGTAAAGTCATCTATTTGCCTTGAGAGGTAAAGTCTATTCACACACACATACACATCATGCATACATACACACACCACACATAGATACACCCCCAACACACACGCACAGTGGTAGGTTTTTTGAGGCTTATATAAAGATTGAGATGCACTAATGCAGTAGAGTGCTGCCTGACCTCTTACGCTTATGCCCACACACACACAACACACACACCACACAATCTCCTCAGGCATGTTGTTGGTGTTCATGTGCATTATGTGTCTTCTTATTACTAATGTTGTGTGTGTATGTGTGGGGTGTGTGTATATACATATTGTGTGTGTGGGGTGTGTATATATATATGGTGTGTGGCATGTATGGTGTTTATGTGTGGTGTGTGTGTGGTAGCTTTGTGAAGTACAGTGAACAGTACCAGAACCATGACCCAATCATGCAGGGCTGTCTCCCTAGCAACCCCTGGATCTCTGACGACACCTCCCACTGGAACATGAACACTGAGGCGTAAGATACGCACACACCATACACTGACATATACACACACACCATACATACATAGCTCACACACACACCATACACACACCTTCAATACATACCATTCACACACACCATACACATACACCATACACACACATATACACACATGTCATACACACTTGTATGTGTGTGTGGTGTGCTTATGTGGTGTGAGTGTGTGTGCAGGGTGGCAGTCCCCACCAAGCTCAGGGTGGAGAGGTGGAGTTTTAGCTTCATGGAGCTCCTGAATGATCCTCTAGGAGCCAGAGAGTTCATGACCTACCTGGAGAAGGAGTTCAGTGGTGAGGGGGGGAGGGAGAGGGGGGAGGGGAGGGAGGGAGGGAGGGAGGGAGGGAGGGAGGGAGGGAGGGAGGGAGGGAGGGAGGGAGGGAGGGAGGGAGGGAGGGAGGGAGGGAGGGAGGGAGGGAGGGAGGGAGGGAGGGGGGGGGAGTTAGCTGGTACCAGAGTGTTAGCTGTGTTAGCTGGTACCAGGAAGTGTTAGCTAGTACCAGAGGGTTAGCTGGTACCAGAGTGTTAGCTGTGTTAGCTGGTACTATAGTGTTAGCTGGTACCAGAGCTGTGTTAGCTGGTACCAGTGTTAGCTGGTACCAGCAAATCCTCTAATTGTTTTTCTGTGTGTGTGTGTGTGCACATGTGTACGGGTATGGGTGCATGGGTGTGTGTGCATGTGTGAAACAGCGGAGAACTTGTGTTTCTGGCAGGCCTGTGAAGATCTGAGACATGGAGAAAGTTCCAAGATCCTCCAGAAGGTTCAAGAAGTTTACAAGTAAGTTAACCTCTAGCCCCACACCCTGACCCTAACAACTCCCTCTCTTTCTCAACCCTAACTCTAACCTCTCACCCTACCCACTCCCTCTCACCCCTGACCCTAACCGTGTGTGTGTGTATGGTCTGTGTGTGTGTGTGTGTGGTGTGTGTGTGTGTGTGGTGTGTGTGTGTGTGGTGTGTGTGTGTGGTGTGTGTGTGTGTGTGGTGTGTGTGTGCGTAGGCAGTTCCTGGCTCCTGGAGCATCTCGTTGGGTGAACATTGACAGTAAAACGATGGAGAAGACACTGCTGGGTCTGCAGCAGCCACATCGCTTCATCATGGACGACGCACAGATGCACATATACTTCCTGATGAAGAAGGTCTGACACCTGACCACTGACAACTGCTTTAGCTCTAATCTGTGTAATTTTTGTGACATCTGTGTATGTGTGCGTTTATAGGACTCCTTTCCCAGGTATCTGAAGTCTGATCTGTATAAGAACATGTTGGAAAAAGCAATCGTCCCCCAGGAGACGAAGAAAAGGTTGGTTAATCCTAATCTAATCTAACCATAACCTACCCCTAACTGTAACCATAATCTAACCCCTAACTGTAACCCTAATCTAACCATAACCTACCCTTGTACCTGCAACATAAGAATTCTTATTCTTATCATTTTAACTCTACAACATCAGAACCTACAGTATATCCAACTCTGAACAAAAATAACTTCTCTCTCTCCCTACCTCCATCCCTACATCTCCCTCCCTCTCCATCCCTACATCTCCCTGCCTCTCCATCCCTCTCATCCCTCCTTCCCTCGCCATCCCTCCCTCTCCATCCCTACCTTTCCCTCCCTCTCCATCTCTACCTCTCCCTCCCTCCTTTCTCTCTCAGTGTTTTTCCCTTCATGAGGCGTCAGCGTCACTCTAGCCCCTCCCCTGCCATGGTCTCCCAGGCAACGGATGATGATGGGCGAGGCAAAGGGGCGGGGCCTGCAGGAACCAACTCAACAACCATGTCCCAGGTCTGATCGCCGTAGCAACTAGATGTGATCACCACCATTGCTTTGTTACCATAGAAACATATCCACTGCATGTCTCTGGTTTGCAGGCCCCTCGTCCTTAGAATTTGTGTTAGCCCCATCCCCTTTTCTAGAGTAAATCCTCCTGCTTTACTGTGCAAAATAGAACCTATCGTGTATATGTGCCTAGAACAGGTGTTAGTACGGGTGCAGGCGGGGAGCGTGAGTTGTTGACAGTCAAGTCCTGTTGTTGTTGTGGTTGTTGTGGTCTGATGATGCATGTTCATTTCAATAAAAGCCATGCTTACATTCTGCATCTGCATGCTCCAATCACTGTCTTCCAGTATACACACACAACCAGATAAGTACATACACACACACACACGCCAACAGATAAGCAGACACACACAGCCAGATGTTACTCCAGCCTGGAGATTATCCTTAATCCAACTGCTTCCTTTGCTCAGCCTTCTCTGTGGTTAAACAGCCAATCAGAGCTGTGCTGCCATGAGGAGATACAGCTAAGCCAATCAGAGTGCCAGTATACAGAGCATGCTCCCTTTACAGAATAAAAGAAACTCAAGATGTGTATCTTGATTTTTAACAAAAACTTCTTCCAGTGCATTGCTCTTCAGAATCACAAAATGAATACAAACACAAACAATATATTAAAATCGAATATAATTAATTGTATCTTCCATCTTCCATTAATATCTACACACACTAGAATGTCTACGCACACTAGAATGTTGACCCACAAAGGAGAGAAGGAACAAAGAAAGCACATGCATAAAACATTTACAATCATTATGTGCAAATAAACATGTACATTTATCCTTTTGCACAGGTGCGAGAGGGATGGAGACAGAGGGAAAGAGGAGACATAGAGAAAAGAGATATTAAAATACAGAGAGCGAGAGAGAGAGATTCAGACATGGAGAGAGATTCAGACTGAGAGACAGTGGAAAATGAGGCACCAATAACTAATCAGAAATATATTTACATTCATTACCAGTCCTTATTTAAACACATGATAATAAGCCCCACACACAAACTTTATTTCTGTCATTATGGAAAGTGCTTTAAAAATGTTGCTTTGTAGAGTATGTAGAGGATGAGGGTGTGGAGGATGAGGGTGGAGGAGATGAGGGTGTGGAGGATGAGGGTGTGGAGGGGATGAGGGTGTGGAGGATGAGGGTGGAGGGGATGAAGGTGTAGAGGATGAGGGTGGAGGGGATGAGGCTGGAGGGGATGAGGGTGTAGAGGATGAGGGTGGATGGGATGAGGGTGTAGAGGATGAGGGTGGAGGGGATGAAGGTGTAGAGGATGAGGGTGTAGAGGATGAGGGTGGAGGGGATGAGGGTGGAGAGGATGAGGGTGGAGGGGATGAGGTTGGAGGGGATGAGGGTGTAGAGGATGAGGATGGAGGGGATGAGGGTGGAGGGGATGAGGGTGTAGAGGATGAGGGTGGAGGGGATGAAGGTGTAGAGGATGAGGGTGGAGGGGGTGAGGGTGGAGGGTACAAGGATGGAGGGTACAGAGACAGGAGGAAGACATGATTGGTCAGAAGAAAGAGCACCAGTGATTAACAATGATGTTGTGTGTTAAGTGTGTGAAGTGTTTAGTGTTTATGTTCTAAGTGACAGTGTACAGCTCGTCCTTGGTGCCCTGGCAGAGTGTGTATCCACAGACACGCGGCCACCAGGACCCCCAGGGGTGTGTGTGTGTGTGTCGGGGCGGCAGCAGGAACACCACACTGACTGCCACCAGCACGTGCCACAGGGAGTGTATGTACAGGTAGTTGTCCTCCGTCTCAGCGAACACGTAGAGACACACCCCCACCAGCGCACTGCCCAGACCAGGCAGCAGGAAACACACCCAGCGACGCCACAAGGGGGGGTAACACTGTCGCCTGCTCACCCCCCGGTACACCTGCACACACCATACACACACACACACCATACACACACACACCATACACAAACATACATAGACACACTATAAAGACATGAGAACATGGTCCTTGTGTGTCCTGAAGACAAAAGCTGTGTTTGATGTGTGGGGTGTGTATGGTGAGTGTGTGCGTTGAGTGTGTATGGTGAGTGTGTATGGTGAGTGTGTATGGTGAGTGCGTGCGGTGAGTGTGTATGGTGAGTGCGTGCGGTGAGTGTGTATGGTGAGTGCGTGCGGTGAGTGTGTATGGTGAGTGCGTGCGGTGAGTGTGTATGGTGAGTGCGTGCGGTGAGTGCGTGCGGTGAGTGTGTATGGTGAGTGCGTGCGGTGAGTGCGTGTGGTGAGTGCGTGTGGTGAGTGTGTATGGTGAGTGTGTGTGGTGAGTGCGTGTGGTGAGTGCGTGCGGTGAGTGCGTGCGGTGAGTGTGTATGGTGAGTGTGTATGGTGAGTGCGTGCGGTGAGTGCGTGCGGTGAGTGCGTGCGGTGAGTGTGTATGGTGAGTGCGTGCGGTGAGTGCGTGCGGTGAGTGCGTGCGGTGAGTGTGTATGGTGAGTGCGTGCGGTGAGTGCGTGCGGTGAGTGCGTGCGGTGAGTGCGTGCGGTGAGTGTGTATGGTGAGTGCGTGCGGTGAGTGCGTGCGGTGAGTGCGTGCGGTGAGTGTGTATGGTGAGTGCGTGCGGTGAGTGTGTATGGTGAGTGCGTGCGGTGAGTGCGTGCGGTGAGTGCGTGCGGTGAGTGCGTGCGGTGAGTGCGTGCGGTGAGTGCGTGCGGTGAGTGCGTGCGGTGAGTGCGTGCGGTGAGTGTGTTTGTACTGACCCAGGTGGACAGCATGGCCAGAGCAGCACACAGCACGGGTCCCAGCATGTTCCACAGACCTCTCCTGTCCAGCTGCAGCGACATGGCTATCAGCATCACACCTAACATGAACAGAGTCTAACACAGACATGGCTATCAGCATCACACCTAACATGAACAGAGTCTAACACAGACATGGCTATCAGCATCACACCTAACATGAACAGAGTCTAACACAGACATGGCTATCAGCATCACACCTAACATGAACAGAGTCTAACACAGACATGGCTATCAGCATCACACCTAACATGAACAGAGTCTAACACAGACATGGCTATCAGCATCACACCTAACATGAACACAGTCTAACACAGACATGGCTATCAGCATCACACCTAACATGAACAGAGTCTAACACAGACATGGCTATCAGCATCACACCTAACATGAACACAGTCTAACACAGACATGGCTATCAGCATCGCACCTAACATGAACAGAGTCTAACACAGACATGGCTATCAGCATCGCACCTAACATGAACAGTCTAACACAGACATGGCTATCAGCATCACACCTAACATGAACAGAGTCTAACACAGACATGGCTATCAGCATCGCACCTAACATGAACAGAGTCTAACACAGACATGGCTATCAGCATCACACCTAACATGAACAGAGTCTAACACAGACATGGCTATCAGCATCACACCTAACATGAACAGAGTCTAACACAGACATGGCTATCAGCATCGCACCTAACATGAACAGAGTCTAACACAGACATGGCTATCAGCATTGCACCTAACATGAACAGAGTCTAACACAGACATGGCTATCAGCATCGCACCTAACATGAACACAGACATGAATTTGAGTATGTGTGTGTCTTATATATTTGAGTGTATGTGTGTCTTACGTATTTGAGAGTGTCTGGGAGGCGGGCCATGCAGAGGATGGTGACCCAGATGGAACACACGGAACCCAGGAAGTCACAGAACTGCAGCGTGTCGTAGTCCATGATGCACAGAACCGCAACACCAGGCTGGTCACACGCATGGTAGAACTGCACGCACACAACATGCCGCAATACGCACACACACCATGCACACAATACACACACACCAAGCACACAATACGCGCACACTCACACCATGCACACAATACACACACACCATGCACACAATACGCGCACACACACACCATGCACACAATACACACACACCCACAATACACACACACACACCATGCACACAATACACACACACAATACACACACACACCAGGCACACAATACGCACGCCGCACACCATGCACAAACAGACAATAAGACACGGTGGGTTATGGTTTTTTGTATAAATTGTCTTATTAATCAATCAGTCAAAGTAATCTCAATCTTTAATGTTTGAAACTTGTGAAACATCTATACTAGTTCTTTTGAGTTATTAGAATTATTCTTAAACACTAGCTAGCCTGGTGTGTGTGTGTATATATGTGTGTGTATATGGATGTATGTGTGTGTGTCTGTGCATTACCGTGGAAAAGAACATTGTGAAGAGGTATACAGCAGCCTCGGTGAAGTAGCAGCGTTGCGTAGCAACCACGATGGCAGGGATGAAGAGGAGGTTACTGAGCGTGAGCAGAAGAACGGCCGTTACCTGGCGACCGTAGGACAGCGCCGATGAGCCGTCAGTGCAGCCCCACCCACTCCACCCTGCACACACACACCATACACACCATACATTTACATTTATGCATTAGGGTTAGGGTTACACACATTCATACCCAAATCTTCAATAAATCAGTATTCATTTATGCAACATTTCTTGTAAATTAATTAAACAGCCAAGTAATCTACAGGTATTGTTATGGTTAAGTCGTACAAATAACATAAAACAATTGTAGCTTGCTTAGTTACCAGATAGTTGGCTATCTGGATGTGTGTGTATGAGTGTGGGTGAGTGTAGTGTATAAGAATGTGTATGAGTGTGTGTATATGAGTGTGTGTATGTATGAGTGAGTGAGTGAGTGAGTGTGTGTGTATATGAGTGTGTGTATGAGTGAGTGTGTGTGTGTGTCCTACCAGCCTTGCAGGAACAGGCAGCGTACAGGAAGCTGTGTGTGTGTGTATAAGTGTGTATATGAGTGTGTGTGTGTGTGTCCTACCAGCCTTGCAGGAACAGGCAGCGTACAGGAAGCTGTGTGTGTGTGTGTGTGTGTGTGTGTATATGAGTGTGTGTATGAGTGAGTGAGTGTGTGTCCTACCAGCCTTGCAGGAACAGGCAGCGTACAGGAAGCTGTGTGTGTGTGTATATGAGTGTGTGTATGAGTGAGTGAGTGTGTGTGTGTGTGTGTCCTACCAGCCTTGCAGGAACAGGCAGCGTACAGGAAGTTGTGTGTGGGTGTATATGAGCGTGTGTATGAGTGTGTGTATGAGTGAGTGAGTGTTTGTGTCCTACCAGCCTTGCAGGAACAGGCAGCGTACAGGAAGCTGTTGGAGCGGAGGAGGCGACATTCTCCCAGTGTTCCACAGTCTTCCACACATGAGCTTACGTGCACTTCTGGTACCACGGCAACCACCGGCACTCCACCACAGTCACTGCTGTAAGACACGCATACAAACACCCACATCAACATTATGCTCTTGAGAAATGTTCCAGAAAGATCCACTAGGTGGCAGCACCACACAGTGTGTGTGTAAGAGTGCAGTGTGTGTGTGTGTGTGTGTGTGTGCGTGTGTGTGTGTGTGTAAGGGTGCAGTGTCTGTTTAAGGGTGCAGCGTGTGTGTAAGGGTTCAGTGTGTGTTACCTGTTGCAGGTAAGCAGCAGAGAGAGGTACCAGGTAGCAGACATGGGAAAGGGGATTCTAATGACCGCCTTCTGAGCTGTGGGCTTCACCCTGAGAGTGTGTCCTGCATACAACCCTGCAACACAGCCACTAAAATCACTATACAACCCTGCAACACACCCACTAAAGTCACTATACAACCCTGCAACACACCCACTAAAGTCACTATACAACCCTGCAACACACCCACTAAAGTCACTATACAATCCTGCAAGCAACCCTGCAACACACCAATACAACACAACCACTACAATCACCTGTATTACCTGTGTGGCAGTGCTGGGAAAGATTGGTGTTCAGTCTGGGGCTCCTGGGAGAGAAGCAGGCCTCCACACTGCCACCTGTCATGTTAGTCTGGAACACACATACACACACAATACACTCAACATGTGTGTTGTGTGTTGTGTTGGTGGAGTGTGTAAGTGTGTGTTTGCGGTGTGTGTGTGTGTGTGTGTGTGTGTTTGCGGTGTGTATGTGAGTGTGTGTGTGTGTGTGTGTGTTTGCGGTGTGTATGTGAGTGTGTGTGACTCACGGTGTGTATGTGAGTGTGTGAGTGTGTGAGTGTGTGTGACTCACGGTGTGTATGTGAGTGTGTGAGTGTGTGAGTGTGTGAGTGTGTATGTGAGTGTGTGAGACTCACGGTGTGTATGTGAGTGTGTGAGTGTGTGAGTGTGTGAGTGTGTATGTGAGTGTGTGAGTGTGTGTGACTCACGGTGTGTATGTGAGTGTGTGAGTGTGTATGTGAGTGTGTGTGACTCACGGTGTGTATGTGAGTGTGTGAGTGTGTGTGTGAGTGTGTGAGTATGTGTGACTCACGGTGTGTATGTGAGTGTGTGAGTGTGTGAGTGTGTGTGAGTGTGTGTGACTCACGGTGTTGAGGGTCAGCAGCAGGTTGAGGATGCCCCCACTAGAGTGTGTGTTGAGCGGGTAGCTGAGCAGCGTGTGGTGTGTGTGTGTGACGTTGACAGCGGGGCCGTTTACAGGAGTGAAGTGGAGAGACAAGACATCCAGCTCCTCCCTTAGCACCGGGACGTACCACACACACCCTGACGACACGTTGCCATGGACATCCGCCTCGGAAACAACAGACATGTTGCCTTGAAACGGCAAGCTGCTTCTGCCACGGAGCTTGATGATGTCATCGTCTCCCTTGAGACCTTCGCTGCTGGGTTTACACACCACTGATACACACACACACACACAGATCATTACACACCACTGATACACACACACACACACACAGATCATTACACACCACTGATACACACACACACACACACACAGATCATTACACACCACTGATACACACACACATCGATCATTACACACCACTGATACACACACACACTTGCTGGGTTTACACACCACTGATACATACACACACACACACACACAGATCAAATCACACACAGATAGGAAGGAACAAATAGAATAGGTGTGTGTGTTACTGCTCACCTGTGCTGTTAGCCATGATGCTGAAGGTAGCAGTACGGTTGTCAAGGACACTCTCCACAACAACTCTGACCCAGGCATTCCACGGGGGCGTGGTCAGAGTAGCAGAGCAGCCAATGGCTGAGCAGTTCACACTCACAAGCCCCTCCCTTAAAGAGGAGGAGCCTAGCTTCAGTACTAGTGAACAAGCCTCTAGCCCCGCCCTCAAGGTGCAGCCAGTCACTGACACCGTGAGAGAGGAGACAAACTCTGGAACAAAGACCCTGGAACACACGTTACACACATGTTACACTAACCCTGGAACACACGTTAAACACACACACGTTACACTAACCCTGGAACACACATTACACACACACACGTTACACTAACCCTGGAACACACGTTACACTAAGGCTGGAACACACGTTACACTAACCCTGGAACACACGTTACACACACACGTTACACTAACCCTGGAACACACGTTACACACACACACGTTACACTAACCCTGGAACACACGTTACACTAGGGCTGAAACACACGTTACACTAACCCTGGAACACACGTTACACTAACCCTGGAACACACGTTACACTAACCCTGGAACACACGTTAAACACACACACGTTACACTAACCCTGGAACACACATTACACACACACACGTTACACTAACCCTGGAACACACGTTACACTAGGGCTGGAACACACGTTACACTAGGGCTGGAACACACGTTACACTAGGGCTGGGCGGTATGGCCTAAAATGTTTATCACGGTATAATTCGTAAGCACTGACGGTAACGGTATATATCACGATATATTAGTTATTCTTAAAATGTCATGACAATGCAATCCGCACTGCAGCGGCTAATCTACCGCACTCGGACGGATTTGGATTGGGTAACTCCAGTGTGTCGCGTGAGTTGAATTTTCCAATTTTTGCAGTGCTTTGCCACGGAAGAGCGACTTAAGCGTTCAACAGTAGCCTACATTTATGGGATCGCAAGAAAACTGTTAGAGTTAGCTATAAACAATTATTACATGGCTGAATACTTGATTCTGTTGGCCTACAATAAACATTTCACAATTCTAACCAACCTGGCATTTGATTTGTTAAACGCATTCTGGTAGATTGTTCATATTCGCGCATATGCATGGCTTTCAGGTGGTGAAAAAGATTGCTTGTGTTTCCATCTTTGGCTAGCACAATTCAACGACACAACTTACAGAGTAGGCTACTGTTTGTTGGTCGATGTCGGATAACTTGAAACCAAACCATTTCCAAACAACAAAAGAGGCCCCCTTTTTCACTTGACTTAATACATTTATTAATATATTGTGATATCCATGATACGGAAAAATCCATATCATGGCACATCGTCATACCGGTAATCGCGTTCAAACCGGTATACCGCCCACCCGTACGTTACACACACTAACCCTGGAACACACGTTACACACACACTAACCCTGGAACACACGTTACACACACACTAACCCTGGAACACACGTTACACACACACGTTACACACAGACTAACCCTGGAACACACGTTACACACACACTAACCCTGGAACACACGTTACACACGTTACACACACTAACCCTGGAACACACGTTACACACACACACGTTACACACACACTAACCCTGGAACACACGTTACACACACACACATTACACACACTCCTTACTTGAGCAGGGCCGGTCTGGCTATAGAAGCAGTCTGGGCAAGGGCCGTGGCCTGCACTAGTATGGGCGTGTCCACAGCTCTCCTGATTGACAGCTGGGGCTGGAAGTAGTAAGAGCAGGATGGAAAACCCTGCAACACACAAACACATGCGCACAAACACACGCACAGACACACACAGCAGCGGATAAGCGTTCAAAAACATCAACTCCCACTGTTTGCACACAACCCTAACCCCCCCACCGCCCCCCCACATCCCCACCTTCTGCTCTATACGTCCGTCATCTCTAGGCAGGTGTGCCGCCAAGTACCAGTCTCCAGGGGCAGGGTTGGAGAGGTTAAAGGTTGTTGAGGTGTGTATGGTCACTGGGAGGGTCATGGATAGCGCAGGGGTCCACACAGTGTTGTTGGGGAACGCAAAAGACAACGGATCTATCACTGGAGGAGAACCCCAGCTGATGTACCTGAAACAGAACCTACTGTTACTGAAACAGAACCTGGTGCTACTGAAACAGAACCCCTGGGAGTGGTTGTCATGGTGACCTACACAGTGACGTTGTGCTGTCCACAGTGGAAGCCACTGCCTTTGGTCACGGAGAAAAGCCAGCGAGCGACCGCCACATCCGGTGGGACCTGGAACTGGTGCAGGCGGACGTTACCATACCAACCGTACCGGGACAGCTTCTGGGACGGCTTGGAAGACAACTCGGACACAAACGTCAGCTCACTTCCGGGTTCTGCACACAAGCAACTCCTTAGAACACGTATCACCACACACTGTTCCACTACTAGCTATCTCAAATGTTAACAGCTACAGTAGATCATTAGCCACGGCCGATACAGCGCGGACGACTGATGTTAACTACAAATCAGTTGGAAGAAGGGGCTTATACTGTAGGTATGTTTGTAGCTGAATACAATATTGCCAAAACGCTATAGCTATCTAGCCTGCTAATTCAGTTCAAATATATTGTAAATGGACTCGCTACATTACTCACCGTCACTGATAACGGCAGCTGCCAGAATGAAAATAAGCAGACCACGTAGAATATGTACCTCCATTTTGTCTCGTCATTAAACGCTTTTGTATTCTTCCAAACCATCACATCTTCCGTGTCCAAGTTAACTACGCTACCTAGCTAGTCTAACTGGCTACAACAAGGTACGGCAGCGCGACCTGGCCAGCTTCCTGATTCCACCAATGTAAACAAATGACGTCCACGGAAGTTCTTCCGCGCACTGTTGACATCGTTCCTAGCATGCTATCAGGACAGCTCGGGCAGGCGGGCAGACAGCCTGTAGCCTACGCCACAACGCAGGTGCCACCGAGTTTATCCGGACAGCGATCTGTTGCCCAAGGTGACCTGCTAGCAACGTATTGACAGAAGGAAAACCAGATTGCCATCTGCTATCTAGTCAGTTAGGATGTTCTACGTCACAGTATTGTGACTTGGGCCGTGAACTTTGCTTTGTTATCAAGTTTAATAACAAAGCATGTGCGCATGCCAATTTAGGTAGTTTATGTGTGAGTGTGCCTGTGAGTGTGTTCATCATCAGTGTAACCTCGCTCCCCTGGCCTTCACACTCCACTGTGACTATGCTACAGGCTGGACTCACTCCACTGTGGCTATGCTACAAGCCGAACTCCATTATTGATTTTAGGAGTAAAGATCAATAGTAGCAATATGTCAACTTTCAAGATCCAGACCATAAATTACACAGCCTGTTAGGTACACAAGCACCCAAATACACAAGCACACAGACGCACACACAGGTAACCTAGGTAACAAACATTTCTCTCCTCTTCAAGTTTGACCTCAACTAACTTCTCTTTGGCTTAACCGAAGGACACCAAAATCAGCAATTAGCAGTTCATTACTTGTGATTCCTGGGATTGTATGCTTCCTCTGCATGTTGTATTTGAGATTATGTTGTACCACTGCCTTACAAGAGACTGTAACCTCAAAATAGTTTGATGTTACCTTGTTGTTACTGCACTGTACTGATGTTGTAGCTGAGATCTTGCCTGTTGAGATGTTGTAGCTGAGATGTTGTAGCTGAGATGTTGTTGTAGCTGAGATGTTGTAGCTGGGATGTTGTTGTAGCTGAAATGTTGTAGCTGGGATGTTGTAGCTGAGATGTTGTAGCTGAGATGTTGTAGCTGAGATGATGTAGCTGAGATTATGTTGTGGTTGAGATGTTGTGGCTGAGATGAGGCGTCAGACTATCAAAATACACTTCTGATCCTTGATGTTCTGCTGTTATTAAAGTTGTCTGGTAAATTAATCAAATGTAGAGCAGAGTAACGGCAGTCTGGCTGGGTTAGGGTTAGTAAAGAGTCTCTAATCACCATGGTGATCTGTAGCGTGTGGCTGAATTGGGACCTGATAGGCCTGATCTGGTTTAAAAAGCTTCGTACTCCAGAAGTCAAAATACTGTGTGATCAAATTTCACACCCTTTTAACTTCTTAAACTGTGTGTGTGCACTTGTGTGTGTGCAGGAGCAGTGTGTGTGCACAAGAGTGTGTGTGCGTGTGTGTATAAGAGATAGAGCAGTGTGTGTGTGTGTGTGTGAGAGAGACAGGGCAGTGTGTGAGAGAAAGTGTAACGCCACTTCACTGTCCCCTGGCAGAGCGTCCATTAGCCCGCCCCCCCTCTCTGGTTGCCAAGCGATAGAGCAAACGATGGGTGTTTGACCAATCCTACAATCCTACTCTCAAATATTTGTCTGGGAAACAGCATCTTTCTGGCCTATAAATACTGAGACACTGGAGCCCTCACACACACCACAGCTCGGAACCCATAATCATCTTTAAGGACCAACATCCAGTCTAGTCCCAAGGGATAGGTTTTGCTCCGGGTAACCACCTTGCTCCAGAGGACCACCTCGCTCCAGAGGACCACCTCGCTCCAGAGGACCACCTCGCTCCAGAGGACCACCTCGCTCCAGAGGACCACCTCTCTCCAGAGGACCACCTCGCTCCAGAGGACCACCTCTCTCCAGAGGACCTCGCTCCAAAGGACCACCTTCATCTCACTCGAGAAGACCACCTTCACCTCGCTCCAGAGAACCACCTTCATCTCGCTCCAGAGGACCACCTCCACCTCTCTCCAGAGGACCACCTCGCTCCAGAAGACCTCGCTCCAAAGGACCACCTTCATCTCACTCGAGAAGACCACATTCACTTCGCTCCAGAGAACCACCTTCATCTCGCTCCAGAGGACCACCTCCACCTCTCTCCAGAGGACCACCTCGCTCCAGAGCACCTCGCTCGAGAATACCACCTTCACCTCGCTCCAGAGCACCTCGCTCCAAAGGACCACCTTCACCTCGCTCCAGAGGACCACCTTCACCAACATGTAGGAGTTTTTTCTTCTTACAGCTGCCACATCTTTTTTTTGAAAACTAGTGATGTATTTTGATTGTTTTCCATCTCATCATTGTTTGATTATTTTTGTTGCCTGTTTATTTATGTTGTATTTTAAAATGTGAATTAATTTATCTCTGATCACAGACTAAGGTTTACCTTGTTTTGATTGATGCTTTAATTCTCCCCTCAGATTTGATTGGCCAGGATGGCTACAGGTGTCATCAGGAACTTCCTGGTTCCAGGTCCTCCCACCTGCTATCTACCCATGATCCTTCAGCACTCTCTTCCACACAGGAAGGAGGAAGAGAGTGGGGAAGAGGAGGAGAAAGAGGAGGTGAGGGGGGAGAGAGGGGGAGAGAGAGAGGAAGAGGAGGAGGAATATGAAGACTCTGAAGTTCTGGAGGAAGAGGAGGAGTTTCTGGAGGAAGCTGTCTGTTTCCCTGCCCCCTGTCCCTCAGACATGACCAGTCAGCTCTTGCGCTTTGCTGACATCATCAGTTTGGATGTGCAGCGTTACTTTGGCCGTTGCCCCGACGACCCGGAGGCTTGTGACATCTACACCGACCGCATATCCACAGCAACCAGTGGCCGTCTCCGTTACTATGACGACCTGGTCAGAATGGCCCGGAGCGGAAACCCAGAGGACCCAGAGTCAGTCTCTGTTGCCAGCGGCAACCTGGGGCCCCTGGCTGAGCTGTTCGACCACTGCTGGGGGCGTTGTCAGGATCGGGGTCGACCAATGAACAAGAGACATCTCCCATTAAGCTTTTGGACAGAGCCAATCCCTGGCCCCGTACTGAGCATGAGCAGTAGCACCCAAAACTTCAGCTCACACCACACACACACACAGGACAATACACAGGCACTGGATACACACACACACAACAGACACACACAGGACAATACACAGCCACTAGACACACACACCACACACACACAGG
This sequence comes from Osmerus mordax, assembly GCF_038355195.1. NCBI lineage: Eukaryota > Metazoa > Chordata > Actinopteri > Osmeriformes > Osmeridae > Osmerus > Osmerus mordax. The sequence continues at coordinate 13,874,432 of NC_090070.1, read as the reverse complement.
AAAATACACACCCTGATTTCAGTGATCTTCTAGCACATTGGGATCCAAACCCTGACCTCACACACTGACCTCACACACATACACACACAATCTGACCTCTCACACACATAGACACACACACACACACTGACCTTTCATACACATACACGCACACAATCTGACCTCACACACACACTGATGTCACACAAATACACACATACACACTGACCTCTTACACATTGTGCTGTCTATAAATGCCCATATTAACTCTATTCTATATTATAATCTAATATCAGATTCTACTCACTATATTCTAACATTGTTTTAACCAATGTTCTATTGATTTTGGGAGAAATAAATATTATCTGAATGTCTCTCTGTCTCTGGTTTAAAACTAACATGTTATTCCTGTGTATGTGTGTGTGTGTGGGGGGGGTGCGGTCGGGGGGGTCTGTGAGGAGGTGTGGATGTGTGTGTGGGGGGGGGTTACGTGTTCTGATATGTTGCTGGAAAATGAATGACTTTGTCTGATTGGTCCCCAGGTTCAGGATTAAGGTTGTGATTGGCTGGGAGAGAGCACCAGTAAGATAGGAACACACACACACCATGCACACACACACACCTGCAGTGTGGAGCTGAGTCAGTCTGAGGAAGCTAGCATGGCAACACACACCGTCTCAAACACTGTTCTACTGGGCTTTCTGGTGCTTGGGCTCTGGAACACCACAGTCTGGTCTCAGCAACCAGAACCAGGACCAGAACAAGAACCAGAACCAAGACCGGGATCAGGACCAGAACCAGAACCAGAACCAGGACCAGAACCAGTGGAGGAGAATAAGGAGAAGACCACAGAGATTGAGGAGGAGAAAGATGTGTTGGTTCTACATGTGAAGAACTTTGCTCGAGCGCTCAGTGAAAACAGCTTCCTGCTGGTTGAGTTCTGTGAGTAGAATGTCCAGCCTGGAAGGTCTAGAATGTTCCCTTCATTCTATAATGTTAGAACATAGAACACGTCATCACTATGCAGAGTGCGGAAAATGTGTGCCTGGTGTGTGTGTGTGTGTGCATGGTGTGTGTGTGTGTGTGTGTGTGTGTGAGACCTCCCCAGGTGCTGTGAATACCAGTTCTCCCATGTCTCAGGGAGAGTCAGTTGGGGGAGGAATAGGGGGAGGGAGAGAGAGAGATAGAGACAGAGGGAGGGAGTGAAGACAAAGGGGAGGAGGGGAGAGACAGTTAGTACAACTGTCACTCTGTTATCAGAAGTTAATTTGTATGTTGGGATACCTGTGGTGCATGTGTGTATATACAGTATGTGTGTGTTAGGTGCAAGTGTGCCCAGTGCCACACACACATACATGTTCAGACATCAGGCCCAGTGCCACACACACACACACATGTTCAGACATCAGGCCCAGTGCCACACACACATGTTCAGACATCAGGCCCAGTGCCACACACACACACACACATGTTCAGACATCAGGCCCAGTGCCTATAAAATATGATATGCTTGTTTTCTTATCCAGTCACACAAACAGCATTAAAACATCATTCTGAAACATAGCTCTGTAGTATTGGACAACCATGGACAGCGACATTTGTGGTGCATTATTAAGAGATGTAGTATTTATTAGATTTGAACCTCACTGCAAAACTCAAAATTAGCACCAGTAACACTAAAGCAGCTAATAATTGTTAATTCAACTTCGCCATGTAACGTTGTCCTGCAAGTAAAACAAGTTCATTCATGGCTAGCTATTTACCAAGCGAGAAGTTAACCTTTCAATAGAGTATTTTGGTTATCACAGACTCGATATCTGTCACTATAGATTATTTACCCCTTTTCATTTGAACTCCCTCACTTCATCCAGGCTGGCCTGGCCTGTGGTGGAAACCCTGCTGATTGTTGGAGCCGATGTATACATGTGTGTCTATATGTACACAGTACACAGTATGTATGTGTATACATGGATGTGTTTAAATATATATATACACAGTACATACGTGTATCCACGTGTTTATATAAGTCAAGAAATATGAATGTATACAAATATATGTGTGTATATTTGTGTATATACATGTGATATGTGTATATACATGTCTATATATATGTATAAATATATATGTGTGTATACATGCTAAAAAAAATGACTCAATGTGTGTAGACGCTCCGTGGTGTGGACACTGCCGGCAGCTGGAGCCTGTTTATTCTGAAGCGGCAGGGCTACTGAAGTCGGAGGAGTCAGGCGTCCGATTGGCTAAGGTGAGTCAGATGGCTGAGTAGTGAGGGAGTCGGGCTAGTAATCAGAAGGTTGCCAGTTCGATTCCCGGCCGTGACAATTGACGTTGTGTCCTTGGGCAAGGCACTTCACCCTACTTGCCTCGGGGGAATGTCCCTGTACTTACTGTAAGTCGCTCTGGATAAGAGCGTCTGCTAATTGACTAAATGTAAATGTAAATGTAAGGTGGATGCCACAGAAGAGGAGGAGCTGGGGGCGGAGTTTCACATCAGCAGCTTCCCCACGCTGAAGCTGTTCACTTACGGAGACCGACACAACCCTATCACCTACACCGGTACTACACCCTAACCCCATCAGCTACACTGGTGCTACACCCTAACCCCATCACCTACACCGGTACTACACCCTAACTCCATCACCTACACCAGTACTACACCCTAAACCCATCAGCTATGAATCAGATGGTTGCCGGTTCAAATGACGTGTTCCCTACTTGCCTCGGGGGAGTGTTCCTGTACTTACTTTAAGTCGCTCTGGATAAGAGCGTCTGCTAAAAGACTAAATGTGTGGTGTGTGTGTATGTATCTGTGCGGTGTGTATGTGTGTGTGTGTGGGTGTGTCTGTATGTATCTGTGCGGTGGGTGTGTGTGTGTGTATGTATGTATCTGTGCGGTGTGTGTGTGAAGGTAAGAGGACAGTAGCAGGTCTACTACAGTGGTTGAGGCGTCGGTCTGGTCCAGGAGCAGCTGTTCTGGAGTCTGTCCAAGCAGCTGAGGACATCATCACTGCTCACAACATCACTGTGGTTGGCTTCTTCACAGTAGGGACCCATCTATCTGCCTGCGTGCCTGTCTCTGTCTGTCAGCCCGTCCATCCATCCATCCATTTATCCAACTATTATCTATCTTTATTATACAGTATATACATATATACATCTATCTATCCCTCAGAGTTTGGAGAGTGTGGAGGCAAAGCTGTTTTCCGAAGTTGTCATGGAGATTGTTGACATGGAGTTTGCTGTGACAACCAGCCCAGAGGTGTTCCACAAATATAGAGTGGAGGGGAGAGGTCTAGTGCTGTTCAAGAAGGTTCACACACACCACACCACACAAACACACACCACACCACACCACACACACACCACACACACACACACACCACACACACACACACCACACCACACACACACACCACACACACACCACACACACACACCACACAACACCACACACACACCACACCACACAAACACACACCACACACACACTACACTACACCACACCACACCACACCACACACACACACACACACACACACACACACCACACCACACGCACACCACACAACACCACACACACACACACCACACCACACCACACACACACACCACACCACACACACACCACACCACACACACACACACACACACACACACCACACCACACACACACCACACACACACCACACCACACAAACACACACCACACCACACACACACCACACACCACACCACACACACACCACACCACACAAACACACACCACACCACACAAACACACACCACACCACACACACACCACACCACACACACACACACCACACAAACACACACCACACCACACAAACACAAACCACACCACACACACACACCACACCACACAAACACACACCACACCACACACACACACACCACACACACACCACACCACACACACACACACCATACCACACACACAGAAACACACACCACACACACATACATACACACAAACACAAACACCACACACACGTACATACACACACACATACATACACACAAACACACACACCACACATACATACATACATACACACAAACACACACCACACAAGCACACACACCACACAAACACACCACACATACGCATATATACACCACACACACACCACACACACACACAACACACCACACATACATACATACATACATACACACATACATGATGTGTGTGTGTGTGCAGTTTGACGAGGGCAGGGCTGACCTGATGCTATCTGAGGAGGATATCCTGGACAAGGAGCAGCTGACCTCCTTCATCCACAACAACAGCCTGCAGCTTGTCACAGAGTTCAGCGAACAGGTATAACACACATTTACACCACACACATTCACACACCCATGCACATACACATGACACACACTCGCACACAAACATATACACACACTCACATACACACCCAAGGACAGAATATGTCTGCATGCACACATACATCTGTTTTGTCTAACAGTGCATTGTGGTGTGTGGTGTGTAGAATGCAGACAAGATTTTTGGCTCCAAGGTCCACACTCACAGTCTTCTGTTCGTGAACTCCAGTGTGCAGAGTCACATATCTCTGCTGGAGGACTACCGGATGGTGGCTAAGGTGTACAGGGGACAGGTACACTAGGGTAGTACTACTGGAATACAACTTTAAACTACTAGAATACAACATGAATACTATTATAATTCTACCACTACTAAAATACTACAATGTACTACAATAGACTAAGGGGTCAGATACAATAATGTGAGCAGGGCCAGGATCTACTAACAGGTCTGTCCATTCGAACGCCAGGTGTTGTTCATCTTGATTGATGTGTCGGCCGGCCTATCACACGTGCTGAAGTACTTTGGGCTGACAGAAGGCGATGCCCCCACCGTACGCATCATCAACACAGACACTGTGAAGAAGTATGCGCTGGGCGGGGCTATCACGACCCAGTCTCTGATGGAGTTCTGCCAGGGGGTTCTGGATGGAACCATCAAGGTAACCTAGCAACACGTGGCTGTGTCGTTAATGGTTGAGGTTTGATTGTGTCGAGGTTGTGGTTGTGTTGTGATTGTATTGAGGTTGTATTGTTTTTTTAATATATTTTTTTTTTTTCAAGTTTTCAACACAAAAACAAAACACACAACACATAACCCCCCCCCCCCCCGTGGCGACCCTCCCTCACCCTTCCCTTCACAATTCAGACATATATAATTCGATGTCAGGTTGCATATAGTGAAAAAAAAGAAAAAGATAATATTCTTAGAAAAAAGTACTTAGTTTTGTATATAGTTCAGACCATGTTGCTATCGACGTTTCGCAGGCGCCATGCATTCTGGCAACAGAAATTTCCGAAACTGTTATGTCAAGAAATGTGTTCAGCCATTGTAATCGAGTCATTGTATGTGGTGGTAGCCAGCGTTGAGCTAGGATCTTTTTAATAGATAATGCTATTCTTTTTTCTGATTTTGGAAATTGAAAAATATTCAACTGAGTTGTATTGTTTGTGTTGAGGTTGTATTGTGTTGTGGTTGTGTTGTGGTTGTGTTGTGGTTGTGTTGAGGTTGTGTTGAGGTTGTGTTGTGATTGTGTTGTGGTTGTGTTGAAGTTGTGATTGTGTTGAGGTTGTATTGTGGTTGTGTTGTGATTGTGTTGTGGTTGTGTTGAGGTTGTGTTGAGGTTGTGTTGTGATTGTGTTGTGGTTGTGATTGTGTTGCGGTTGTGTTGAGGTTGTATTGCAGTTGTGTTACGGTTAAGTTGAGGTTGTGTTGTGGTTGCAGCCCCACCTGCTCAGCCAGGAGCTTCCAGAGGGCTGGGACCAGGGCCCCGTCTCTACTCTGGTGGCTGAGAACTTTGAGGCTGTGGCCTTTGACCCCAACAAAAATGTATTTGTGGAGTTTTGTAAGTTAGAAATGTCCACACACATGTACACACACATGCATACTAACCCATGCCCATATCTCAGAGGTTAACTTGGTACCATGTGTGTGTGACCATGTGTGTATGGTTTGTGTATGGTGTGTGTGTGTATGGTGTGTGTGTGTATGGTGTGTGTGTGTGTGTGTATGCGCAGATGCTCCGTGGTGTGGACATTGTAAGGAGTTAGCCCCAGTGTGGGAGAAGCTGGGAGAGATGTATGCTGAGCGTGATGACATCATCATAGCTAAGATGGACAATACAGCCAATGAGGTGGAGTCTCTGTCTGTGTCTGGATACCCCACACTGAGATACTATCCTGCTGGAGAGGAGAGGAAGGTACACACACACACACACCACACTGAGATACTATCCTGCTGGAGAGGAGAGGAAGGTACACACACACACACCACACTGAGATACTATCCCGCTGGAGAGGAGAGGAAGGTACACACACACACCACACTGAGATACTATCCTGCTGGAGAGGAGAGGAAGGTACACACACACACACCACACTGAGATACTATCCTGCTGGACAGGAGAGGAAGGTACACACACACACACACACGCACCCCACACTGAGATACTATCCTGCTGGAGAGGAGAGGAAGGTATACACACTCACACACACGCACCCCACACTGAGATACTATCCTGCTGGAGAGGAGAGGAAGGTACACACACACACACACACACACACACCCCACACTGAGATACTATCCTGCTGGAGAGGAGAGGAAGGTACACACACACACACACACACTGAGATACTATCCCGCTGGAGAGGAGAGGAAGGTACACACACACACACCACACTGAGATACTATCCTGCTGGAGAGGAGAGGAAGGTATACACACACACACACACGCACCCCACACTGAGATACTATCCTGCTGGAGAGGAGAGGAAGGTACACACACTCACACACACACACGCACCCCACACTGAGATACTATCCTGCTGGAGAGGAGAGGAAGGTACACACACACACACCACACTGAGATACTATCCTGCTGGAGAGGAGAGGAAGGTATACACACACACACACCACACTGAGATACTATCCTGCTGGAGAGGAGAGGAAGGTATACACACACACACACCACACTGAGATACTATCCTGCTGGAGAGGAGAGGAAGGTATACACACACACACACATACACACCCCACACTGAGATACTATCCTGCTGGAGAGGAGAGGAAGGTATACACACTCACACACACGCACCCCACACTGAGATACTATCCTGCTGGAGAGGAGAGGAAGGTATACACACACACACACCACACTGAGATACTATCCTGCTGGAGAGGAGAGGAAGGTATACACACACACACACATACACACCCCACACTGAGATACTATCCTGCTGGAGAGGAGAGGAAGGTATACACACACACACATACACACCCCACACTGAGATACTATCCTGCTGGAGAGGAGAGGAAGGTACACACACACACACATACACACCCCACACTGAGATACTATCCTGCTGGAGAGGAGAGGAAGGTATACACACACACACACATACACACCCCACACTGAGATACTATCCTGCTGGAGAGGAGAGGAAGGTATACACACACACACACATACACACCCCACACTGAGATACTATCCTGCTGGAGAGGAGAGGAAGGTATACACACACATACACACCCCACACTGAGATACTATCCTGCTGGAGAGGAGAGGAAGGTATACACACACACACACATACACACCCCACACTGAGATACTATCCTGCTGGAGAGGAGAGGAAGGTACACATACACACCCCACACTGAGATACTATCCTGCTGGAGAGGAGAGGAAGGTATACACACACACACACATACACACCCCACACTGAGATACTATCCTGCTGGAGAGGAGAGGAAGGTACACACACATACACACACACTGAGATACTATCCTGCTGGAGAGGAGAGGAAGGTACACACACACACACACACACTGAGATACTATCCTGCTGGAGAGGAGAGGAAGGTACACACACATACACACCCCACACTGAGATACTATCCTGCTGGAGAGGAGAGGAAGGTACACACACACACACCCCACACTGAGATACTATCCTGCTGGAGAGGAGAGGAAGGTATACACACACACACACCACACTGAGATACTATCCTGCTGGAGAGGAGAGGAAGGTACACACACACACACACACACACGCACCCCACACTGAGATACTATCCTGCTGGAGAGGAGAGGAAGGTACACACACACATACACACCCCACACTGAGATACTATCCTGCTGGAGAGGAGAGGAAGGTACACACACACACATACACCCCACACTGAGATACTATCCTGCTGGAGAGGAGAGGAAGGTACACATACACACCCCACACTGAGATACTATCCTGCTGGAGAGGAGAGGAAGGTATACACACACACACACATACACACCCCACACTGAGATACTATCCTGCTGGAGAGGAGAGGAAGGTACACACACATACACACACACTGAGATACTATCCTGCTGGAGAGGAGAGGAAGGTACACACACACACACACACACACACTGAGATACTATCCTGCTGGAGAGGAGAGGAAGGTACACACACATACACACCCCACACTGAGATACTATCCTGCTGGAGAGGAGAGGAAGGTATACACACACACACCCCACACTGAGATACTATCCTGCTGGAGAGGAGAGGAAGGTACACACACACACACCCCACACTGAGATACTATCCTGCTGGAGAGGAGAGGAAGGTATACACACACACACACCACACTGAGATACTATCCTGCTGGAGAGGAGAGGAAGGTACACACACACACACCCCACACTGAGATACTATCCTGCTGGAGAGGAGAGGAAGGTATACACACACACACACCACACTGAGATACTATCCTGCTGGAGAGGAGAGGAAGGTACACACACACACACACACGCACCCCACACTGAGATACTATCCTGCTGGAGAGGAGAGGAAGGTACACACACACACACACACACACACACCCCACACTGAGATACTATCCTGCTGGAGAGGAGAGGAAGGTACACACACACACTCACACACCACACTGAGATACTATCCTGCTGGAGAGGAGAGGAAGGTACACACACACATACACACCCCACACTGAGATACTATCCTGCTGGAGAGGAGAGGAAGGTACACACACACACTCACACACCACACTGAGATACTATCCTGCTGGAGAGGAGAGGAAGGTACACACACACATACACACCCCACACTGAGATACTATCCTGCTGGAGAGGAGAGGAAGGTATACACACACACACCACACTGAGATACTATCCTGCTGGAGAGGAGAGGAAGGTATACACACACACACACACACCACACTGAGATACTATCCTGCTGGAGAGGAGAGGAAGGTACACACACACACACCACACTGAGATACTATCCTGCTGGAGAGGAGAGGAAGGTACACACACACACACCACACTGAGATACTATCCTGCTGGAGAGGAGAGGAAGGTACACACACACACACACACCCCACACTGAGATACTATCCTGCTGGAGAGGAGAGGAAGGTATACACATACACACCCCACACTGAGATACTATCCTGCTGGAGAGGAGAGGAAGGTACACACACACACACCACACTGAGATACTATCCTGCTGGAGAGGAGAGGAAGGTACACACACACACCTTGTGTGTCCTGTGTGTAGGTGGTAGAATACACTGGCAGCAGAGACCTGGAGACTCTCTCGAAGTTCCTGGACAACGGAGGAACTCTGCCTGAGGAGATGGAAGAGGAGGAGGAGGAGGAGGAAAGGAAGGAGGAGGAGGAAGAGGAGGAAGAGGAGGAAAGGAAGGAGGAGGAGGAGGTAAGAAAGAAGTTCAATTCCATATCTAGAGCCCCAGTACAACCAATTCACTCCCAACTTACTCCCCTCAACCAATTCACTCTCTCCTTCTGCAGGTCACTGATGACTCATCACAGCCTCCTGCCAATGAAACGTCCAAAGACGAGCTGTGATGTCACGCAGGACAAACATAGCAGTTTCCATGGTTTCCTAATAAAATGTTTTGGTTCCAAAGTTCAGACTGTGACATTATTTCTATGTTATATTGATACGTGTTTTTGAGATGTAGAGTGTAGGTGATCCAGGTCTGTGCCATAATTAGTTCACGAGTTCAGTAATCACACCATATATTGAATACATATATGGTATTGAAGCAGGGCTGGTAGCAGAGCCGAGTCTGATGCAGTGTGGTAGAGGCTGGTAGCAGAGCCGAGCCTGGAGCAGATGGTGGAGGCTGGTAGCAGAGCCAGGCGAGGGGTCCTGGGAGGACGAGACTGTGATTAGGGGATGCAAAGACCTCACACACTCACACATTCTCTCACAGACCACTTCACTGAGTTTTAGCACCATCTAGTGACCAAACAGAAGATCTGGTCATGAGATCAGTAGAAGGTCTAGGTACATTTACATTTAGTCATTTAGCTTATCCAGAGCGACTTACAGTTAGTTCAGGGACATTCACCCCGAAGCAAGTATGGTGAAGTGCCTTGCCAGAGGACACAACGTAATTTGGCACGGCCAGGAATCGAGCCAGCAACCTTCGGATTAATAGCCTGACTCCCTAACCGCTCAGCCATCTGACCCCCCCAGGTAGGACAACACTTTATAAATCCAGGTAATATAAGACAAGATAACACTTCATAAATCCCCAAGTGGGAAAATGTAGGTGTTACCGCAGCAGAGAGATAGACAGACTGTATCTATATCTATCCTATATGGCTAATAAGTAATGAAAGCAAGACCGTGTGTGGTAAATAAAGTGAACTGCCTCACCCACCTGTACATCCACACCAGGAAGTGATATCACTGCTATCTGTTGTTTACTGTTGTTGTTGTTGTTGTTGTTGTTGTTATTGTCATCAGGATTTTTTCTGCTGTGAATTTGGAAATAAAGATGATTAGATTTGACTGACCCTGTTTGTTTGAGTTGGACACAGCATGCTGTTCTGTTACCCAGCATGCACCTGGTGAGACTGGAGCATTAGTGGAACAATAGAGGGTTAGTGTTGGATATAGCTGAACCCTACACCTGAGATAACAGCCTGTTAATAAACTACAGAGGTAACACACTCACACACACCTCCATACACACACCTCACACACACACCTCTATACACACACTTCACACACACATACACTTCACACACACACCTCCACACACACTTTCCCAGTTTCCTCTCCTCTGTGGAGGTCAGTGTCAGACTGAGTTCAACATGAAGCTGCTGCTGCTGCTGTTCTTGCTGTTGGGGAAGACGATCTGTGTGTGTGTGTCTGTCTCCTCCAACACACACTCCGACACACACTCCGACACACACTCCGACACAGACTCCAACACAGACTCCGACACAGACTCGGAGAGGACAGGGGGCTCCGTTGGGGAGGACGGGGTTCTACAGTTGAACAGAGGAAACTTCAAACAAGCTCTCAAACACCACAAACAGCTGCTGGTGCACTTTTGTAAGTAGTCACACCCTCACACACAAACACACACACTCACACACACTCTCACACAACAACTGTGTGTATGGTGTGTGTGTGTGTATGGTGTGTGTGTATGGTGTGTGTGTGTGTGTATGGTGTGTGTATGGTGTGTGTGTGTATGGTGTGTGTGTGTATGGTGTGTGTGTGTGTGTATGGTGTGTGTGTGTGTATGGTGTGTGTGTGTGGTGTGTGTGTGTATGGTGTGTGTATGGTGTGTGTAGTTGCTCCTCTGTCGGGGGAAGGCCAGCGGGTGGCAGCAGAGTTCCGAGCCGCAGCACTGCAGCTGCAGAGGTCGGAGGTCAAGCTAGGTGTGGTCGACGTCTCCAAGGAGAAGGAGCTGGCTCGGGAGCTCAACGCCACAACCCCACCCTCACTCAGGCTCTACCAATCAGGAGACAGAGACAAAGTCACACCATGCCCAGGTACACACACACATGCCCACACACACCAACATGGAGACCACATACACACACATTTACACACCACTCAAACACACATCACACACAGTCAGTCATGTAACCTCTCTCATGCACACATTTCTCTTGTGATGTGATTGTTCAGGACTGCAGACTGCTGCCTCCATTGTGACATGGCTAAAGAGGAGGGCGGGGCCTTCAGCTGACCTCATCACTGATCTTAGCCAATCAGATTGTCTAGAAGACTTGGAGGGGCTTGTGGTCCTGGGACTGTTCAAGGTGATTGGCCGCTTGATTCTTACCGTTTTCCAAGTCACTTCATGAATGGAGAAATGAAGGCTGTGTGATGGACCTTCTGTGTGTGGTGTGTATGGTGTGGTGATAGTGTGTGTAGGGGAGTCAGATGGCTGAGCGGTTAGGGAATCGGGCTATTAATCAGAAGGTTGCCGCTTCGATTCCCGGCCGTGCCAAATGACGTTGTGTCCTTGGGTTAGGGTTAGGTACTCCACCCTACTTGCCTCGGGGGAAAGTCCCTGTACTTACTGTAAGTCGCTCTGGATAAGAGCGTCTGCTAAATGACTAAATGTGTGGCGTGTGTATGGTGTGGTTATGGTGTGTGTGTATGTTGATGGTGTGTGTGTGGTGTGTATGGTGTGTATGTGGTGTGTATGGTGGGCTTTTGTGCAGGTGTTAATGTGTGTGCTGTGTGCAGGATCTCCAGCAGGGGGCAGTGCAGGTGTTAATGTGTGTGCTCTGTGCAGGATCTCCAGCAGAGGGCAGTGCAGGTGTTAATGTGTGTGTTGTGTCCAGGATCTCCAGCAGGGGGCAGTGCAGGTGTTAATGTGTGTGCTGTGTGCAGGATCTCCAGCAGGGGGCAGTGCAGGTGTTAATGTGTGTGCTCTGTGCAGGATCTCCAGCAGGGGGCAGTGCAGGTGTTAATGTGTGTGTTGTGTCCAGGATCTCCAGCAGGGGGCAGTGCAGGTGTTAATGTGTGTGCTGTGTGCAGGATCTCCAGCAGGGGGCAGTGCAGGTGTTAATGTGTGTGTTGTGTCCAGGATCTCCAGCAGGGGGCAGTGCAGGTGTTAATGTGTGTGTTGTGTCCAGGATCTCCAGCAGGGGGCAGTGCAGGTGTTAATGTGTGTGTTGTGTCCAGGATCTCCAGCAGGGGGCAGTGCAGGTGTTCTACGCTGCAGCAATAGACTTGCCAGACCTGCTCTTCTACATCAGCAGCTCTCAGACCTTCTACAGGAAGTACAACATCATCAACCAGGAAGTGGTGCTGCTGTTGAAACAGGTCTGTCACATGACTTGGTAACATGATTCATTATACAAGTAGAAATATAATGGCTCTGTCAGGCCAAATAGTGTCCTAGGGCCAAATAGTGTCCTACCTGACGTCACAATGCCGTTCCGATGCAAGGACACGTCCGTCACTATGCCGACCTTAAATTCCTGAGATATCTACGCGTGCTAGCAGGAAACTGTCATGGTTGCTATACTGGTTACTAGGTAGGAAGTTTTGTATTTAGGCTTATTTAAACCAGTTTATTCTACTCCAAGATTTGAAGTTTTCACTCGTTCGACATTCCCGAGACAGCAACGCGCGCAGGTAGAATACTATACGTGTTGCCTTCCCGGTCTGTTAAAATTGATGCTAAATAAGTAATTTTTTCGATGAAAACAACTATCTAGCTAGCACTAGCTATCGAAGGAGTGAAAACTTTAAATCTTAGAGTAGAATAAACTGGTTTAAATAAGCCTAAATACAAAACATCCTACCTAGTAACCAGTATAGCAACCATGACAGTTTCCTGCTAGCACGTGTAGATATCTCAGGAATTTAAGGTCGGCATAGCGACGGACGCGTCTTTGCATCGGAACGGTATTGTGACGTCAGGTAGGACACTATTTGGCCCTAGGACTCTATTTGGCCTGACAGCTCCAACCTCAAAATCAGATTGACTGATGGCCATGGTATGTTGGTGATAAATCATAAGTAACACCTCTTCACAGTTCTATTAAAGATATATTGTACAGACAAATGGATAATCAGTCTTTGTGTGTAAATGTGTGTATTGTGTGTGTGTGTCTGTGTGTGTATGTATGCGTGTGTGATGTGTGTGGTGTGCGTGTACGTGTAGTCTGAGGTGCAGCAGGTCTATGACATGAGCAGTCAGACATCTAAAGAGGAGCTGATTCTCTTCATCACTGTTCACCAGATGGACCTGGTCACTGAGTACACTGGACAGGTACACACACTCACACACTCACACCAGACAGGTACACACACACTCATACACTCACACCAGACAGGTACACGCACACTCATACACTCACACCAGACAGGTACACGCACTCACACTGCTAGTGTAGCCAAAATCTTATTTGGGGGAGGTCTCATCTTAAAATTATATATACACATACAATATTATATATATATTTATTATATATACATACAATATTATATATATATTTTTGGTACATATATGTATTATATATATTTATATGACATTATTCTAAAATAAAATAATAATATATGCAGTATTAAAATTTATTTTATCAAGAGGGACAGTGTACATTAATGAACATTAACATGTAAATACGCCCAATTATAGCCAAAAGGCTAGTTTCAGTTGGCAGTCCCACTGCCAGAGTGAAAAAAGGAAATTCAAGCAAAAAAAAGGCATTAAGTTAAAATATATGAAACATAAAATCCCAATACACAAAGAACAATGGGTATAAAAACAACAAGTGGTAAAACATAATTCTACTGCTAAAAATAATTTACTGCTTACCCACTAATGATCAAATTTTTGGTTAATTATCAACCATGTTTTGAGATTTCTTTTAAAGCAGTTGAATGAGGTTATTCTCTAATGTTCAGTGGGCGATGGTTCCATTCCCGGGCTGACCTGACTGAGAAAACCGACTATCCGAATATACTTTTTTTTAAAGGAATTTCACAGTCTCCTCTTGCTGACCCTCGAGTAGCACTGGTTGCTGCTGTTCTAAACTTGACTAGGCTGCATAGTGGTGGGGGGGCCAGGTTAAACCGGATTTTGAACATTAAACAGCAGTTCTTAGATGTGATCAGGTTGTCCCAACTTAAAAGTCTGTACTTATGGAGGACTGAACAGTGATGGTGTGATTTAGGTTTTTTGTCAAGTATTTTGAGAGCCTGTTTGTAAAGAGACATGACTGGTTTAAGGGTAGTGGAGTTGGCAGTAGACCAGGTGGGTAAGCAATAGTTAATGTGAGATAACATAACTCTAACCTAACCCTAACCAAACTATATATTTTAGTCATTTAGTCATTTAGCAGACGCTCTTATCCAGAGTGACTTACAGTAAGTACAGGGACATTCCCCCGAGGCAAGTAGGGTGAAGTGCCTTGCACAAGGACACAAACTAAAAACCGAACCACACACACAATCTCACAGGCTGATGTTCCCTCCAGACTGCGGCTCAGATCCTGTCCTCTCCGGTTCTAAGCCACTCCCTCCTGTTTGTCAACAAGAGCTCTGACGACTTCTTCCATCTCCAGGCGGCCTTCAGTGCCGCTGCTGCCCCCTTCAGGGGGAAGGTAGGTACTGCATTCACACACCTAACCCCCCGAACTAACCCTAATAACCGGAACTAATCCTAATAACCGGAACTAACCCTAACCATAATGTAACACCCTACTTGCCTCGGGGAGAATGTTCCTGTACTTACTGTAAGTCTATCTGGATAAGAGCGTCTGCTAAATGACTAAATGTAAATGTACTAATCTAGCCCTGTTCATTGTCACTTCTGTACCACCTCCCAAACTACAGAAGCACTAACTCTAACACTATATTTGTCTGAACCATATGTGTGTGTGTAACTGCTGTTCGTGCTGGTGGATGTGGACGAGCCCAGGAACCTGAACCATATGTGTGTGTGTGTGTGTGTGTGTAGCTGCTGTTCGTGCTGGTGGATGTGGACGAGCCAAGGAACGGCAGGATGTTGGAGTACTTCCGTGTTCGAGACGTGGAGGCTCCCTTGCTGCGATTGGTCAACTTGACAGACTATGTGACCTACCAGCTCCCCTCTGACACGCTGGACACGCCCACCATCACACACTTCTGCCAGTCATACCTGGAGGGCAAGGCCAAGGTACACACAGACACACACACATAGACAACTACACACACACTCACAAGCAAGTAACATGTGTGTATGTGGTGTGTGTGTACGTGTGTGTCTGCATGTGCTGTGTGTGTATATGGTGTGTGTGTGTGTTTAGCCCCGCCTGCAGAGCGAGCCAGCTCCAGCTGACTGGGACCAGCGTCTGGTGAAGGAGCTGGTGGGCTCTAACCTCGAGAGAGTCGCCTTCAACCCAGACAAAACTGTCTTCATCCTGTTCTGTGGGGACACACACTCTTACACACATACACAAACACACTTACACACACACTCTTACATACACACACACACACTCTTACACACATACACAAACACACTTACACACACACTCTTACATACACACATGCACACACACTGTTACCACACACACACTCTTACATACACACATGCACACACACTGTTACCACACACACACTCACATACACACATACATACACACACATACACACTCATCATGCTCTCTGTTGCAGATCTGCCCTACAGCCAGAGGAGTCGCTCTCTCTTCCTGTTGTGGGAGGAGCTTGGTACGGCCTTCCTGTCCAGAGATGATGTGGTCATCGCTCGCATTGACACGTCATCCAATGACATTAATCTGTCTCTGCAGGAGCCAAGCCCCGCCTTGCTCCTCTTCCCCGCCCTTCACGCAGAGAGGGTCGGTCACACCGTCTGTGTGTTTGTGTGTGTGTGAGAGAGAGAGGATGTGTGTGTGTATGTTATTGTGTGTGTGTGAGAGGTAACAGTATGTGTATTTTGCCAGGTGGTGATCTACAGAGGAGAGAAGACTCTGGAGGAGCTGAGGGGCTTTCTGGAGAGAGAGATAGAGAAAGCCAGCAGAGACAGAATCAAGGTTGTAAACCTGAACCAGCAGCTTTCATTGACACATGCCACATAACGTGTATTAGATGTATTTGACTGTAATGCACAATGTGTGTGTGCGTGTGTGTGTGTGTTTGTGTACGTGTGTGTGCGTGTTTCTGTGTATGTGTGTGTGCGTGTGTGTTTCTGTGTACGTGTGTGTGTGTGTGTTTCTGTGTACGTGTGTGTGCGTGTGTGTGTCTCTATGTGTGTGTTTGTGTCCAGGAAGAACAGGAGAGGAAGCAATACATTGAAGCACAGAAGGCAGCAGAGATCAAGGAAGAACTTTAGTATGGATGTTTAGCATGCAGTATGGTAGTGTATTGCATGGTATGGTAGGGTGTAGTAGATATTAAACCCTGTTTCAAAGTGTCCATCTCATTGTCTCATTGTCTCCTTTAAGAGACTTTTTTTTTAAAGTGAATCTCAAGTCTGGTGGTCATTACTGTTATTTATATGTGTAGTTTGACAAGAGCAGACCAGTCTAGACCAGAACATACCAGTCTAGTCCAGACCAGACCAGACCCAGACCATGCTAGTTCAGACCAGACCAGGACACCAGACTAGAACCAGGATGAAGCACTGAGGGTTCTAGAATGTCTGCAAATCAGAACTGTCATGATTTCGTGTTCTACATTTTGACCCAGATGCCTGTCCCCTTAAATCAAAATTAGCTTGATACCAGGGGTATATATATATATACACACACACACGCCCTGTCCTACACACATACATTTATTTAAAGATCTGTTTTTTCACAAATGTTCTTTTAAAGGGGTCATTGATTGCTAAATTGGTCATTGATTTTACCTTGTCATAGTTGAATAACGACAGTTCGGTGGGTAAAATGGATATACAGTGAACCAGTAGTCCATTGACACCTCTTTCCTATCTAAATCTCACAACTTGAAACTGCAGCTGTAAAACGATCGGTTTCGAAAAAGCTGAATTTGTGACGTCACAAATGTAGCATCACCTTGTCACGCCCCAACATTTACATACAAACCAGCCCTCTGGTTTTCTGGCCCAGGATCTCAGACACTAGTTTAGCTGCGCGCTGCTCTGTGTACGTCCACGGGAATTACAAAGGAGAAAGTTTGGAAGTTTTCAAAGGATATTGAAAATGGACCATCGTAAATGCAGTGTTCCAGGCTGTACAGGGACTGCTGACACTTTTCAGAGTCTTCCTAAGGAACAAAACACTCGACGGCCTGTGATGTTTGTCTATGAGAAAATCCCTGTGCAGTTCGACCCTCAATTACACATTTGCTCAAACCATTTCACCGAGGACAGTTTTGAAAACCTAGGACAATGTAAAGCAGGATTTGCTATGAAGTTGTTGCTGAAAAGAGGTGCTGTTCCGACCTTATGTTCATCACAACCGCAAGCTGTAGTATGACGTTGTCGCTAACAGTTATTAGCAATGCTAACGTATCCTGCCTGTATCTAGCATCAGTAGAATGTGTGATGATTTAGGTTATTGGCAATGGGGCTAACGTTATTTCATGTTCCTGACTGTGCTTCATTCAAATAAATAACCTGTTTTGTCATGTAAATCTACAATTCAAGATGCATGTGTAACAGACGTGGTCTTGCATCTCCGTCTGAGGCATACGGGCAACTGTCCGCTCCGACCAGGAGTCGAACCTACCACCTCTGACTTCCCAAGCGCCACCACTAACAACTACACCAACGAAAAGCTAGCGATTCGTTGCCGCGGGTGGCCTGTTACATACCTGAGGAGTGAGTTTCACCGACACACACCGGCTACACATGTTTGTCCAGATTCATTTTTCAGTAAGATAGCTAGAGATAACTGAAGCTGAGTTGAATCACGATAGTTTGTTTGCTAAGCTGTAGTGCTAACGACAACAGAAGTGGAAACAATTAACGTAATCATTTCAAATGATATCTAGTCAATCTGTTGAAAACAGTGTTGTGTAGACACAATAGATTTATTTGTAAGTTTTTATTTTAAGTCTCCACCTTCCATGTTTCAGTGAGTGCTGTTGGCTGTGTTGCATCTTTGCTCCGCAGTTTCACTCGTTGTAAACCAACCAATCAGCGTGCAGCTCATCTATATATTCATGAGAATACCATAAAAGGAGAAAACCTCTTGTTTTTTCCCAGGGCTATTTCCCAGGGTTGCATTAGCGCACATAGAACAGGACCCGGGCCATTTTCAGCCAAACCAACGTTACATTAGCCTGGTCCTGACCAGACTCTCGTACATTTCATTTGTACAGAGAGTCTGGCCTCGCTCCATTGACAAGCGTTGACTTCCTTGTAGGCGGGTACTCTGTTGAAGTTTAAAACTATTGGATCTGCCCAGAGCCACTCTGATCTTCCATAACCAATCGCTAGCGTTCACCTTAGCCAATTCCTTCACGACTACTGTAACAGAGCTAGCTGCCGTAGCTGGACAATCAAACTGTTCCCGAACCCCGTGGGGAGGAGGGCCACAACATCATGGCCACCAACAAAACTCAGCAAAACTTGTTCTTGCTCCGGCTTAGGTTATAGATATTCGGCACCGTTGCCGCAACGGACCGAAAGGCTTCGCTCGCATCTTTCTCCGCCGCCATTACAGAACTACAACACAAACTAGCGCACGACATCAACGTCATCGTTCACAGCCACTCCCTCTGTTCGCTGATTCGCCGGTAGAAAATCAACCTGAAAAATCTGACTTAGTACTGAATGGCCAGACCTTGTACAGAAGCAAAATCCAAATTGAGCGGTAGTAAGTAGGAGGGCAGAGCCAGGCTAACGTTACATACCCTATTCTGAGACCTTAAGGAACAGTGTGAAATACCACAAAAAAACAGTCAATGACTGCTTTAAACACTTATTAATATTAATGTCAAAACTACTGTTCCTCACTTATCTACAAATACCTCAATTATAAAGTGTTGTTTCATTGGTTAGGGTTATATTATAGTTTTGTTAGGGTTATGTTATAGTTATGTTAGGGTTATATTATAGTTAAATTAGGGTTATGTAACGTTTAGCCATATCTGCACTGAAATTGCGATACAAAAATGTGCATCTCCTAACAAAGAATGAAATGAATTAAATTAAGCATGACATTTATATTTAGAAAACTGGCTAACATAACCAGTTCACTGGAAATACGACTTGACAAATTTCCTCGTGAACTGTTAAAAAAGAGACGTTTGGTGAAAGTTCGGTTTGACCTGAAATGAGGTTTGACCTCAGAAATCCCAATATGGAATTTCTGCTTGGTTTTTCTGCTGTTGTCAATAATTTTTTATAGCTAAAATAAAATAAATTATAATGTGTGTATTTTTACAGTTATGTTGGGATGTATTGCAGTACAATTAGATAGTAAGACATATACCGTTTTTTTCCCTCCCATAATTGAATTCCATTATATAGCTATTTCGCTTGCAACAGCTCTGTACCTCTGTTGGTCGACTGTACTACAGCATACATGCCCAGTAAACCCTTGCTCCCCTCATTAAAGAGGTAATACAGTACTAAAGAAAGTTTGTTATACAAAATTATATAAAACTCTGTAGATTGGGTGTATGGCTAGGGTTATGGTGGTCATTTACATTTGCTTTCAATAAACCCTAACTTACAGAAAACGCAGTAGTTTTGATAGGCAGTAAGCGCGATCTTTGAAACATACCATGTCATAAAATAAGTGATGATGGTCTCTTCCTGCTCCCGCGGTCCCTGCACGGGGCACTGTATTCTGATCATCATTGAGCCCTGGTGACTGGTGGGCACACTTATATAGCATACACACGCGCACACCCATACACACATGCTCACACCAACACACGCAGAACTACGTTCATAATGACAAACACGCGTGCGCGCTCCAACATCAGCCTGGACCAAGGATTACAACTGTAGTGTTGCGCGCACAGCTGGCTCGTGTTTATGTAATACCGTGCTACGCGAGCTCCATAGCCGAGCGACATTGGTGACGTTAAAATATCAGTGCGTGTTGATATTCTGAGGATGGTGCTCGAGTGTTCGGCGGGAGGAAGCTCCCGATTCACACGCATGTACGCACGGACCCACGTCAGGCTGGACTGAGCACTCGGACATTCTGTGGGATCGCGAGGTTACTGAAGGGAGGACAAAGCGGACCGAGAGCACCCTGACCGGAGGGACGTCCCGTGGCCTTAGAGGGATAACGGGGCCGGTCGGTTTAGAGGTTATTGAGGTTGTTTGAGCAGCGGAATCTGCTTTGCATCTTGCCGTGTTGGAGCAGCCAAATCCATCTCCACCTCCACCCGGTGGACCGGAGCAGGCAGGGGGATGTAGGGGACGGATTAACAGGAGACAGACCGAGAAAAGAGCAGGGAGATGGGGAAGGATCAGGAGCTGCTGCAGGCCGTGAAGACCGAGGATCTGCTGACGGCTCAGCGGCTTCTACAGAGACCCAGAGCGGGGAAAGCAAGTGAGTTTCACCCCACCCCCTCACTCACGCTCACTCACACACACACTGGGCCGGGCGTCCTCACACACACAGGCCTAGTACGTCATGGCAGACGGTTGTGCATTGAGTCGCAAATCTGATGTCATATCGATGGAGTTAGCTCTCCCCTCTCCTTCCACCTCTCTGTAGTGCACACGTAAATAATAGGGTTCGATTTATATATAGTATATATCATAGGGTTACACTGTATATGTGTATATATGTATTAAGATTATATTAAGTGTAAACAGGTTATTTACATGTATAAATATTATGATCATGTTATGTGTACATGAACACTATACAGAAAGCATACTGTTTAATAAGATTTGATTATGTGTATGACTAGGGCTGTATTACTTGTGTTTCCTCTTGTCTCTGAATGGGATTATGATGGTCATGTGATGACAGAGAGGGCATGGCTACACAGTTAGTTCCTGCAAGAGTGTGTGTGTCTGTGTGTGTGTGTCTGTGCTTATGTGAAAGACACTACTACTGTTCTCAGGGAAGTGTGAGTGTGTGTGTGTGTGTGTGTCATACACACTACACCACTGCTCTCAGAGAAGGGATTACTGGTGTGTAAAGACGCCAGATGTTTTTAGTAATAATGTAGGCACCATGTGTGTGTGTGTGAGGTGTCTGCATGTGTATGTGAGGTGTATGTGTGAGGTATTTGTGTGTATGAGGTAAGTGTGTGTGTGTTTGCAGTGTGTGTGAGTGTGTGTGTTTGAAGTGTGTGAGTGAGTGACTGAGTGTGAGTGTGTTAGGCGTCAGGAGCAGGCCTGCAGTGGGCAGGAGTGTGTGTGTGTTTTAGATGTGCGAGTGAGTGAGTGAGTGTGTGAGTGTGTGAGTGTGTGAGTGAGTGTGTGTGAGGCGTCAGGAGAGGAAACGTGTTCGGAGGAGCAACAACACCTGTGATATTAGAGTGAGAGTGAGTGTGTGTGTGAGAGAGTGAGTGAGTGTGTGTGTGTGAGAGGGAGTGTGTGTGTGTGAGAGGGAGTGTGTGTGTGAGAGAGTGAGTGAGTGTGTGTGTGAGAGGGAGTGTGTGTATGTGAGAGGGAGTGTGTGTGTGAGAGAGTTCATGGGAGTGTGTGTGAGAGAGTTCATGGGAGTGACGTGTGATCTACAGGGAGTTGAAGTGATAATTAGATTTCAATTACAGTCAGAGTTTTACTCCTCCTTTCTCATCTCCCTCCCCCTGTTTCTCTCCCTCTCTTTCCCTCTCTCCCTCTCTCTCTCTCCCTCCCTCTCTCCCTCTCCCCTTCTCTCTCTCTCTCTCTCTCTCTCTCTCTCTCTCTCTCTCTCTCTCTCTCTCTCTCTCCTTCCCTGTTTCTCTCCCTCTCTCTCCCTCTCCCTGTTTCTCTCTCTCCCTCTCCCTGTTTCTCTCCCTCTCTCTCCCTCTCCCTGCTTTTCTCCCTCTTTCTCACTGTCTGTCTGTGTGTGTGTTTGTAAATTAATCTGTGACTGTGAACATTCCAGACAGAGAAAAGCAGAGTCCTACTCCTCCAACGCAACAACACATCATGTGACCATGTCCAGATCAGTGCATTTTGACAATGTAGAGGGAGAAGGGAGAAGAGAGGGACCGGAGAGGGAGAAGATAGAGGAAAGAGGGAGAGGGAGTAGAGAGAGGAGAGAGGGAGAGGGAGGAGAGAGGGAGAGGAGCAGTGACATGGAGATTGGGGAAGGCGAGTGGAGGGAGGGGGGGGGGGGGGGTGTCCAGCAAAGAAACCTGCCCAACTGTTTAATAATTCAGAGGTAAACCTGGTACCATGTGTACACACACATACACACACAGAGATGGATAGAAAGAGCCATAAAGAGGGTGGAAAAAGAGAGGATGTGAGAGAGGAGACCGGAGGAGAGAAAAGGAGAGAGAGGAGAAAGGAGAGGAGTATAGAGAGTAAGAGCGAGAGGAGGAGAGAAAGGTGGAGAGAGGAGAGAAGAGAGAGGAGGAAAGACAGCTTTTCCCCAGATTACAGATTATGCCCATCAGATGAGGATTATACCCCCTCTGTGTGTATGTGCAAGTATGGTGTGTGTGTGTTTTGTGTGTGTTGTATAAATGTGTGTTTTGTGTGTTCTAAGTGTGTGTGTGTGTTAAATCAGAAATTATATTTAGGTTAACACCAGCACACCTCTACTCTGCATATGGTAAACTCACATACACATATTCATATACACACAGTCACCACACTCATGCGTATACACACACTCATACACTATTGTCTATATTCACACACACTCATATACACACACACTCACACAGTGTGTCCATACACACTCCTACAAACTCACTCACACACACTCATATACTCACATGATATGCTGTTTGTTTGTGTTCTAGAATTGTTGGGAACAGCGAAGAGAGTTAATGTGAACTTTCAAGATACTGACGGGTAAGTGTTACACACATACACACACAGATACTCTCTCTCTCTCTCTCTCTCTCTCTCTCTCTCTCTCTCTCTCTCTCTCTCTCTCTCTCTCTCTCTCTCTCTCTCTCTCTCTCTCTCTCTCTCTCTCTCATACACACACACAGAGTTACACTATCTCTCTCTCTCTCTCTCTCTCTCTCACACCACACACACAGAGATACACTCTATCTCTCTCTCTCTCTCATACACACACACAGAGATACACTATCTCTCTCTCTCTCTCTCTCTCTCTCTCTCTCTCTCTCTCTCTCTCTCTCTCTCACACACACACACACACAGAGATACACTCTCTCTCTCTCTCTCTCTCATACACACACACACAGAGTTACACTCTATCCTCTCTCTCTCTCTCATACACACACACAGAGATACACTATCTCTCTCTCTCTCTCTCTCTCTCTCACACACACACACAGAGATACACACTCTCTCTCTCTCACACACACACAGAGATACACTATCTCTCTCTCACACACACACACACACAGAGATACACTCTCTCTCTCTCACACACACACACACACACATACACACACACACACACACAGAGATACACTCTCTCTCTTTCGCACAGACACATACATTTACATTTATGCATTTAGCAGACGCTTTTATCCAAAACGACTTCGAAAAGAGAGAGTTTTACAAAAGTGCATAGGTCACTGATCATAACAACGAGATAGCCCCAAACATTGCGGGTAGCCAAACATGAAGCATACATTGTGAAAACCAAATAAGTCCCAAAGGGAAGAACAATAAGAGCATGTAGTTAGACAAGTTACAATTAAACAGCAAGAACCACAAAAGTGTAAGAGTGTACCCTGTGGAAAAAAGCAAGCAACAATAATATATTTCACGGCGAGTATTCCGACACAACACAAACACTAACACTTCCTGTTCCGACACAACACTAACACTTCCTGTTACATTTACATTTAGTCATTTAGCAGACGCGCTTATCCAAAGCGACTCACAGTAAGTACAGGGACATTCTCGAGGCAAGTAGGGTGAAGTGCCTTGCCTAAGGACACAACGTCATTTGGTTGGCATAGCCGGGAATCGAACTAGCAACCTTCTGATTACTAGCACGATTCCCTAACCACTCAGCCATCTGACTCCCTGTTCCGACAACACAAACACTAACACTTCCTGTTCCGACACAACAGTAACACTTCCTGTTCCGACACAACACAAACACTAACACTTCCTGTTCCGACAACACTAACACTTCCTGTTCCGACAACACTAACATTAACACTTCCTGTTCCGACAACACTAACACTTCCTGTTCCGACACAACACAAACACTAACACTTCCTGTTCCGACAACACAAACACTAACACTTCCTGTTCCGACAACACTAACACTTCCTGTTCCGACAACACTAACACTTCCTGTTCCGACACAACACTAACACTTCCTGTTCCGACAACACTAACACTTCCTGTTCCGACAACACTAACACTTCCTGTTCCGACAACACTAACACTTCCTGTTCCGACACAACACTAACACTTCCTGTTCCGACAACACAAACACTAACACTTCCTGTTCCAACAACACTAACACTTCCTGTTCCGACACAACACTAACACTTCCTGTTCCGACAACACTAACACTTCCTGTTCCGACACAACACAAATAATAACACTTCCTGTTCCGACACAACACAAACACTAACACTTCCTGTTCTGACACAATACAAACACTAACACTTCCTGTTCCGACACAACACAAACACTAACACTTCCTGTTCCCAAAGACACAGGAACACTCTCTCAGACACACACATACACACAGATACACTCTGTCACAACCTCTCTCTTAGAGAGAGAGTAACCACAGGGGTTAGGGTTAGCCCCTCACCAGCACTATAGTAACATCCAGACCTCACGTATGGAGCAGAAAGTGTGTGTATGTGTATATGTGTATGTGTGTGTGTGGTCTCTTTTGGTGTTGCACTCCATCCCTCTCTCTTGTGACCTACTTCCATTAATAAGCAATCTCTCTGCCCTGAAGCATGGTCGCATGCACACACACACACATACAGATACACACCACAGTTCTACAGTAGAGACCATACTTCTATTGCAATAGTAAAATAATAGAATATTACTTTACTTTCCATCCAGTGAGGAAATGTTTCTTTGGCATCAGATTCCATGAAAGAGATTACAGACAGACAGTCCACTCTCCAGTCACCAAAGATATTCACATATACTCACAGCAGGCCTGTTCCTACTGCACTAGATGGATAAATACATCTCTATGTGTTTGTGCAGGCTGTCTGCCCTGCACTATGCAGCCCTCAGTGGGAACAGAGACCTGCTGTCCCTGCTGCTGGAGGCCCAGGCCACGGTGGACATCAAGGACAACAAAGGTGCCCGTACCTCCCCTCCTCCCCCCCTCCTCCCCCTCCCTCCTCCCCCCCCCTCCTCCCCTCCTCCTCCCCTACTCCTTACCCCCCTCCCTCCCCTACTCCATACCCCCCTCCTCCCCTACTCCTTACCCACCTCCTCCCCCCCCCTCCTCCTCCCCCCCTCCTCCCCTCCCCCTCCTCCCCTACTCCTTACCCCCCTCCTCCCCCCCCCTCCTCCTCCCCCTCCTCCCCCCCTCCTCCCCTACTCCATACCCCCCTCCTCCCCTCCCTCCTCCCCTCCTCCCCTACTCCTTACCGACCTCCTCCCCCCCTCCTCCTCCCCTCCTCCTCCTCCCCTACTCCTCTCCCCCCCCTCCTCCCCCCCCCTCCTCCCCTACTCCATATCCCCCTCCTCCTGTGTGTTGGTGTGTGTGTGATGGTGTGTGTGATGGTGTGTGTGTGATGGTGTGTGTGTGATGTGTGTGTGTGTTGGTGTGTGTGTGTGTGTGTGATGGTGTGTGTGTGATGGTGTGTGTGTGATGGTGTGTGTGTGTGTGATGGTGTGTGTGTGTGTGATGGTGTGTGTGTGTGTGATGGTGTGTGTGTGATGGTGTGTGTGTGATGGTGTGTGTGTGTGTGATGGTGTGTGTGTGATGGTGTGTGTGATGGTGTGTGTGTGATGGTGTGTGTGTGTGTGATGTGTGTGTGTGATGGTGTGTGTGTGTGTGATGGTGTGTGTGTGATGGTGTGTGTGTGTGTGTGTGTGTGTGTGATGGTGTGTGTGTGTGTGTGTGATGGTGTGTGTGATGGTGTGTGTGTGTGTTGGTGTGTGTGTGATGGTGTGTGTGTCATGGTGTGTGTGTGATGGTGTGTGTGTGTGTGATGTGTGTGTGTGATGGTGTGTGTGTGTGTGATGGTGTGTGTGTGATGGTGTGTGTGTGTGTGTGTCATCAGGAATGCGTCCTCTACACTATGCTTCGTGGCAGGGAAAGACTGAACCAATGAAAATGCTTCTGAAGGCGGGCTCATCGGTGAATGGCCAATCAGAGGAGGGTCAGATCCCGCTCCACCTATCGGCCCAGCATGGACACTATGACGGGGTAACCAATCACAGCACTCCACACTCCGGTCAATAAAATGAGACTTGATTTGTCTGCAGGGTGTTGAACAGCCACTGGACGCCTCTTTGAATGAAAGCTGCTGAGCAAACATGCAATATTAATAATAACATGACATCACTGGCTCCTGTGTGAGTAATAATAACATGACATCACTGGCTCCTGTGTGAGTAACAATAACATGACATCACTGGCTCCTGTGTGAGTAACAATAACATGACATCACTGGCTCCTGTGTGAGTAATAATAACATGACATCACTGGCTCCTGTGTAAGTAGAGCTGCAGCACTAACAAGGCTATCTATAACAGCTGGACTCAGAATCAGAAGCAGAATTCAGTTTTATTTGCCATGTAGGTTTACACAAACACATAATTTACTGTGGCAGGAAGGTGCAAACATAATAAACATATACGGATCTTAAATTAAGTTAAAAAGTACAATAGTTTAACAAATTCTAAGAACTAAACAATCAAAAAAAGTAAATCATTTAGAATATAAGATATATATATATACGTATATATAAACCCCTAACAGCTTGGCACCTCCTCCTCATGCTGGTCACCAGCCTGGTCACACACTGCTGAGGGATGGCATCCCATTCCTCAACCAGGATTTGTCGCAAGTCAGCCAACATGTTTGCGTTGGTCACTCTGGCATGTACAGCACGCCCAAGCTGATCCCACTTGAAGCTCAAAACGAGTGTGAATACCAACAGAAGAATATTGCAGGGGATTTTGGCAATTATTTTTGGGCTGCTACCCACACGGTTAGCTGTGTTGCTCATTCCACGAATGCACGATCCTTACAAGTTGTACCTCGTTGTAAAGGTGACTAATCAGGCTTTCCAACAATATACAATACAATACCAATTGGTATTATTGAAGGGGAGGAATAATCGACCTAAATAACGTTTCCGAACTTTTTTTGAGGGGTTTATATAAAAACAAGAATAAGAATATAAGAATATAAGAATATGAGTATGAATATGAATATGAATGAGAAGCATGAATGGGTAACATAGTGCTAATGAGATTCAGGTGGCTTGTGCATAGTGCAATAGATCATATTTAAATATTTAAATGTCAGTGGCAGTCTTCAACAACAAGCAATCAATCAGGGAGTCAGGTGGCTGATCGGTTAGGGAATCGGGCTGGTAATCAGAAGGTTGCCGGTTCGATTCCCTGCCGTGATAAATGACGTTGTGTCCTTGGGCAAGGCACTTCACCCTACTTGCCTCGGGGGAATGTCCCTGTACTTACTGTAAGTCGCTCTGGATAAGAGCGTGTGCTAAATGATTAAATGTAAATCAGGAAGTGATTCTGTTTCTCTGTTTCTCTGTGTGTGTGTGTGTGTGTGTATGAGTCTGGTCTATGCATGTGTGTGTGTCTGGTCTCTGCATGTGTGTGTGTGTCTGGTCTCTGCATGTGTGTCTGGTCTCTGCATGTGTGTGTGTCTGGTCTCTGCATGTGTGTGTGTCTGATCTCTGTATGTGTGTGTGTCTGGTCTCTGTATGTGTGTGTGTATGTGTCTGGTCTCTGTATGTGTGTGTGTCTGGTCTCTGTATGTGTGTGTGTATGTGTCTGGTCTCTGTATGTGTGTCTCTAGTCAGAGATGCTCCTGCAGCACCAGTCAAACCCATGTCTGTCAGACGCAGCAAGGAAGACTCCTCTGGACCTGGCCTGTGAATTTGGACGAGTCGGGGTGAGACCTCCTTCTCAGATCACCTGCCTGTCTGTCTGCCTGTCTGTCTGTCTGCCTGTCAGTCTGCCTGTCTGTATCTCTATACCTCCTCATTTTACTCTTTAAGTCTCTGCCTAGTCATGATGTGGGTGTCGTCATGGTAACTCTTTGGTGTGTGTGTGTGTGTGCAGGTAGTGCAGCTGCTACTCAGCAGTAACATGTGTGCCGCCATGTTGGAGCCCAAACCGTCGGACCCCACCGGAGTCTCTCCTCTCCACCTCGCTGCAAAGAACGGACACATTGATGTCATCCGGTCAGAACCCTAACCCATCCGGTCAGAACCACACAACTCTAACCCTAATTCAACCATACATAGTCTAACCTATGTGTGTGGTGTGTGTGGTGTGTCTGTATGGTGTGTGTATGGTGTGTGCGTATGGTGTATGGTGTGTGCGTATGGTGTATGGTGTGTGTGTATGGTGTGTGTGTATGGTGTATGGTGTGTGTATGGTGTGTGTGTATGGTGTATGGTGTGTGCGTATGGTGTATGGTGTGTGCGTATGGTGTGTGCGTATGGTGTATGGTGTGTGCGTATGGTGTATGGTGTGTGTGTATGGTGTATGGTGTGTGCGTATGGTGTATGGTGTGTGTATGGTGTGTGTGTATGGTGTATGGTGTGTGCGTATGGTGTGTGTATGGTGTGTGTGTATGGTGTATGGTGTGTGTGTATGGTGTATGGTGTGTGCGTATGGTGTATGGTGTGTGCGTATGGTGTATGGTGTGTGCGTATGGTGTATGGTGTGTGCGTATGGTGTATGGTGTGTGTGTATGGTGTGTGCGTATGGTGTATGGAGTGTGCGTATGGTGTATGGTGTGTGCGTATGGTGTATGGTGTGTGTATGGTGTGTGCGTATGGTGTATGGTGTGTGCGTATGGTGTATGGTGTGTGCGTATGGTGTATGGTGTGTGCGTATGGTGTATGGTGTGTGCGTATGGTGTATGGTGTGTGCGTATGGTGTATGGTGTGTTGCAGGCTGCTGATCCAGGCTGGTATAGACATCAACAGGCAGTCAGAGTCGGGCACGGCACTCCACCAGGCTGCCCTCTGTGGTAAGACAGAGGTAGTACGCCTGCTGCTGGACGTGAGTTAACCTCTAACGCTAACTCTACACACACCATACACACACACACACACACTAACGCTAACCCTACACACACCATACAATCACACATACACTCACACACTTGTACCCTCAGAGTGGGATCAGCGCAGGAGTGAGGAACACACTCTGCCAAACGGCTCTGGACATCGTCAACCAGTTCACCACCACACAGGCCAGCAGAGAGATCAAGCAGCTGCTGAGAGGTGAGGAGGGGGGAGGAGGAGTGGGAGGGGGGAGGAGGAGGGGGAGTGGGAGGGGGGAGGAGGAGGGGGAGGGGGAGGGGGAGGAGGGAGAAGGGGTAGGAGGAGGGCAGAGGGGGAGAAGGAGGGGGAGGAGGAGGGAGGAGGAGGGGGAGGGAGGAGGAGGGGGGAGGAGGAGGAGGGGGAGGAGGGAGGGGGAGGAGGGAGGGTTCGAGTAACTGTGTACGTGTATGTGTGTGATGTGTGTGTATGTGTGTGTGTATCATAGATGCGTCCGCGGCCATGCAGGTGAGAGCGCTGAAGGACTACTGCAACAACTATGACCTGACCAGCCTCAATATCAAGACTGGAGACATCATCACGGTACACACACTTTCACACACACACTCTCTCAAACTTCACACTCACACCTCACACACACATTCACATGCACTCACACCGGGTTGTGTGTGTGTTTGGTGTGTGTGTGTCAGGTTTTGGAGCAGCACACTGACGGGAGATGGAAGGGTTGTATCCATGACAACCGGACAGGAAATGACCGTGTGGGCTACTTCCCATCCAACATGGTGGAGGTGATCAAGAGGGCAGGTGACCAATCACATCGCGGCAGAAGTGTGGATGTGAGAGAGAGAGTATATGAGAGTTCTAGCAGTAGCAAAACTCCACCAGTCACAACCTTGATGTCCATAGCCCCCTCCGGCTCTCCCTCCCTCCCTCTCCTCCCTCCTCCCTCTCCTCCCTTCCTGTCTCTCTCCCTCTCTCCCTCTCTCCCTCCTCCTCCCTCCCTCTCTCCCTCTCTCCCTCTCTCCCTCTCTACCTCTCTCCTCCTACAGTTCCTGGCTCTGCCACCATTCAGTTTGCATGGTTCACCTCTATGCTTCATGTTAGATTCCATTGTTTTTGCTTCGTAAGTTCTTCATTCTAAGTTTGTATTTTATCTTCTAATATTAGTTGTATTTTAGCTCATATAAGTTTATACTTTCTTTAGATTTCTTACATAAATTATTATATTCATTAGTTTATTTCTTTAAAATCCGTTTATATTTTCTTCAGTGTTAGTTTATATTTTGACTGACTTGTGTTTGGGTTGTTGTCGTTTGCCTTTCCTCTTCCTGGTCTGCACATAGGCCACACCCCCTCCCCACAGAGCCACACCCTCCTGTTGCGTAGACCCGCCCAATCCCCTTGCCCTGCCCTCCCTGTCAACGGCCACGCCTCTCATTTCTTTCCTCTTCCTTCTTCTCCTGAAACTCACTCCTTCACCCAGATTCCTCTGTTCTCCTCCTTTGGCTATGCTACACTTCCTCCCCCCCCCCCTCCTCTCTTCCCCTCTGCCACCCCTGCCCCTCCCCTCTCCACCCCTCCTCCCCCTGCCCCTCTTCTCTCCACGAATCAGGAGCAGCACAGTCAGACAGGTACCTAGCAACCATCTGATCTTATTAACATAAAGTAACATCAGTTATGGCAACAACATATTACATCATCCCGCCCACCAGCATAAGAGCCAATAGCATCCCACCACCCAGAAGACAATAGCGTCATTTCACCCAGCAGACCACCAGACCAGTTACCCTGACTACCAGACCACCAGAACAGTTACCCTGACTACCAGACTACCCGACCAGTTACCCTGACTACCAGACCTGTTAACCCGGCTACCACACTATCAGACCACCAGACCAGTGACCCTGACTACCAGACTACCAGACCAGTTACCCTGGCTAGCACACTATTAGACCACCAGACCAGTTACCCTGACTACCAGACCAGTTACCCTGACTACCAGACTACCAGACCAGTTACCCTGACTACCAAATTATCAGATTACCAGACCAGCCAACTATCAGATTACTCTACAGTTTTTAACACTTGATTGCTTCAAGTGGAGGCAGTATCCTGCCTGGTGCACTCTGATTGGCTGCTACTGGCTCTCCAACACAATCTTTCATGCCATTGGTTCCTTCCCCTCTAGTATAGTCTAGTAAGTGTGTGTGTGTTACAATTACTGTGTGTGTATAAGTGTGAGTGTATGAGTGTGATGAATGGCTGTGCTTCCTTTTTCATGGGGTTTTTCTGACAGTTACGGATGCTGTGTGTATGTGTGTGCGTGTGTGCATGTGTGTGCTGGTGTGAGTGTGTGTGTGTGTGTATGGTGTGTGTATGGTGTGTGTGTGTGTGTATGGTGTGTGTGTGTGTATGGTGTGTGTGTGGGTGTGTATGGTGTGTGTGTGTGTGTGTGTGTGTGTGTGTATGGTGTGTGTGTATGGTGTGTGTGTGTGTGTATGGTGTGTGTGTGTGTGTGTGTGTATGGTGTGTGTGTATGGTGTGTGTGTGTGTATGGTGTGTGTGTGTGTATGGTGTGTGTGTGGGTGTGTATGGTGTGTGTGTGTGTGTGTATGGTGTGTGTGTGTGTGTGTGTATGGTGTGTGTGTATGGTGTGTGTGTGTGTGTATGGTGTGTGTGTGTGTGTGTGTGTGTATGGTGTGTGTGTGTATGGTGTGTGTGTGTGTGTATGGTGTGTGTGTATGTGTATGGTGTGTGTGTGTGTGTATGGTGTGTGTGTGTGTGTATGGTGTGTGTGTGGGTGTGTATGGTGTGTGTGTGTGTGTATGGTGTGTGTGTGTGTATGGTGTGTGTGTGGGTGTGTATGGTGTGTGTGTGTGTGTGTGTGTATGGTGTGTGTGTGTGTGTGTGTGTATGGTGTGTGTGTATGGTGTGTGTGTGTGTGTATGGTGTGTGTGTGTGTGTATGGTGTGTGTGTGTATGGTGTGTGTGTGTGTATGGTGTGTGTGTGTGTATGGTGTGTGTGTGTGTATGGTGTGTGTGTGGGTGTGTATGGTGTGTGTGTGTGTGTATGGTGTGTGTGTGTGTGTGTGTATGGTGTGTGTGTATGGTGTGTGTGTATGGTGTGTGTGTATGGTGTGTGTGTATGGTGTGTGTGTGTGTGTATGGTGTGTGTGTGTATGGTGTGTGTGTGTGTATGGTGTGTGTGTGGGTGTGTATGGTGTGTGTGTGTGTGTGTGTGTATGGTGTGTGTGTGTATGGTGTGTGTGTGTGTATGGTGTGTGTGTGGGTGTGTATGGTGTGTGTGTGTGTGTGTGTGTATGGTGTGTGTGTGTGTATGGTGTGTGTGTGGGTGTGTATGGTGTGTGTGTGTGTGTGTGTGTATGGTGTGTGTGTGTGTGTGTGTGTATGGTGTGTGTGTATGGTGTGTGTGTGTGTGTATGGTGTGTGTGTGTGTGTATGGTGTGTGTGTGTATGGTGTGTGTGTGTGTATGGTGTGTGTGTGTGTATGGTGTGTGTGTGTGTATGGTGTGTGTGTGGGTGTGTATGGTGTGTGTGTGTGTGTGTGTATGGTGTGTGTGTGTGTGTGTGTATGGTGTGTGTGTATGGTGTGTGTGTGTGTGTATGGTGTGTGTGTGTATGGTGTGTGTGTGTGTATGGTGTGTGTGTGTATGGTGTGTGTGTGTGTGTATGGTGTGTGTGTGTGTGTATGGTGTGTGTGTGTATGGTGTGTGTGTGTGTATGGTGTGTGTGTGTATGGTGTGTGTGTGTGTGTATGGTGTGTGTGTGTGTGTGTGGTGTGTGTGTGTATGGTGTGTGTGTGTGTATGGTGTGTGTGTGTATGGTGTGTGTGTGTGTGTATGGTGTGTGTGTGTGTGTATGGTGTGTGTGTGTATGGTGTGTGTGTGTGTGTGTGGTGTGTGTGTGTATGGTGTGTGTGTGTGTGTATGGTGTGTGTGTGTATGGTGTGTGTGTATGGTGTGTGTGTGTGTGTATGGTGTGTGTGTGTGTGTGTATGGTGTGTGTGTGTGTGTATGGTGTGTGTGTGTGTATGGTGTGTGTGTGTGTGTATGGTGTGTGTGTGTGTGTATGGTGTGTGTGTGTATGGTGTGTGTGTGTATGGTGTGTGTGTGTATGGTGTGTGTGTGTGTATGGTGTGTGTGTATGGTGTGTGTGTGTGTGTATGGTGTGTGTGTGTGTATGGTGTGTGTGTATGGTGTGTGTGTGTGTATGGTGTGTGTGTATGGTGTGTGTGTGTATGGTGTGTGTGTGTATGGTGTGTGTGTATGGTGTGTGTGTATGGTGTGTGTGTGTATGGTGTGTGTGTGTGTGTATGGTGTGTGTGTGTATGGTGTGTGTGTGTGTGTATGGTGTGTGTGTGTATGGTGTATGTGTATGGTGTGTGTGTGTATGGTGTGTGTGTGTGTGTATGGTGTGTGTGTGTGTGTATGGTGTGTGTGTGTGTGTATGGTGTGTGTGTATGGTGTGTGTGTATGGTGTGTGTGTATGGTGTGTGTGTGTGTGTGGTGTGTGTGTATGGTGTGTGTGTGGTGTGTGTGTGTATGGTGTGTGTGTGTGTATGGTGTGTGTGTGTGTGTGGTGTGTGTGTGTATGGTGTGTGTGTGTGTGTATGGTGTGTGTGTGTGTGTATGGTGTGTGTGTGTGTGTATGGTGTGTGTGTGGTGTGTGTGTGTATGGTGTGTGTGTGTGTATGGTGTGTGTGTATGGTGTGTGTGTGTGTGTATGGTGTGTGTGTGTGTGTGTATGGTGTGTGTGTGTATGGTGTGTGTGTGTGTATGGTGTGTGTGTGTATGGTGTGTGTGTGTATGGTGTGTGTGTGTGTGTGTGTATGGTGTGTGTGTATGGTGTGTGTGTGTGTGTATGGTGTGTGTGTGTATGGTGTGTGTGTATGGTGTGTGTGTGTGTGTGTGGTGTGTGTGTATGGTGTGTGTGTGTGTGTGTGGTGTGTGTGTATGGTGTGTGTGTGTGTGTATGGTGTGTGTGTGTATGGTGTGTGTGTGTATGGTGTGTGTGTGTGTATGGTGTGTGTGTGTGTGTATGGTGTGTGTGTGTATGGTGTGTGTGTGTATGGTGTGTGTGTGTATGGTGTGTGTGTGTATGGTGTGTGTATGGTGTGTGTATGGTGTGTGTGTGTGTGTGTGGTGTGTGTGTGTATGGTGTGTGTGTGTATGGTGTGTGTGTGTGTGTATGGTGTGTGTGTGTATGGTGTGTGTGTGTATGGTGTGTGTGTGTATGGTGTGTGTGTGTATGGTGTGTGTATGGTGTGTGTATGGTGTGTGTGTGTGTGTGTGGTGTGTGTGTGTATGGTGTGTGTGTGTGTGGTGTGTGTGTGTATGGTGTGTGTGTGTGTGGTGTGTGTGTGTGTGCTCCAGGTACGAGGGGTTCCAGCCCCCCAGGCTCCCCTACACTGGGCCAGCAGGGCGGCAGCATTGAGGACATCTGGGTTCTGAGGAAGCCCCTGGCAGGTTAGACTCTAGCTAGCTAACCCTAACATCTGGGTTCTGAGGAAGCCCCTGGCAGGTTAGACTCTAGCTAGCTAACCCTAACATCTGGGTTCTGAGGAAGCCCCTGGCAGGTTAGACTCTAGCTAGCTAACCCTAACATCTGGGTTCTGAGGAAGCCCCTGGCAGGTTAGACTCTAGCTAGCTAACCCTAACATCTGGGTTCTGAGGAAGCCCCTGGCAGGTTAGACTCTAGCTAGCTAACCCTAACATCTGGGTTCTGAGGAAGCCCCTGGCAGGTTAGACTCTAGCTAGCTAACCCTAACATCTGGGTTCTGAGGAAGCCCCTGGCAGGTTAGACTCTAGCTAGCTAACCCTAACATCTGGGTTCTGAGGAAGCCCCTGGCAGGTTAGACTCTAGCTAGCTAACCCTAACATCTGGGTTCTGAGGAAGCCCCTGGCAGGTTAGACTCTAGCTAGCTAACCCTAACATCTGGGTTCTGAGGAAGCCCCTGGCAGGTTAGACTCTAGCTAGCTAACCCTAACATCTGGGTTCTGAGGAAGCCCCTGGCAGGTTAGACTCTAGCTAGCTAACCCTAACATCTGGGTTCTGAGGAAGCCCCTGGCAGGTTAGACTCTAGCTAGCTAACCCTAACATCTGGGTTCTGAGGAAGCCCCTGGCAGGTTAGACTCTAGCTAGCTAACCCTAACATCTGGGTTCTGAGGAAGCCCCTGGCAGGTTAGACTCTAGCTAGCTAACCCTAACATCTGGGTTCTGAGGAAGCCCCTGGCAGGTTAGACTCTAGCTAGCTAACCCTAACATCTGGGTTCTGAGGAAGCCCCTGGCAGGTTAGACTCTAGCTAGCTAACCCTAACATCTGGGTTCTGAGGAAGCCCCTGGCAGGTTAGACTCTAGCTAGCTAACCCTAACATCTGGGTTCTGAGGAAGCCCCTGGCAGGTTAGACTCTAGCTAGCTAACCCTAACATCTGGGTTCTGAGGAAGCCCCTGGCAGGTTAGACTCTAGCTAGCTAACCCTAACATCTGGGTTCTGAGGAAGCCCCTGGCAGGTTAGACTCTAGCTAGCTAACCCTAACATCTGGGTTCTGAGGAAGCCCCTGGCAGGTTAGACTCTAGCTAGCTAACCCTAACATCTGGGTTCTGAGGAAGCCCCTGGCAGGTTAGACTCTAGCTAGCTAACCCTAACATCTGGGTTCTGAGGAAGCCCCTGGCAGGTTAGACTCTAGCTAGCTAACCCTAACATCTGGGTTCTGAGGAAGCCCCTGGCAGGTTAGACTCTAGCTAGCTAACCCTAACATCTGGGTTCTGAGGAAGCCCCTGGCAGGTTAGACTCTAGCTAGCTAACCCTAACATCTGGGTTCTGAGGAAGCCCCTGGCAGGTTAGACTCTAGCTAGCTAACCCTAACATCTGGGTTCTGAGGAAGCCCCTGGCAGGTTAGACTCTAGCTAGCTAACCCTAACATCTGGGTTCTGAGGAAGCCCCTGGCAGGTTAGACTCTAGCTAGCTAACCCTAACATCTGGGTTCTGAGGAAGCCCCTGGCAGGTTAGACTCTAGCTAGCTAACCCTAACATCTGGGTTCTGAGGAAGCCCCTGGCAGGTTAGACTCTAGCTAGCTAACCCTAACATCTGGGTTCTGAGGAAGCCCCTGGCAGGTTAGACTCTAGCTAGCTAACCCTAACATCTGGGTTCTGAGGAAGCCCCTGGCAGGTTAGACTCTAGCTAGCTAACCCTAACCCTAACCACCCACACAAACTCACACACCCATCCATATATGTATATATGTGTGTGCAAGTGTATTTATAATGTGTGTGTGTTTATAATATGTGTGTGTGTGTAATATGTGTTGGTGTATGTAACAGGAGGAGACAGGAGTGGCAGTGTGGCCAGTATAAGTAGTGTTCGTTCCACAGGCAGCAGCCAGGCCTCGGGAAACATACAGACGATCAACACGCCTCCCCCTAGCTCACACGCTAGCAACATGCCTCCCCCTAGCTCACACGCTAGCAACATGCCTCCCCATAGCTCACACGCTAGCAACATGTCTGGCCTCAACACACACGGGCTGAACGCTCCAGGTCTCCATGCACAGGCAGAGGGAGTTAAGGTGTGTTGGTTTTCCTGGTTCCTACTTGCCTCACAGTGTGTACTGTACTCTCACTGAACATGTTTACATGGTGTGTGTGTGCATGTCCTCTGTAGCTTCTTGCTACTGTCTTGTCCCAGTCAGTGAAAGCCAAAGAGCATCTACTGGAGCAGTCACGATCAGTGGAGCAGTCAGCAGGTATGCACACACAGACACACACAGACACACACATACACCTACACACACAGACACACACCACACATACACACACAGACACACACCACACATACACACACACAGACACACATACACCTACACACATACACACACCACACGTTCACACAGACACAAACCACACATACACACACAGACACACACCACACATACACACACACACACACAGACACACACCACACATACACACATATACACACAGACACACACCACACATTCACATGGCACACAGACACACACAGACACACATCACACATACACAGACAACACATACATACAGACACACACCACACCTACATACACACACAGACACAAACACACAGTCACAAACGCACCTACACACACACCCTCAATCACTCAAAGTATTTACAACATGCTTGCACTCTCTCTTCTTTTCTCTCATTCTCTCTCCATCTCTATCTCCTTTCTCCTCCTCTCTTCATCTCTATCTCCTTTCTCCTCCTCTCTTCATCTCTATCTCCTTTATCCTCCTCTGTCCATCTCTATCTCCTTTCTCCTTCTCTCTTCATCTCTGTCCATCGCTATTTCCTCTTCTCTCTCTCCTCTCCTCTCTCTCCTTCTCTTTCAGCCTCCTGTGCTCAAGAGCAGAGGTCATTTGAACGGAAGGTAGAAGCAGAGGTGGCTGATGGGAAGGTGAGTTATCCTGCTCTGTGGACTGGCCCGTCACCATGGAGACACAGACAGAGCCCCGGCCTGCAGGCCCACACTGTGTTCTCTAGAACCAGCTGAGAGAGTGTTCTGTGTTCTAGAACGAGGCAGTTCTAGAGCTGAGAGAGTGTTCTGTGTTCTAGAACGAGGCAGTTCTAGAGCTGAGAGAATGTTCTGTGTTCTAGAACGAGGCAGTAGTGGCGTGGCTCAGTGAGTTTCAGCTGCAGTTCTACACCACCCACTTCCTCACGGCAGGATATGACCTCGACACCGTTAGCTGCATGAGCCCTGAGGTAAGGTCACCTGACCTCAGCCCTGCTCTCCAGCCCCGCCCCCTGTCTGTCTGTCCAGGCTCCACCCAGCCCAGCTGGCCAATCAGCTATCAGACCACTCCCTGACCTCTGACCCGGATGATGTCATCATAACCCTCCTGTCTGTGTCACCTGACCCCGGTGTGAGTCCTCAGAGATAGCCAATCACCTCTCATTCTGCCTGCATCATTTGTATATACTTGATGCAACCTGTTTTGCATGTGACGAACAACCTGTAGTAGAGTTGTCTGTGTGTGTGTCTGTGTGTGTATCTGTGTGTGTGTGTGTGTGTGTGTCTGTGTGTGTCTGGGTGTGTGACTGTGTCTGCGAGTGTGTGTGTCTGTGTCTGTAATGTATAACTGTAATGTGCAAATATCGGTGTCTCTGTATGTGTGCAAGCGAAAGCAACACATTGTACCCGGGTGTGTAACAATAACTGTCCTCTGCATGTGTGTGCGTGCCTATGTGCACATGTGTGTTTGCCTGCTTGTGTGTATGTGTGCATGCTTGTGTGTGTGTGTGCGCATGCATGCGTGTTTATGTGTGTGTGTGCATGCGCGTGTGTGTGTGTGAATGCGTGTGTATGTGTGTGCATGCATGCTTGTGTGTATGTGTGCATGCGTACTTGTGTGTGTGTGCATGTGTGCTTGTGTGTGTGCATGTGTGTGTGCATGCGTGCTTGTGTGTGTGTGCATGCGTGCTTGTATGTGTGCTTGTGTGTGCATGCGTGCTTGTGTGTGTGTGCATGCGTGCTTGTGTGTGTGCATGTGTGCTTGTGTGTGCATGCGTGCTTGTGTGTGTGTGTGCATGCATGCTTGTGTGTGTTAGGATCTGACTGCTATTGGAGTGACTAAGCCAGGACATCGTAAGAAGCTGACAGCTGAGATCAGCAAGTTGCCTTCCACAGAGTGGCTGCCAGAATACCGACCTGTAAGAATACACTTGTACCTAAAACATATACGCACAAAAACCTGTACCTAAAACATACACACACACCTGTACAGTTACATTCACCATGTATGGGCATGATACTGTGTGGGAAAAACACTTTGCCTGAAATTGTGTGCATGTGTGTGTATGTGTTCCTGCAGGCCAGCCTGGCAGACTGGCTGTCTCTAATAGGTCTGCACCAGTACTACCAGGTTCTGGTCCAGAACGGCTATGAGAACATGGACTTTGTCTCTGAGCTCAGCTGGGATGACCTCCAGGAGATCGGCATCACCAAGCTGGGTAACTATGACAACAGACAGATTCAGCATCACCAAGCCAGGTAACCATGACAACAGACAGATACAGCATCACCAAGCCGGGTAACTGTGACAACAAACAGATACAACATCACCAAGCTGGGTAACTATGACAACTGACAGATACAGCATCCCCAAGTTTGGAAACCATGACTACATTTTAGGACTGCATGACCAAGCTTGGTAACCATGACTACAGATATACTGCATTTCTGTGCTGGTTAACCAAAACTACAGACAGAGAGCAAAGTAACCATGACTACAGACACAGTGATTGGTGTGGATTAGGGTTAACTGGGGCCAGGTAACAGATAGACTGATGCTCTGTGTAACTATGACTACAATCAGGCTGATGTTGCATGTAACCATAACTACAACTGGACTGATGCTGTGTGTAACCATGACGATAGCTAGACTGATGCTGTGTGTCTCCTAGGTCACCAGAAGAAGCTGATGCTGGCGGTGAGGAGACTAAAGGACCTGCAGACTGGAGACCGTAGCTC
This sequence comes from Osmerus mordax, assembly GCF_038355195.1. Lineage (NCBI taxonomy): Eukaryota > Metazoa > Chordata > Actinopteri > Osmeriformes > Osmeridae > Osmerus > Osmerus mordax. The sequence continues at coordinate 13,833,805 of NC_090070.1, read as the reverse complement.
CACCCCTCCTCCCTCTAGACCTGCCCCCCTCGCCAGACCCTGCCCAGACACCGCCTCCCCCTCTCATACCCCCCCCCAGACCCCCACCAAGACCCAGTCCTCCTGCCCCAAAGCCAGGCCCCGCCCCTCCATGCAGGCGTCTGATTCGTCGGTCCGTGATGGTGGTGTGTCTGTACCCTTGCTGTGCCTGCCTTCGGAGGAGGGGCGCTGCCTGATTGGCTACTCCCTGGAGACTGAAGGTCTCCTGACGCCTGACTCCGCCCCTAGATACGTGTGCCGCAGCAGCTCCACCCAGAGCCCCGCCCCTTACGACGCCACCGTCAACCGCAGCCAATCATCAGTCACGCTGCGTCCACGACGCAAAGGCCGGCCCCCGACCCCGCCAAAGCGCTCCTGCTCCTCCATCTCCGGGGGCGACGGGGAGGGGGAGGGGCTACTGGCGCTGCCAGCCTATCGGGAGAGGAGGGCAAGTGACTGCGGAGGTCTGGCGGGGCGCAGGGAGGGGGGGGCGGGGCTGCAGCGCTCGGAGGGCGCAGGTGGCAGTGTCAGGAGCCTGGCGGCCATGTTGGAAACATCCATGGGGAGCGGAGCCAAAACTCTGCCCAGGAACCTGGGGAGCCACAGTGCAACCTACCTGCAGGTGTGTGTTTAACAACATATGTGTGTTTACCTACATGTGTGTGTGTCTAACTACTGTGTGTGTGTCTGTGTGCTGCAGGTGAGCCCAGCCCTGCTGCGGCGGCAGGCTGGGTCAGGTGGTCTGGGTTCTGATGAAGACGACGTCCTGAACCGCCGCCGGACCATCAGCGGCCCACTAACTCCTGACCCCACCCCCCAGATCCTGTCTCCACAGCAACCTGCCCAGCCCCGCCCTGAGCCCCGCCCACGCTCCACGGTTGTCACGTCAACAGCAGAGAGCATCACGGATGGCATGGCAACACTGCGCCGTAGGCCACGCCCCCTCCCCTGCTCCGATGGAGAGACAGACACCATCCGGCGACGCCCACGAGGATCCGACCAACCAGAACCCGGCATGCCTCCCAGCAGCCAACCAGAGCCAGAGCAATCAGAGGGCGTCCAGCAAAGCCCCGCCCCCCCACAGCAGAACGGGGGCGTGGTCATGAGGCGGCGGCCGCCTGCACAGGCGTCTGATAGGCCGGAGCCAGCCAGGGAGAGCTGTGAGTGGATGGAGAGCAGGAAGACATTGAGACCTACTGTCCCCTCCTCCACCCTCCCCCAGACGAGACAGGACCCCCCCACCCCCACCAGGACTGTCCCCCTGCCTGGCCCAGAGGCCCTGCCCAGCCCGGGTGAGAACACACCCTCACACACACCCTCACACAGACACCCACCATCACACATACACAACCTCACACACAGACTCAGATCGAAATGTTGGAATACTTAGCATTTCTTTCTTTTTTTACGTTCTGAATAACATTTTCTGTTCTCCATCCTCCCCCCTCCTCCTCCCTCCCCAGGGATTAAGAGAGTCCCCCCCCCCACGGCCCCTAAACCAACCAAGGCAGCAGTTGCTTCGCTCACAGCCTCGCCCAAACCCTCCTCTCCCATCCCTGCTCCTCCATCCCCCTCTCTGTCTCCTGGTCTCCCCCACGCCTCCCCCTTCCCCGCCCCTTCATCCCCCGCAAACACACCATCCACCCCTGCCTCCACCCCTGGCTCCGCACACCACCCAGTCAAACCCCCCCGTTCCTCCATTGCTGGCCTCTCCATAGACCTGGCCAACCTGAGGGAGGGGGAGGAGAGGGAGGAGAGGGGGAAAGAGGAGAAGGAGAGGGAGGAGAGGAGCATGGAGGAGGAGGTGCAGAGGAGAGAAGAGATGGAGACTGCAGCTTCTCAGGACATGCAACAGAAGATCCAGGATGATGGACACCACGAGTGAGTACACACACGCAGACAAACACACTCGCACACACACACACGCAGACACACTCACACACACACACTCAAATACGCAGACACACTCACACACGCAGACACACTCACACACATGCAGACGCACACACAGGTTCACCCACTTCTCTCTGTGTGTAGTTCTCTGTCGCAGGCCCATGCTACGTTGCCAGGCAATATCCTGGACGACATCGGCAGCATGTTTGACGACCTGGCGGACCAACTGGATGCCATGCTGGATTAAAGCCACACTCCCTGACCCTGATGCCGGCAGGCCTGCCTGGTGGTCTGTAACTGTGCTGGAGAACTACATCCTCCACCTGTATCCCTCAATGACCTGGAGGCCACGCATACACAACTTCTGACCTCTAGAGCACAGCCAATCACAGCTCAGCTGTGAGGACTGAAAAGCACAAGCATCTTCCTTTTCCTCATCTTCCTCCTTGAGAGGCTGTCGCACACACACACACAAACACACAATAAACCCAGACACACACCAGGGCTGTCGCATGTCTCTTTAGGGACAGACACACACAAACACACAATAAATCCAGACACACACACAGGACTTGCACAGACAGTGTGTGTTCTTCCTGCCCTCTGTAGTCTCCTGTTTCACTGTCAGTGTTGTTGTTGTTGTATGTTGTTGTCATGGTAGCGTGGGTGTGTGCTGTGTCCCTAACCCTGCCGCTGGCGTATATGGGCCAGTCTCCAGTGTGATTCAGTTAGATATGGTGATGATAGGTATGGTAATATTACTATCTAGACTGACTGCTGTTGATAACCCTATTATATACATATGGCATATTACTAAATAGATTTATTTATGACTGGCTGACAGGAAATAGTTCCAAAAAGCCCCATCCAGCACAGTCCACCTCTCCTTTCCTCTCCTCACCTCACCTCTCCTCCCCTCTCCTCCCATCTCCTCACCTCCCCAGTCCTCTCCTCCCCTCAGCTCTCCTCCCCTCAGCTCTCCTCAGCTCTCCCCTCTCCTTACCTCTCCTCCTCCCTCCCCTCTCCTCAGCTCCCCTCTCCTCAGCTCCTCTCCTCAGCTCTCCTCTCCTCAGCTTTCCTCCCCTCAGCTACCCTCTCCTCAGCTCCCCTCTCCTCACCTTTCCTCTCCTCAGCTCCCCTCTCCTCAGCTTTCCTCCCCTCAGCTCTCCTCAGCTCTCCTCTCCTCAGCTCCTCTCCTCAGCTCCTCTCCTCAGCTCTCCTCCCCTCAGCTCTCCTCTCCTCAGCTCTCCTCTCCTCAGCTCCTCTCCTCAGCTCTCCTCTCCTCAGCTTTCCTCTCCTCAGCTCTCCTCAGCTCCCCTCTCCTCAGCTCCCCTCTCCTCAGCTTTCCTCTCCTCAGCTCCCCTCTCCTCAGCTCCCCTCTCCTCAGCTTTCCTCCCCTCAGCTCTCCTCTCCTCAGCTCCCCTCTCCTCAGCTCTCCTATCCTCCTCCACATCTCTGTGCCTTTAGTGTCTCTTTTGTTTGAGGTTGGTGGTTCTTGTTTATCGTTGTAAGGTTGATCCCTTTATCTGCATCCTCTGCTGCCCCAGAGACACCTTTCATAGACTCACATAAAATTCTTTACAAGGCTTTCCACAGACACCATAGGCCCTTCATAGACATAAACTGTCATCATTGATGCTTCATAGACCATTCATTGACCCTTAGATCTTCGTAGACCATTAAGACACTTTCATAGACCCCCTAGATCCCTCATCAGCCTCATATGGTTCATACACATCATAGGCCCTTCATAGACTTATGTAGACAGCCTGTATCCCTCATAGAACATTCATAGGCTTGATATCCCTCAAAGGCCCTTCATAGACATACATAGACCTCCATAGAGAGCTCCTAGCCTACAAACCCAGACCTCTCTCTCTCTAACCCAATGTCCTCATCAGTATCAGTAGTATTTCAGTAGCTATGGTGACCATTCCTAAACCAGATGGACTATTTCATTTAAGGCTCTTTAAAACAGATGTGTGGTACAGGTACAAAATATTGCATTGAAATATGATTAACATTGAGCCGAGGTTATGTTGAATGGGTTGTTTGAGTGAGTTGTTGAGTTGTACAGTTGTGACAAGAATAAATGTTTAAATTAAGAAGTTAAATTGAATCCCATCACTGACTATGACCAGCCTAATGTAATATTCCAACATCGCGCCTCACATCAGGTTGAATATGTTATATACTGATCCAAGCTCACACCATAGATTGAAAATATCATATAATATCCAAGATCACAACTGAGAAGGTCCAGTTCAGTTCAACTGTAGGCTACTGTCATTGAGGCCATTACAAACACAGACAAAATACAACGTAGACATTAAACATAAGAATACACATATTTTATTAAATATGGTTGATGTTCCATCAATGGTATTGTAGCTTTATGAGGTAAAATTGGTCTCAGAACACTGAAACCTTAATGGACACGATTTGAAACTCCGTAATGTGGAAAAAACAGTTTTGCAAGCTTGTAAAATAAATTTGAACGCTTGTAATACAAATACTCACGAGCGCCCAGTCCCAACTCAAGCCCAACCCAAGCTCTTCTCCTGTCTGGCCCCCCAATGGTGGAATCAACTCCCCACCTCCATCAGAGACACTGACTGTCTCCCCAGCTTCAAGAAAAGGCTCAAGACGCACTTGTTCCGGGAGTATAACGGTTCTTAGGAATGATTTGCTGGACCTGGTGTTAGTTTCCTCCAGGATCACAAATGACTCTTATTGAGAGACTTGTTGCTCTTGTTGGTTAGTTGTAACTGATTTAAAATTCTTGTACTTGCTGCGAAATATATTGTTGCTTGCTTTTTCTACAGGTACACTCTTGCACTTTTGAGGTTCATGTTGTTGAATTGTAACTTGTTTAAGTACATGCTCTTGTGGTTCTGGCCTTTGGAACTTATTTGGTTTTTCACAATGTAGTTATGCTTCCATGTTTTGGCTACCCGCAATGTTTGGGTCTATGTTGTTGTTATGATCAGTGCTATGCACTTTTGTAAAGCTCTCTCTTGGAAGTCGCTTTGGATAAAAGCGTCTGCTAAATGAATAAATGTAAACGTATGCTAAATGTTAGCCAAGAAGATTGAGAAGTTAATTTCAACAGCATATTCGAGCTATTTGAAGTAGCTAGCTAGTTAGCCTTACTAGCTTTTGCTAGCTTTAATGCATCATTCTCGTTCATATTAAATATTTACTGGATGCCCAGGTAAATACCAGGTATTTTTCAGGACGTTATGATGTTGACATTAACTTTTAAATCTTCGACCCTGCCCCCCCACCAGTTCCCGAAGAAAAGTGAAAAGCACCACAAATCTCCCTACCTAGCCACGCTGGGAGCTCTTGTAGTTTAAAACTGTAGATGAACGTGATTGGCCGACAAGACCGGAAATTCCGTCACAGAATAATTCTCACTATAAAGTCCTCCTCTTTGCGGCTAGAAGGCCTTTCCACTCTCGAAAAACAGAGCATGACGCCAAACATTAACGTAACGCTAGATATCGACGCTATGAAGTTTCCCTGCTTGTTACAGCACTGCAGTCAACAAACCACCTATCTAACAAGTTTTCTGGTAAGCAACTAGATAATGAGCGAACTGAGCTAGCTAGATGGCTTGCTATGTGGCGAGTTGCAAGCTGGCAATAAGTTAAAACATCGTTAGCATTGGACTGTGCTTGCTAGCAGTCTGCAATGCACATTTAACTAACGTGAGAATTAAATTTTAATGTTTTATAGTTGGAAAAAGTTTCTTATAGTTAAATATCTGCTACCGCTGTAAAGTACATTTTCATGGATCAGTGGGTTTTCCCAAATTCCTTACCCGCGAACGCGTTTGTTAAATTTGTCCCACGTGTACAAGTTTGATGCTGCGCACGTGTTGACCAGTTGTGGCCTGTCTAAAATCAAATCAAATTTATTTGTATAGCCCTTTTTACACGCAAGCATGTTAGAGGGCTTCACATACGCCCATAGAACTGCCCCTCAACCAACCTAAACCCTCAAACTAAACTAATGTTAATCTGTCAACTAGTGTTGTAAATTTGAACATACTATTTTTGATGCCTAATGTGCTTGGTAATGACGTTACTGTGGCTGGCCGCTTTCCAGCCTATAGAAACATTCAAATGAACAATATGGACAACAATGCAATGAGCCAGTGATGACAAAACAAAATAACTTTTCTGACACCTACTATGAGAGCCTTGTGCTCCTGATTCTAACTCTGTTCTGAGGCTCTACACTGAGTACAAGCTCTCCTGTTTGGAGACTGGAAAACTCTAAATCATCTCTTACAGATCAAGCAGGCCCATGGTTGAAGCTGATTGGCGAGGGAGAGATCATGTGACGAAGGAAGTGCAGGTACCCCAGCTGTTTTTCTACTTACCTGAACTTCTAGAGCCAGTGATGACAAAACAAAATAACTTTTCTGACACCTACTATGAGAGCCTTGTGCTCCTGATTCTAACTCTGCTCTGAGGCTCTACACTGAGTACAAGCTCTCCTGTTTGGAGACTGGAAAACTCTAAATCAGCTCTCTTACAGATCAAGCAGGCCCATGGTTGAAGCTGATTGGTGAAGGAGAGATCATGTGATGAAGGAAATCCAGGAAGTGCAGGTACCCCAGCTGTTTTTCTACTTACCTGAACTTCTAGAGCCAGTGATGACAAAACAAAATAACTTTTCTGACACCTACTATGAGAGCCTTGTGCTCCTGATTCTAACTCTGTTCAGAGGCTCTACACCGCTCACCTAGTAAAACCATGACCATTTTTAAAAAAAATCAATTTCTTAGATCAGCTTTAGAGTATGTTCTGCCCCCCCATCTAATGGCTTAGAGATTGTTTTTGCCAAACTTTCTTACCAACTGCTACTCTACTCAGGTTTAATGAAAAATGTGGTGTTTGTGTCTGATGAATGAACATATCGAAGGTAAAAACAATGACGTTTGACATGTTCCATTCTGGCTGTTTAGGTGTGGTTCCAGAACTGTCGGGCAAAAGAACAAGGAGACTCAGGCAGCCCTCCGCTCCCTGGCAAGCCAAGCACTCGCAGCCCTCTGCTGCAAACATGGAGTTGTTTACAAGTTTGTTAATTAAAATGTTCAAGATTGTAATGGAAATTTTCATATATCCCAAACTTGCCTTTTTAATGTATTGTAAAAGGTAAGGGCTAGCTGCACTGTGATGGAAAAACAGGGTGAAGTGTATTATGCTAACTGGTCAAGTTGTGTGATTAAGTTAGTGGCTGACCCCTGACCTCCAGAAGATCATGACTTAATAACTGGATGGAGCTGGGGCACACATAGCTTTAACATGCCACAGTAGTTATGTCAGTGGCGCGACAGACGGCTCAATGCTGTCTCAGTGGAATGTCCATTTTTTGGGGTGTGTGCTCTTCTAAGCTAATTATGTTCCAACCTTTTTTGTTCCACATTGCAGTTTTAAATACAGCTGAATAAAAGTTGTTTCTCCAAAGGAGCAATATTTATTACCTGCTTAAGAGTGAAGTTCTAGTCCTAGAAATACAGCTCACAACAGCCACCATGCTAGGTTGTAGTACCACGTTGATAGCTACGGTTTGGGTCCAGTCAGATCTGTATGATGTACTATAAAATACACCGTAACTGCTGTGTGGGAGCACTAAGGTAATGAGCAGTGTTCAGTCACTAGGAATTTATTAATGTATGAAGATTGTCTTTACTGTGACATCTTAGCATTACGTTTATCACATCTGAGCAATAACTGCAAATCTTATCTAAAATGTATTTGTAAGAACGGCTTACCAAATACGCCATTTGTATCTATGGTAGCCACTGAGTTGACGCCTTTCATTGCGACTAGAGGATTTGAATAAGAAATGTACAGCACCGGAAAACATTTCCATACAGGTGCGCCCAGCTTCGCGTGGCCCCGTTCCCCTCATCCAGCCCCTCCCCTCGTTTGGCTACCAAAGCAGCAAGAGCGCCCACTGACATCATGCACATCTCTACCGGAGGAGCGCGAGGGAGTGCCAGAGACAACAGAGACGCGGATTGATCTAGCGTGCTGAAGCCTGTTAATTTTGTAGGAGCCCCATCGTTCCCGGTTGTGCTCGAGTCCCCGACGCAAACGGCACTGTACCCAGTAGTTTTGCGTGGCCTTCATTTTCGAACGGAACGTGCCGACGAGACCAGAACTTATTCTTTTAACGGTAAGACTCCCGCCGCTTCAGTGACCTGTCTAGTTATTTTATCCGTGGTGCCACGGGGCTGCTCTGGTTATGACATGAATGGACGAAGAGTTAATAATAGCTTATTGAACCGTTATCAAATCTGGGCTCAGATTTTGGTACCGACCAACATCCTCTTCGTTAAATAACCGACGCTTAAGGAGGCGAGATGGTTGAGATGCTGAAGGGATAACGTCTGTGATGTTGTTTAGCAAAACATCTGAATGCGAACCACTATTTAGCCACACTTGGATGTACCGGAGAAGCATGAAAGGATGTTGACGGTAATCTGTATCGATTTAATGGATTGTAGGAGGGGCACGCGCAGCTCGTTATTGATGGTCCCCACTGAGCACGCGGATGCTGATGTGTGACCTAAAAAAGGCACGCGACCCAGTTAGGCCTGGAGGGAGAGAATTAGAGCTGGAAAGCGGGAGGGGGATGGAAAGAACCAGATGAGAGGGGTGTGTGAGAGAGAAGTATGTAAACCCCAGATGTCTTGCATTGGTGGTGTTGGAGGGTAGCTTTTACGGACAATCATATTTAGTGTGTTTTGTGTGATGTGTTTGTGTGTATATATGATGTGTGCAGCATCATGGAGGAGCTGGATGTTCCTCAGATGAGGAGGGAGGTGGAGAGTCTTCAGTACCAGCTGTCCATCAGCAGAGAGAAATCCTCCATCACCGTCACAGAGTACGTTTATAGCACGCTACCTGACATGTTATATTTATAGCACATTACCTGACGTTATATTTATAGCACACTACCTTACATGTTATATTTATAGCACACTACCTGACATGTTATATTTATAGCACTGTACTTGGTAGCTGACATGGTTACTTTCCATTGTGCCCATCTATACTTATGATCCTTGATCTTGTGCTGTACTGCCTGCATGCAGCATCTGTATGTTGTTTTAGATGAGACTGAAGGTGAAGGTTAACCCTGCGCCTGTGTGTGTCTGCAGGCTGGTCAAGTGGATCGAGGGCTGTGTGTGTGACGACCCGTTCCTGAACCCTGAGCTGATGAGGGCCAACCCCTGGGTGGAGAAGGGCAAGTGTGTGATCCTCTAGGACACACACTCTCAAACACACACGTACATCTACACACACACAAACTAGACTCACACTGCTGTTGTACTGTCCTATTTATTTATAAACCCTTTTTGTTTCGATAACAGGCAGTGTGTCTATGTGTGAATGAGAGTAACCATCACAATGAGTGTGTGTTGTGCATATCCATTTCCTGGCAACAGTAGACGTTACTATGGTAATAAATACCCTGACTGTAAATCACATACAAAAGAGGTCTTTTTATTGGCTGTTTGAACTACAATAAAGATTCACCTGGGAACTGGTGTGGAGTTTCTATTCACCCTGACAGAATGTCCACCCTCATAGTGGGTGTGTGGTGTATATTTGTGTATATGTGTGTGTGCTACAGCAGCTCTCGGATGTGCACGTTGCGCCGGACAGCGTTGGACACGCCCTCGTTGAAGCGGAACCACACGTGGCTGTTCCCCACCGCCGTCCCCATGGCAACCTCCACACACACCTCGCCTGTGGAGAAAAACGTTACACAGCAGCAGGATGGCGTGTGAGGTGCGTGTGTGGAGTATTTGTGGTGCAAGTCTGTGGTGCAAGTCTGTGGTGCGGGTGTATGGAGTTTTTGTGGTGCGGGTGTGTGGGTGTATGGTGCGGGTGTGTGGGTGTATGGTGCGGGTGTGTGGGTGTATGGTGCGAGTGTGTGGGTGTATGGTGCGAGTGTGTGGGTGTATGGTGCGGGTGTATGGAGTTTTTGTGGTGCGGGTGTGTGGGTGTGGGTGTGTGGGTGTATGGTGCGGGTGTGTGGGTGTATGGTGCAAGTGTGTGGGTGTATGGTGCGAGTGTGTGGGTGTATGGTGCGGGTGTATGGAGTTTTTGTGGTGCGGGTGTGTGGGTGTATGGTGCGGGTGTATGGTGCGAGTGTGTGGGTGTATGGTGCGGGTGTGTGGGTGTATGGTGCGGGTGTATGGTGCGAGTGTGTGGGTGTATGGTGCGGGTGTATGGAGTTTTTGTGGTGCGGGTGTGTGGCTATATGGTGCGGGTGTGTGGGTGTATGGTGCGGGTGTGTGGTGCGGGTGTATGGTGCGGGTGTGTGGTGCGGGTGTGTGGGTGTATGGTGCGGGTGTGTGGGTGTATGGTGCGGGTGTGTGGTGCGGGTGTATGGTGCGGGTGTATGGTGCGGGTGTGTGGGTAAAGGTACCTGTAGTTGAGTTCTGAGGGAGCGGTTTCTCTTTTGGGACAACAGCTCTACCGAAGAAGTCCACCTCAGGCTGGCACACACACACACACACACACAGTAGGGCTCAATATAGAAAACCTGGAAATCCTTGAAATAACATTTACAACCAAGTCAAATCCAAAATACACACAGTAACTCATGAACCTGGTAGGTATAAAAGCTTGAAAGACTGGTGGATCTCTCCTCTTTCTGTGACTTCCCTCTGTCCCCTCCACCAACCAAGTGTGGTGTAAGGTGGTGCTGGGTAGTGTGGTGTTGGGTATTATAGTGTTGGGGAGTATAGTATTGGGTAGTGTAGTGTTTAGGAGTATAGTGTTGGGTAGTGTTGAGGAGTATAGTGTTGGGTATTGTAGTGTTTAGGAGTATAGTGTTCAGTATTGGGTAGTGTAGTGTTGGGGAGTATAGTGTTGGGCAGTGGGTAGTCATCTGGGGAGTCAGATGGCAGAGCGGTTAGGGAATCGGCTATTACTCAGAAGGTTGACAGTTCAATTCCCGGCCATGCAAAATGACGTTGTGTCCTTGGGCAAGGCACTTTACCCTACTTGCCTCGGGGGAATGTCCCTGTACTTACTGCAATTCGCTCTGTTAAATTACTAAATGTAAAATGATGTTTAGGAGTATATATTGGGTAGTGTAGTGTTGGGCAGTATAGTGTTGGGTATAGGGTAGTGTAGTGTGGGCAGTATAGGGTAGTGTAGTGTGGGCAGTATAGGGTAGTGTAGTGTGGGCAGTATAGTGTTGGGTATAGGGTAGTGTAGTGTGGGCAGTATAGTGTTTGGTATAGGGTAGTGTTGGGCAGTATAGGGTAGGGTATAGGGTCTTGTAGTGTGGGCAGTATAGTGTTGGGTATAGGGTCGTGTAGTGTTGGGCAGTATTGGGTCGTGTTGGGGAGTATAGTGTTGGGTATTGGGTGTGTACAGTGTTGAGTCACCCTGGTCTCAATGGTAGTCTGTCTGACGATGTTCTCCAGCCTCTGCTGATGGTTCCTGGCTGTAGGCTTGGCTTCAGCACCCTGGAACACACACACACACTTTATGTTATGTTAATTTATGTAACTTTATGTATGAGTGGTGTGTATGTGTACGTGCATATGTATGTGTGAGTGTGTATGTATGTGTGGTGTGTGTGTGAGTGTGTATGAATGTGTGTATGTACAGTTAGGTCCATAAGTATTTGGACATTGACACAATTTTCATCATTTTGGCTCTGTATACCACCACAATGGATTTGAAATGAAACAATCAAGATGTGCTTTAAGTGCAGACTTTCAGCTTTAATTTCAGGGTATTTACATCCAAATAGATAAAAGGTCTAGAGTTCATTTCAAGTATGGTATTTGTGTTTGGAATCTGTTGCTGTCAACTCTCAATATGAAGTCCAAAGAGCTGTCACCATCAGTGAAGCAAGCCATCGTTAGGCTGAAAATTCAAAACAAACCTATCAGAGAGATAGCAAAAACATTAGGTGTGGCCAAATCAACTGTTTGGTACATTCTTAAAAAGAAAGAACGCACTGGTGAGCTCAGCAACACCAAAAGACCCGCAAGACCACGGAAAACAACTGTGGTGGATGACAGAAGAATTCTTTCCCTGGTGAAGAAAAACCCCTTCACAACAGTTGGCCAGATCAAGAACACTCTCCAGGAGGTAGGCGTATCTGTGTCAAAGTCAACAATTAAGAGAAGACTTCACCAGAGTAAATACAGAGGGTTCACCACAAGATGTAAACCATTGGTGAGTCTCAAAAACAGGAAGACCAGATTAGAGTTTGCCAAAAAACATCTAAAAGAGCCTGTACAGTTCTGGAACAACATCCTATGGACAGATGAGACCAAGATCAACTTGTACCAGAATGATGGGAAGAGAAGAGTATGGAGAAGGGAAGGAACTGCTCATGATCCAAAGCATACCACCTCATCAGTGAAGCATGGTGGAGGTAGTGTTATGGCGTGGGCATGTATGGCTGCCAATGGAACTGGTTCCCTTGTATTTATCGATGATGTGACTGCTGACAAAAGCAGTAGGATGAATTCTGAAGTGTTTCGGGCAATATTATCTGCTCAGATTCAGCCAAATGCTTCAGAACTCATAGGACGGCGCTTCACAGTGCAGATGGACAATGACCCGAAGCATACTGCGAAAGCAACCAAAGAGTTTTTTAAGGCAAAGAAGTGGAATGTTCTGCAATGGCCAAGTCAATCACCTGACCTAAATCCAATTGAGCATGCATTTCACTTGCTAAAGACAAAACTGAAGGGAAAATGCCCCAAGAACAAGCAGGAACTGAAGACAGTTGCAGTAGAGGCCTGGCAGAGCATCACCAGGGACGAAACCCAGCGTCTGGTGATGTCTATGGGTTCCAGACTTCAGGCTGTCATTGATTGCAAAGGATTTGCAACCAAGTATTAAAAGTGACAATTAGATTTATGATTATGTTAGTTTGTCTAATTATTTTTGGTCCCTTAAAAAGGGGGGGGGCACATATAAAATATGTTAATAATTAGTAATTCCTACACCGTTCACCTGATTTGGATGTAAATACCCTGAAATTAAATCTGAAAGTCTGCACTTAAAGCACATCTTGATTGTTTCATTTCAAATCCATTGTGGTGGTATACAGAGCCAAAATGATGAAAATAGTGTCAATGTCCAAATACTTATGGACCTAACTGTATGTACCTGCGTGGTGTGTATGTATGAGTGGTGTGTGTGTACGTGCGGATGTATGTGTGGTGTGTGTGTATGTGTGTATCTGCGTGGTGTGTGTGAGTGTGTATGTGTGTATCTGCGTGGTGTGTGTGAGTGTGTATGTGTGTGGTGTGTGTGAGTGTGTATGTGTGTATCTGCGTGGTGTGTGTGAGTGTGTATGTGTGTATCTGCGTGGTGTGTGTGAGTGTGTATGTGTGTATCTGTGTGGTGTGTGTGAGTGTGTATGTGTGTGGTGTGTGTGAGTGTGTATGTGTGTGGTGTGTGTGAGTGTGGTGTGTGTGTGGTGTGTGTGGTGTGTGTGAGTGTGGTGTGTGTGAGTGTGTGTGTATATGTGTGTGGTGTGTGTGGTGTGTGTGAGTGTGTGTGGTGTGTGTGAGTGTGTGTGTGTGTGGTGTGTGTGAGTGTGTATGTGTGTGGTGTGTGTGACCTGTCTGTGTGGGTTGCGTAGCTGCATCAGTTTCTCTGCTCTCCTCATCTTCTCCTGGTCCATCTCTCTGCTGATCGTCTGCTTGGTCTGGTAGCTCAGCTGTCTGCGAGGGGGCAGGCCGGGAAACCAGGCCACCTCCTCCACCCGCCTGCGCACACACACACACACAGATAGGGCGCATAACATGGTAGTATGCAGTAATGTATAGCTCTCAAGGGGCACAATGCTATCACATTTACAAGAGTCGAGTCCCAAATAACTACACGAAAAACACAGTTTATCTACATTTACATTTATTCATTTAGCAGACGCTCTTATCCAGAGCAACTTACAGTAAGTACAAGGACATTCCCCTGAGGCAAGTAGGGTGAAGTGCCTTGACCAAGGACACGTCATATTGCATGGCAGGGAATTGAACCGGCAACCTTCTGATTACTAGCCCGATTCCCTAACCGCTCAGCCACCTGACTCCCCTTATCTAGTATTAGCAAGCATGAGTATTAAAAACATCAGTAAAACACTTCGTAGCCTTATAGCACACGTCATAGTTATCATACTGCAATCCAAACCAAATATATTCTCTATTCAAAGTACTGTCACTAGTTACAGCTAGCCTGCTAATCTAACTCACCTAGCCTACAGATAACCTGCTAGTTTACACCCACATACAGCTAGCCTAAAACTATTAAGTTATAGCTTAAGTTATCCAAAGCGACTTCCAAGAGAGAGCTTTACAAAAGTGCATAGCACTGATCATAACGAGATAGCCCCAAACATTGCGGGTAGCCAAAACATGGAAGCATACATTGTGAAAAACCAAATAAGTGCCAAAGGCCAGAACCACAAGAGCATGTAGTTAAACAAGTTACAATTAAACAACTTGAACCTCAAAAGTGCAAGAGTGTACCTGTAGAAAAGCAAGCAACAATAATATATTTCGCAGCAAGTACAAGAATTTTAAATCAGTTACAACTAACCAACAAGAGCAACAAGTCTCTCAATAAGAGTCATTTGTGATCCTGGAGGAAACTAACATCAGGTCCAGCAAATCATTTCTCAGTACCGTTGTACTCCCGGAACAAGTGCGTCTTAAGCTTTTCTTGAAGGTGGGGAGACAGTTAGTGTCTCTGATGGAGGTGGGGAGTTGATTCCACCATTGTGGGGCCAGACAGGAGAAGAGCTTGTGTTGGGACCGGGCGCTCTTGAGAGGTGGGACCACCAGACGGTTGTCAGAAGAATACCGTAGGTGGCGGGTGGGGGTGTAAGGCTGGAGGAGAGACTTGATGTAGTCAGGTGCAGTCCCGTTCACCGCTCGGAAGGTCAGTACCAGGGTCTTGAATCTGATACGGGCCGTGATGGGAAGCCAGTGGAGGGAGATGAGGAGCGGGGTAACATGGGAGCGTCTGGGTAGATTGAAGACCAGGCGGGCCGCTGCGTTCTGAATCCTCTGGAGAGGGCGGGTTGCGCTTTACCCATGTGTATCTATTTACAGCTAACCTGTCAGCCTGCTAGCCTAAGCAACCTTGCCTACACTCACCTCTGTGTGTGTGTGTGCTGTATGATGTGTGTGTGTATGATGTGTGTACTCACGGCTCCAGGAGGTAGGTGTATGATGTGTGTACTCACGGCTCCAGGAGGTAGGTGTATGATGTGTGTACTCACGGCTCCAGGAGGTAGATGTATGATGTGTGTACTCACGGCTCCAGGAGGTAGGTGTATGATGTGTGTACTCACGGCTCCAGGAGGTAGGTGTATGATGTGTGTACTCACGGCTCCAGGAGGTAGGTGTATGATGTGTGTGTGTATGATGTGTGTACTCACGGCTCCAGGAGGTAGGTGTATGATGTGTGTACTCACGGCTCCAGGAGGTAGGTGTATGATGTGTGTGTATGATGTGTGTACTCACGGCTCCAGGAGGTAGGTGTATGATGTGTGTGTGTATGATGTGTGTACTCACGGCTCCAGGAGGTAGGTGTATGATGTGTGTGTGTATGATGTGTGTACTCACGGCTCCAGGAGGTAGGTGTATGATGTGTGTGTGTATGATGTGTGTACTCACGGCTCCAGGAGGTAGGTGTACTGCCCCTCTGGCGTCCTGTCCTGCCGGTAGGAGAGGTTGTAGGACAGCATGGTGTCCACCAGCTCACACAGCTGCTGCTTCTCCCTGCTGCTGTACAGCTGGGGGTTCACCTGCAGGCACACACATCACACACAAGTTGAACACCCTTGAGGTCAGAGGTCAAGGGTCATACTAACACATGCGTTGGCTCAGGGTACATACGGGTCGTAGTTTGGGGCAGATGATGTCTAGCAGCAACGTCAGCACGTCATTGGTCAGACTCAGCTCACTGACCCTGCTCCTGATGCATGCTGGGATGTCTGACAACATGGCCGCCAGAGCGTTCCTGCTGGCCTGGGTCTTACTCAGCACCTGGGAGTGCAGGTCTGAGGTGGTGAGCCAGAACGAGGAGAACTGTGTGAGTGTGTGGGAGTGTGTGTGTACGTACCTCGTACTGGCTGTGAGGGTAGCTGATGCGGGGCACGTGTGTGTGAGCGAACAGGAAGTGGAAGGTGACCGGGAGGAAGGGCAGGTATCTCATGAGGGAGAAGTTCTGCCCCTGCATCATGACCTGGTTCAACCTGTCTGTGAAGCTCAGCCAATCCAGCGCCTCCACCACGCTGCCCAGGCTGGGGTCACGTACACGCATGGACAGGAAGTTGTCATACAGACCCTGGGGGTCAGAGGTCAGCATGTGGCAGGTTGACCAGAGGGAGTGTGTGTACCTGAGGGTGTGTGTGTATGATCATGTGTGTGTACCTGTGTAACCTTGTCGTACTCTCCGCTGGAGAAGGAGAGGTGCAGGATGTGCTGCAGCCTCTGAGCCCCGCCTCCTTCTCTCAGCCCCGCCTCCAGCTCCTCACCCAGGCGCTTCCTAATATGGTCACCAGGAAGGTAGAGCATCAATACACACACACACAGCTACTCATGACCTCCACACACACTGCTACCCGTCCCCCCCAGGGTACCGTTTGCAGCGTGGCAGCTGGAAGACCTCCTGCCACAGGTGGAAGAGGCCCTTGTTCTGGTCCTTCTGCCCCACCTGTACCCCCTGCACCGCCTTCAGGTCCAGCTGGCTCTGCCCTTTGCCATGAAGGAACTACACACACACACACACACACACACACACATACACAGCAAGCAGTTCGGTGGGCGGGATTTATACTGAGGAGTGAGTTTAACCAATTCAACTTGGGTACGTGTGTGTGTACCTGCAGAGTGCGTGAGTGAGTGTGTACCTGCAGTGTGTGTGTGTGTGTGTGTGTGTGTACCTGCAGTGTGTGTGTGAGTGAGTGTATACCTGCAGTGTGTGTGTGTGTACCTGCAGTGTGTGTGTGTGTGAGTGAGTGTGTACCTGCAGTGTGTTGATGCAGGATCGGATGTCGTTGTCAGTCTTCTCACACAGGGCCACCAGAGCTCCTGCATCAGCTTTCATCCCCTGCAGCCTGGTGATCTGGAAACAACAACAAGCATGGTGTGTGTGCAGTCGTGTGTGTATGGTGTGTGTGTGAGCAGTTGTGTGTGTGTGTGAGCAGTTGTGTGTGTGTTTACCTCTGCCAGCCTCTGAGCCAGGCGGGAGGGCAGGGTCTGGGGGAAAGCCAAGAGGAAGGCTTGCTGTCTCAGGGGCCTGAGGGCTGGGACGTAACTGACAAGAGAAAGGGTTAGGGTTAGGGTTAGGGCTGGGACGTAACTGACAAGAGAAAGGGTTAGGGTTAGGGCTGGGACGTAACTGACAAGAGAAAGGGTTAGGGTTAGGGTTAGGGCTGGGACGTAACTGACAAGAGAAAGGGTTAGGGTTAGGGTTAGGGTTAGGGCTGGGACGTAACTGACAAGAGAAAGGGTTAGGGTTAGGGTTAGGGCTGGGACGTAACTGACAAGAGAAACAACCGTACATCTACTGTGTGTATATGTTTGATGTGTGTCCGTGCGAAGGATGTGTGTGTGTAGGATGTGTGTGTGGGATGTGTGTGTGTAGGATGAATATGATGTGTGTGTGTAGGATGTGTGTGTGTGTATGATGTGTTTGTGTGTGATGTGTGTGTAGGATGTGTGTGTGTAGGATGTGTGTGTGTAGGATGTGTGTGTGGGATGTGTGTGTAGGATGTGTATGATGTGTGTGTGTAGGATGTGTGTGTGTGTGATGTGTTTGTGTGTGATGTGTGTGTAGGATGTGTGTGTGTATGATGTGTATGATGTGTGTGTGTAGGATGTGTGTGTGTGTATGATGTGTTTGTGTGTGATGTGTGTGTGTATGATGTGTGTGTATGATGTGTGTGTGGGATGTGTATGATGTGTGTGTGTAGGATGTGTGTGTGTGTGTGATGTGTGTGTGGGATGTGTGTGTGTATGATGTTTATGTGTAGAATGTGTGTGTAGGATGTGTGTATGTATGATGTGTGTGTGGGATTTTTGTGTGTATGATGTTTATGTGTAGAATGTGTGTGTGTAGGATGTGTGTGTGTAGGATTTGTGTAGGATGTGTGTGTGTGTAGGATGTGTGGGATGTGTGTGTGTGTAGGATGATGTGTGTATGATGTGTGTCTCATAGCATAACTACTGGATCAACACTCATACTGGGGTTCCATGTGTGTGGTCTTACAGGTCGTTGCAGATGCATATGATTGGTCGAAGGAGGAGGGCCTCTTTTTTCTTCCTCCTCTTCCCTGATTCCACCCCTGGCTCTGCCCCCTCCTTCCTGGTCAGAGTAGCCAGCAGCACGTTGATGGCAGCCTATTAACAAAATTAAAGGAGAGAAGCCTTTTAACCAATCAGAAAAGAGAAAGCAGTGCTGATTGCAGCTTGTCAACCAATCAGAAGAGACAGTCTCATGCTGCTGAAACTGAGTCAACCAGCTGTTAGAGTTGACTCATGATCACATGACTCATGATCACATGACTCATGATCACATGATCACATGACTCATAGGGGTGTAACATTACACTCAGCTCACGATTCGATACGTATCTCGATACTGGGTTCACGATACAATGCTTATGATATTTTGAACAAAAAGGTTAATAAAACTGAAATTCAAATTTATTTCCAAAACATTCAACATTTTCAATAACGTTCTTTGTTGTACATACAACTAAGTTGGTTAACTCAGTTCAATAGATTTCTGTGATTTTGCACGCGTGACACAGGTGCAGGGTAGGTTTCGTTCTGGTAGCTCATCCGATAAGATAAAACGGACTTCATATAGTAAAGATATTGCCATAACTAAGTTACATATTGTAAAATGTTTGCAGCGCAATATATTGTGCCACCATATATTGTTACACCCCTAAAGACTCGTAATCACAAATGACTCATTCCATCAATCAAGTGTTTCAGCTTGTAAGCATAAACGCACTTGTGACTCAACAATTAGGAAGCCGAATAGCTAATGAAAAACAGAGGTTAGTCCGGCAACCAATCAGATGGTGTGCTGGTGACAGTGGGCGTGTCCTCACCGCGGGAGCCCCGTCTATCTCGTCGATGATCAGGCAGTTGGGCTTTTGATTGGCTCCCAGTACGGACTGCATCTGTGTTGCTGTGTCGATGCGCTTCTGAAACAGCTCCGCACTTCGGTCGTCGCTACAGAAACAATAACACAGGGATCACCATGGAGACGGACTGGGGAGGGACACAGGTCAGCGCAGCAACCGGCCGGTGCGAGGGGCAGTGATGCCGGTAACGCGTTACTCTAATCTGACCACTTTTTTCAGTAACGAGTAATCTAACGCGTTACTATTTCCAAACCAGTAATCAGATTAAAGTTACTTGTCCAAGTCACTGTGCGTTAATATTTTGTCATTAATAGTAAAATATATATTTGATTTCTTCTTGCGTCTCTGGGAGTTAAGCCTATGCGACAATTAAGTCACGTTTTCAGCACGAGGGTCACGTCACGTGTATATACATAGACCTACCACTCAGCGACACAAACAACAATGTAGCAGGAGAGAGAGATGCACATTTTCGAGTTGGAAATACAATCACTATTTTGAGTATTTGTCAGCTAAAGATGGAAATATCAAGGTTCGTTGTACACTCTGTGCTGGTGGCGACAAAGTGCTATCAAGCTACAAAAACACTATGTCAAATTTGAAGAAACATTTGGAGTCGCAGCACTGCACAGTCAAACTTATAGAGACGGTTGTCAATAAGTGTGTTCGACTTCATGCAGCACCGGCGGCGCTGCATGAAGTCGAACGCACCTATTTTTATGTTGAGGCGGCGGGGGTGTTGTCAGCAGCTGCTGAATGTAACTAATAAAGTAACTTACATTTATTCATTTAGCAGACGCTTTTATCCAAAGCGCCAAACTTGTAATCTAACTTAGTTACTTTTAAAATCAAGTAACTTGTAAAGTTACTTTTTCAAAGTAACTGTGGCAACACTGGCGAGGGGTAACTACGGAGACAGTCTGACCTGGCGTTAATCTCCACCACGTTGTACCCAGCATGCCTAGCGATGATGTGAGCCAGGGTGGTCTTGCCCAGGCCAGGGGGGCCAGACAGCAGCGCCACCTGCAGGATAGGAGACAAACACACATGTAAATATACATACTTATATACTCACCTGAGGCCTGTTCCAAAAAGCCAGTCTATCGAATAAGCCAGGCTTATGTCACTTAGTCAGTCCCTGTACTTACTGACCAAGTCGCTCTGGATAGGAACGTCAATTAAATGTTAATACTGACCCAACAGGAAAACAATGATACTTTCTGGCTTGATGCCATATTTTACTTTTTTAACCGCTATCAGCATTTTTTTATGGAAAATCAAAAAAAAATTGGGTAACATTTAGTAAAAAAGGTTTTTAATAATTTCGAAATAACATTGTTTTGATTTTTTAGGTTGGAACAATATTTTCGAAAATAATTTCGAAAAAAAGTTTGCATAATTGATGAGTACTTGATGAGGACTCTACTATACTCTACTGTACTCTGCTCTAGGCTTCGCTGTTCTCCTCTATACTCTCCTCCTTTTACTTCACATAAAAGTTAAGTAATTTTCAAAAAAAGTTTGGAAAGGTTGAAAAAATATTCAGAAATAATTTCAGATAAAAAGTCACAAAAAAATGTTTTCTATAACTTTTGAAAGGTTTAACAATAATTTCGATTAAAAAAAACATAGTAAAGTGATAGTTTGGTTTGCATAGATGAAAGTGATAGGAGTCGGAACTGTTGATTATCTTAACACGAGTAAGGTATGAGAGGGAATGTTGTGAATATTTGTTTTTATTGTTTTAGTTTATCCAAAAATAAAATGTCACTCACCTTTATTTTGTTACATTTTCATATGACATACAAAAGGAGATATTGGGCAGAATGCTGCATCATTCAGTCAGTTACTTGTTGATACAGTTAATTAAATGGTGAATGACAATTAGTCGATTAATCGTTCCAATAATCGTTAGATTAGTCGACTATCAAAATAATCGTTTGTTGAAGCCCTAGTGTGTACCTTGTATTTCGGGCGTTGGTATTGGTCCAACTCAGCCTCCAGAATCTCCTCGGTAACTTGACTCTTGGTCTTGAAGCGGTTTGCGTTCTGATTGGCTGTGTTGTGGTTGGGGGCGGGCCTCTCTGGGGCAGGGGGGCGGGGCTTCCTCTCCCTCCCGAAGACAACTGTGTCCCACAGCTTCAACCACTTCAGCAAGCAGCGGTTAGTGAACTACACACACACACACACACACACATTTAAAAAAGGTAGGATATTTAAAATTTAGGAGAACCCACCAAAATGTTCATGTTGTCTTTTCAGCTCTTCAAATTTCGGGAGCATATGCAACCAAAATGGTCGCAATTTCAAGCCCTGGTGTGGTGTGTGTGTCTGGTGTGTCTATGTGTGTGCACATGGTTATGAGTGTGGTGTGTGTGTCCAGCTACCACTCACATCATCACTTAGCAGGTCCGTGTAGTGGCGAGGAGAGAAGCGGTCGACCCAGAGAAGAGACACCCGGCCCTCCTCCCCCTGCTGGTTCCCCTCCAGCTCCTCCTGCACACCTCTGACACACAGCAGGCCACTGACTCATCATGTGTATGCATGTGTGAGTGTGTGCGGTATAGGGTGTGAGTGTGCTTGTGTGGTGTACTGTGTGTGTGTGTGTATGTGAGCTTGTGTGGTACAGGGTGTGTGTATGTATGTGCTTGTGTTGTATAGTGTGTGTGTGTGTATGAGTGTGTGAACTTGTGCACTGTAAGGTGTGTGTGTGTGTTACCTGTTCAGCAGCTCTGAGAGATGTTCAGATTCCTCCACCATTTGGCGATGACGCTGCAGAATACAAAACAGAGCCCCGATTGGCCACAGACCTCTGCTAGTCCCTCCCCCACACATAATTGAGTGACAGTTAGTTAGAGGGCAGGTGACTGGCTCACCCTCTCTGCCACCTGTTGTCTCAGGACCTCGATAGGAACAGCCAGCAGCCCCAGTGCATTCTGGGTAGCTCGCACAGCTCTAGGGTCCACTACCTGGACGGACAAACACACACCCACACATACACACACACACAATGAGCATCAGTGAACAGAAAGCAAGAAGAGATTTGCATGTTCACAGAGAGAGAGGCTGACCTTTGTCCCCAGGTGTACTTCCTGTCGGAGGTAGACTCTGTTTCCTGCCGTGTCCGTCACACTGACGTAGTCTCCCTCCACCGGAGGCCGCCGCAGCACCCGTCCTGCTGCCACGGCAACACGCCCTGCAGCCACGGCAACCCTCCCTGGAGAGTCCTGGAGCGCCCCAAAACCACTGATGTCCAGGACTGTAGACCTGACACACACACACACACACACAGTTAGCCATCCTGAGAGAATATAAACACTGTTGTGTCCTTGTGCCAGGATGGCCCATGGCCCCGCCCCTACCTGCTCTGGATTGGATGGTACTGTTCTGGGGAGGACGGGGGTGTGATGTCATCACTCTGCAACGTTTCAAACTGCAGCTTCTTGGAAACATCCTGCTTTAGGCGCTTGGCCTCTGGAGGCGCACATGACATTGTCCGGACCTCTGATTGGTTGTCCACCGCTGACACCCCACGTGATTGGTTCTTGTGGGTTTCGTCTCCCGCGGCGATGGCATCCTCAGAGGACTGATGAGGTTGAAGGAGCTCTGGCTTCTTATTGGAGGAGGCTGGACAGACACACACAATATAGTTCAGTGTAAAGATATTGACTAAAGATCATAAGATCGCAGGTTCAAATCCACCTGTGTTATTAGAGTCTGCTTACTGAACACATTATCCACAGGCGAGCTCTAAGAGTTGGGTGCTACATTGTCACATACAGCTACTGCTGATCGTTGTTGGTAACTCGATATGCGCATGTCCATCAGCTACTGCGCTAACTCACATCCTCGGTTAAGGTTAGACTTACAGAATATATTTTGCACTATGGTAACAAAATCTGGAAGCACAAGAAGGCAGAACACCGGCGGGCTGTTACCGCCGTTGGCTGGAAGGGCTAGAAAATAGTTGTACGAGATCGCTGTACAACAGCACTTCTAACTACTTACATTCCAGCTCCGCCATAGCATCCAGCTCATCCGCAAACTGATTCTCATAGTCGTCTTCTATGCCGTACATTTCGTCATACTCGTCCATGACCACGGAGGGAACGAAAGGCCTTAACGGACCATCAAATAACGAACGGTTGGTGTTGATTCAGTGTTGGTAAATAGGTCACCGGACTGCATACACACTTCTCGGTCGCTCTGTCCACGTAGAACGAATTCGCGGTAAACTTTTGTTGTGATAAAGCATTTCCGGGTCAGAGGAGTTTCTTTTCCCTCTTGATTGGTCGGATCAGTAAGTTTATCTTACGCGTGCTTCCGTCGCCTGCTTTGGCTGACAAACAACCTAACGTTACTTCAAACAACAGACTTCCTTGCCCCTTCATCCTCGCCGGCACTTAGAGAGCAAACGAGGAAATGTTTCACAGAAAATTGTGGTCAGTTTCGCTGTTTACATCTGTCTGTTTCAAGTGACGTTTCTTTTTAAAACAGAGATTTTTTGTTTAAAAATCCTTAGGATTGAGCTATAATTTATTAAACGGCAGTTGGCGAGTAGCATGTACCTGCAGAGCCGGAGAGCTGCAGTTTCAGGACCGCATTATCAGGACCAAAGTTCTAGGACCCTCGTTTTATCTGACAGCGCCACCTAGCGAATTGGATAACCATGGACCGGAACAAGATAATCAATATTTTCCTGCAGTAGTGAATGCAGGTTACGGCTCGACATTAAATTATAAGAACTAGAGAGGGTACAATTTCTGGGGAAATTGTAGAGTGTGCTTGCTTGCGTCGGTTGCACAGGGGTCCGTTTTTGAATGACATTTTTACAACTGATATTTCTGTATATTTTATATAAAAATGCATACTTTTTTATTTATAAAGATTACATAGATTTAAAAGCCTTTTTTGTGGTGCTCATTTACAGCTGAAAATACGAGTGAAGTGTAGAATGAAATATGATGTCTTCTCATTTCCCCTGCAAGAGGCAGCCTCATCGTTGAATCAGAATACATTTGGCAGACCGGTGTAAAAATTGACCTAATCTCTATGATTTAAACGTCCTTTTAAGTTTTTTGTTTCTCGTGATATTTTCAGGCATTTAGCCTACTCATTGCATTCATTCATTAATAAAGAACCCCCTTTGAAGATTATTCTACGACGTTACCGGCAGTAGAAGATGGAATCGCGATTCAAACAGTACCATCTGCTAACTGAAAATATGGCCCCCAAAACGTAAATAAGCTTATTTATTTAGTGGAAAATCGCTCATTCATAAAAAGCTCACTGGTAGCGATCATTGTCACTAACAACGCAAAATGCGATATAGCTCTGTGTGGAGAAGCCCCGGTAAATTGTACTACTACGGTACAGTACTAGACTACTGCTGTGTTCGTCTTGGTAGCGATTGCGTTGGTTGAATTTGATTTAACGTTCCGTTGTACGGTTTAGGCTGAAGTTAATTATTTTCATTAACAGATTGACAAAGTTTAGGCTGTGGCAATGAAGTTCAGGTTAGTAGTTAGACTTTTGATTTAAGTAAGGGGAGTGCCGAACATGTTCTGTCGCCGTTTGACTTCCTAAACAGCTGTGTAGATGTTTTTGTAGTGTCTCGCGTAGGCTACAACGTCGCAATGAGCTACACAAGTTTGAAACCACAGGTAATGATAATTTCACCCACAAATCGTTTACTTGTAATCTAATGTCATAATAAATCCTACAACGAAAATGTATTTTTGAGGAATGTTTATTTTAACGATTGAAAACAGATGCATCATAGACCACTGTAGTATGTGTTGCCCGGAAAACAGAGGCTAATGTCGTGATGCTAATACTTCAGTGAAATAGTAGACTACTGTTTCCGAAAGTAGATGTACTTCCTTAATAATATCAGCTTATATTGTACATTACACATCCAAATTGTGTGTCATATCACAAAGTAAAATGAGTAAATAGTTATCACCCTGGCCTCTTTGCTTGTGGCGTTTCTGCAGCTGCCTTGCAGTAAAGCTATAGTTAGCCTAGCTATCCCCCAAGTTAACAGATGCGAAACGAATGTTCTGCCAAAGGTAGTCACGCGTGTTTTCGTGACGTTAGTGACGTAGTGACGTTAGTAAAGTCAGTGACTGTGGCTAGCAAATTAGCCACCGTTACCTTTACTTTTCGCCACAAAAACTTAACTTGAGCCTAAACCATGCAACGCAACGTAAATCCCAATAGAAGCAACTCAATGGCTACCAAGACGAAACTTTTGACACCTAGGTTGTCTATGTAGGCCAAATATTGACTGAGTTTTAGGGGGGCAAAAATAAATAAAATTAATATATATGTGAGAGAACAAAGGTTGTGCCCTTGCCTAAGGCAAAGCACACCCAATAAGAGGAAGTGATGTAGCTTGTTTCATGACAAGATGGACAAGAATCAAAGTGTAAGTAGCTAATTTACATTTACATTTAGTCATTTAGCAGACGCTCTTATCCAGAGCGACTTACAGTAAGTACAGGGACATTCCCCGAGGCAAGTAGGGTGAAGTGCCTTGCCCAAGGCACTGCCCAAGTGTCCACAGGATTGCCTCATTTTGCACGGCTGGGAATCGAACTGGTAACCTTCAGATTACTAGCCCGACTCCCTCACCACTCAGCCATCTGACTCCCATAATTTGAATCATGTGTGGTTATGTATAAAACAATTCTGGTGTCTTGAATTGGATAATAAAGTTAACGTTAGCTAGCTAACTTCAACTTTGCTGTCGAAATCATTTCAAGACACCAGAGTGGTTTTATACATAACCACATGTGATTCACATTAGCTACTTTTACCTATGAGCTACACTGATTGCCAAACATACAACTGTTAACAACCAAGTTGAAGACAGAAATTACTGTTTGTGGGGAATACTGCTTTGGTCGCACTCTTTTTGGTATTTTGGTGGTCGCGAAAATCTAGAAATCCTTCAAAATGTTGCTGGTTGATGGGGTGGAGGGATTTATGAAGAGTTGGATGGAGCGATGCAGGTGTATTTGGTGGAGGGGTGGATGGATGTGATACTGCGATTGTTATTGTTTATTATTGTATATATATCTTAAATATATCCATATCTGAATAATCAAATTCCCCAGTTTTCCTTGTTTCTTGCCTCTCTCAAACCATTCAAATAGCCTATCTTGTTGTGATCTAGTGACACGTACTCAATAGTATATTTCGTCTTCCAATTCGCTATGTGGCGCTGTCAGATAAAACGAGGGTCCTAGAACTGCGGTCCTGAAATTGCGGTCCTGAAACTGCAGCTCTCCGGGTCTCAGGCTCTGCAGGTTCATACTGTTGCAGTTGGCTGGAGATTTCACCAGCAGATGGCGTCCACGCGCAAGTTCAGGACAGCAGACTGAAACTACCTGGATCTTAAGATTGAATAAAACATTTTGTCAAAGAGTTTGTCAAAACTAATGCAGACACTTACAGTATGTTTCAGCCTAACCATAGAGAGAGGACGGCGAGAAATAACTGTAGTTTTGCCGCCTGTGTCAACACGGTCTCGGCAGCGATGTCATGTTGTTATGCACTCGAGACGGTCTTGAGAGCAGCTGACAAATTGTCAATTATTGTAGCTAGCTCAAGCTAACGGTCCGCTGCCACCCTCATGTACACAATGCAGGATTCTTGCTGGTCCTGTTGACCGTTACCATTTTAAGTAAACCATAAATATTCTCGTTCACCTGTCATTTTGCTTTAGTTAGAAGCTGATCTTATGTTAACTTATGTCAGCTGAAATTATGTCTACATCACACTGCGTCTGACAACCCTAACGTGTTGTTATGGTTAAGTAGTGGTATGTGGGATGTAACCTTGGTTACATATATAACTTACTGATCCTAAGAAACAACTAGGAAGAGAGAAAATACTGTCCTCTTTTTCTTTCTGGGTAGGGCTATATACTGGTAAGGGATACTGTAAACCACATAAACACTTACAAGTGAAAGGCTTTTACATACACAACTGAAACATTCACACAAATAAAAAGTTTAAACAAAAATTATCTAATTGAAAAATTATACGCTCGTCGCTCACCTACATAACTGTAAAGCTCTCATAAAAACAATCGAAAATGTTTCTTATACTAATAAAATGTGCTCACTTATACTAGTAAAGTGGGAGTCAGGTGGCTGAGCGGTTAGGGAAGCGGGCTAGTAATCCGAAGGTTGCCAGTTCGATTCCCGGTCATGCCAACTGACGTTGTGTCCTTGGGCAAGGCACTTCACCCTACTTGCCTCGGGGAGAATGTCCCTGTACTTACTGTAAGTCGCTCTGGATAAGAGCGTCTGCTAAATGACTAAATGTAAATGTAAAATGGGCTCATGTACACAGTTAAAATGTGTCTCTTCCCCTTTAAGAGATTACGGGGCACAGAGACCAGAGAAAAGCACAATTACTATGGATCTTTTTTTAAATAAAAGCATTTTAGTATGTTGTCTGAGAGGATTTCAGTTTTAACTGAATGGTTATTGAGTCCTTTCATTTCTTACAAAGTTTAGTTTTATACTTGTTACTGGATGGTCATTCTGACCACTGCCCAGCACCTCATGTGTACATGTGTGTGTTTCCAGGTGAGTTAACAGATGTTTGTGTATGTGTGTGTTCAGGCAGGTGAACAGCAGTGTGATGGAGCTGTGTGTGTGTGTTTCCAGGTGAGTTAACAGGTGTGTATGTGTCCAGGTGAGTTAACAGATGTGTGTGTGTGTGTCCAGGAAGGTGAACAGCAGTGTTATGGAGGTGTGTGTGCTGGGGTACTGCTCCTCTACAGCGTGTTACAGGCGTGATCTCCTTCCTGCTGCGAGGCTGCCAGTGCTCACAGGAGGAGAGGAGCCCACACTTGCTGGCCTGCTCAGGTACACACACATCCTGCTCAGGTACACAAACACATCCCCCCTCAGGTACACACACACACATCCTGCTCAGGTACACACACACATCTCCCTCAGGTACATGTACATTACATTTACATTGCTCAGGTACACACACACACACATCCTGCTCAGGTACACACACACACACATCCCCCTCAGGTACACACACACATCCCCCTCAGGTACACACACACACATCCTGCTCAGGTACACACACACACATCCCCCTCAGGTACACACACACATCCCCCTCAGGTACACACACATCCCCTTCAGGTACACACACATCCCCTTCAGGTACACACACACACACACACATCCCCCTCAGGTACACACACACACATCCCCCTCAGGTACACACACACACACACACATCCCCCTCAGGTACACACACACACATCCCCCTAAGGTACACACACACACATCCCCCTCAGGTACACACACACACACACATCCCCCTCAGGTACACACACACACATCCCCCTCAGGTACACACACACACACACATCCCCCTCAGGTACACACACACACACACATCCCCCTCAGGTACACACACACACACACACATCCCCCTCAGGTACACACACACACACACACACACATCCCCTTCAGGTACACACACACACATCCCCCTCAGGTACACACACACACACACACACATCCCCCTCAGGTACACACACACACACACATCCCCTTCAGGTACACACACACACATCCCCTTCAGGTACACACACATCCCCCTCAGGTACACACACACACATCCTGCTCAGGTACACACACACACATCTCCCTCAGGTACACACACACATCTCCCTCAGGTACACACACACATCCCCCTCAGGTACACACACACATCCCCCTCAGGTACACACACACACATCCTGCTCAGGTACACACACACACATCTCCCTCAGGTACACACACACATCTCCCTCAGGTACACACACACATCCCCCTCAGGTACACACACACACATCCTGCTCAGGTACACACACACACACATCTCCGTCAGGTACACACACACACATATCCCCCTCAGGTACACACACACACACACACACACATCCCCCTCAGGTACACACACACATCCCCGTCATGTACACACACACACACACATCCCCCTCAGGTACACACACATTACGTTGTTGTTGCAGTATTTACCGTTTGTTTGTGTGTGTGACTTAGAGGGGGTTGAGGTGTTTGTTTTGTCATTCTCCCTGAGTAATGTGTCTGATGGTTGAGTGTGTGTGTGTCTGATGGTTGAGTGTGTGTGTATGTGTCTGATGGTGTGTGTGTGTGTATCTGATGGTTGAGTGTGTGAGTGTGTGTATCTGATGGTTGAGTGTGTGAGTGTGAGTGTATGTGTGTATCTGATGGTTGAGTGTGTGTGTGTGTGTATCTGATGGTTGAGTGTGTGTGTGTATCTGATGGTTGAGTTTGTGTGTGTGTGTATCTGATGGTTGAGTTTGTGAGTGTGTGTGTGTATCTGATGGTTGAGTGTGTGTGTGTCTGATGGTTGAGTGTGTGTGTCTGATGGTTGAGTGTGTGTGTATGTGTCTGATGGTGTGTGTGTGTGTATCTGATGGTTGAGTGTGTGAGTGTGTGTATCTGATGGTTGTGAGTGTGAGTGTATGTGTGTATCTGATGGTTGAGTGTGTGTGTGTGTGTGTGTGTATCTGATGGTTGAGTGTGTGTGTGTATCTGATGGTTGAGTTTGTGTGTGTGTGTATCTGATGGTTGAGTTTGTGAGTGTGTGTGTGTATCTGATGGTTGAGTGTGTTTGACGCCAGACACAGGCACCATCTGTTTCACTCAATAAACAAGACCCACTGGGCCGTGTGTGTGTGAGTGTGTGTGTGTGATGTGGAAGAACAAATGGTCTCTACTAATGGTGCAACTTCAGTCTGGGTCCTGGAGTTGCGACACAAGACAGCAATAGAATCAGTCAGGGGCTCCTCTGGCTAATGCAGACACAGGTCACAACATAGGTCACTAACCCTAACAACTACAGCTGATTCATTAACTCTAGAGACATGAGCACACCAATGTTATAGAGACATGAGCACACCAATGTTATAGAGACATGAGCACACCAATGTTATAGAGACATGAGCACACCAATGTTATAGAGACATGAGCACACCAATGTTATAGAGACATGAGCACACCAATGTTATAGAGACATGAGCACACCAATGTTATAGAGACATTAGCACACCAATGTTATAGAGACATTAGCACACCAATGTTATAGAGACATGAGCACACCAATGTTATAGAGACATGAGCACACCAATGTTATAGAGACATGAGCACACCAATGTTATAGAGACATGAGCACACCAATGTTATAGAAACATGAGCACACCAATGTTATAGAGACATGAGCACACCAATGTTATAGAGACATGAGCACACCAATGTTATAGAGACATGAGCACAACAATGTTAATCCTTCCACATCTGTGTGTATGTGTTCCCTGCTGAGGGAGTGTGTGTGTGTGTGTGTGTTCCCTGTCGAGAGAGTGTGTGTGTGTATGTGTTCCCTGCTGAGGGAGTGTGTGTGTGTGTGTGTTCACTGCTGAGGGAGTGTGTGATTTTCCTGTGAAGTTGGATTTGGACTCTGATTACTTCTGTCTTTAGTAAAAGAGAATAATTTACCCTTGTGTATGGTGTGTGTGTCTATGGTATGTGTGTATATGGTGTGTGTTGTTCTCAGGGCATTATGTGATGGGCTAAGGTTCACTCTACTTACATGAACACACCACACACACACTCAGTTACGCTCCATTAGCTGTATGTGTCTGTGTCAGCACTGCTTCTCTCTCTTAAACACACACTCTTTCACTCACACACACACTCTTTCACTCACACACACACACCCTCTCTCAAACACAGGCGCCACATTAAACTGATGTGTTTAATCATCAATATACGCACTCAGAACTGCCCCCAGTCACACACACACACAAACACACACACTCAGGACTGCCTCTGTCTCTCTCCCAGGTGTGGACATCAGTCAGAGAGGGCTTTGACCTGCCTGGTGGTGTGTGTGTGTGTGTGTGTGGGGGGAAGATTCAAGCTTTTGGTGTGTGGACGATTTACGCATGTAGTGTGTGGTAGGTGGGGGATTGTGTGTGTTGATGATTTGATGGAGTTTGATGGTGTCTATGAACATGTCAGTGCAGTGTAATAAGTAATGTGTGTGTGTGTGTTGCGGTGTCCATTAAATGTGCCATGCGGTAGGTTTATTTTGTGTGTTTCAGTGAGTGTTCAGTGTCTGTGTTCAGTTTTAGAGTGTTTTGCCATTGGGCGTTGAGACCGCTAGTTAGAGTGTATCAGATTGCTAGTCAGTGTATGTTACTAGTTACAGTGTGTCAGATTGCTAGTCAGTGTATGTTACTAGTTACAGTGTGTCAGATTGCTAGTCAGTGTATGTTACTAGTTACAGTGTGTCAGATTGCTAGTCAGTGTATTTAGCTAGTTATTGCTAGTCAGTGTATGTTACTAGCTACAGTGTGTCAGATTGCTAGTCAGTGTATGTTACTAGTTACAGTGTGTTTGATTGCTAGTCAGTGTATGTTACTAGTTACAGTGTGTCAGATTGCTAGTCAGTGTATGTTACTAGTTACAGTGTGTTTGATTGATAGTCAGTGTATGTTACTAGTTACAGTGTGTTTGATTGCTAGTCAGTGTATTTAGCTAGTTATTGCTAGTCAGTGTATGTTACTAGCTACAGTGTGTCAGATTGCTAGTCAGTGTATGTTACTAGTTACAGTGTGTCGGTAGTGTAAGAAACCAAGATTAATAGCAATCTGTGTTTGAGTGTATGTTCTGTGTTTAAGAGTTTGTGTGCACAGCATTTAACTTTGCAAGAGTGTGTTAAATACCGTTTAAGAGTGTGTGTGTGGATCCTGTGAGTGTGTGTGTTAGAGTGTGTGTATGTGTGTCAGAGTGTGTTAGAGTGCGTGTGTGTGTGTGTTAGAGTGCGTGTGTGTGTCAGAGTGTGTTAGAGTGCGTGTGTGTGTCAGAGTGTGTGTGTGTGTTAGAGTGAGTGTGTGTTAGAGTGTGTGTGTGTGTGTCAGCATGGCCAACTCCACCACCCAGTTCTTCGCTCTCTCCCAGTCCTTCAGCGTGTCTGACATCATTGTCATTGCTGCCTACTTCCTGCTCAACCTGGCTGTTGGTATCTGGGTAACTCTGCTCCCTGTGTTGGTGTAACCCTGCTCTGTGTGTGTGTGTTGGTGTAACCCTGGTCTGTGTGTGTGTGTGTGTGTATGTAACCCTGCTCTGTGTGTGTGTAACCCTGCTCTGTGTGTGTGTGTGTGTGTATGTAACCCTGCTCTGTGTGTGTGTGTGTTGGTGTAACCCTGCTCTGTGTGTGTGTGTGTGTGTGTATGTAACCCTGCTCTGTGTGTGTGTATGTAACCCTGCTCTGTGTGTGTGTAACCCTGCTCTGTGTGTGTGTGTGTGTGTGTGTAACCCTGCTCTGTGTGTGTGTATGTAACCCTGCTCTGTGTGTGTGTATGTAACCCTGCTCTGTGTGTGTGTGTGTGTGTATGTAACCCTGCTCTGTGTGTGTGTAACCCTGCTCTGTGTGTGTGTATGTAACCCTGCTCTGTGTGTATGTAACCCTGCTCTGTGTGTATGTAACCCTGCTCTGTGTGTGTGTGTGTGTGTGTATGTAACCCTGCTCTGTGTGTGTGTAACCCTGCTCTGTGTGTGTGTGTGTCTAGTCCTCCTGCAGGGTGAGCAGAAACACCCTGAGTGGATACTTCCTGGCCGGGCGAGACATGGCCTGGTGGCCGGTAAGACTGTGTTCATATCTGTGTGTGTTTCTAAAAATGCTACTCACTTAACTTAAATCAATTTTCAAAACAGATTTTTTAACAGCATTTTAAAAATGATTTTGGGGGGATTTCGTAAAGTGTTGTGTCAATCCTAATGGAGTAGATTAAGGGTTGTACTAGGGTTAATCCTAGCCCATACATGCAGGGGTTAATCCTGACCCATAGGGGTTAACCCTAACCCATACATGCAGGGTATAACCCTGACCCATACATGCAGGGGTTAACCCTGACCCATAGGGGTTAACCCTAACCCATACATGCAGGGTATAACCCTAACCCATACATGCAGGGGTTAACCCTGACCCATACATGCAGGGGTTAACCCTGACCCATACATGCAGGGGTTAACCCTGACCCATACATGCAGGGGTTAACCACACAGGGGTTATTACAGCCAATGTCACCAGTGGTCAGTGAATCACATCCTCTCCATATGTATATGTGTATATGTGTGTGTGTATATGTGTGTGTGTGTGTGTGTTTGTAGATCGGGGCGTCTCTGTTTGCCAGCTCCGAGGGGTCCGGTCTCTTTATCGGGCTGGCAGGGACTGGAGCTGCTGGGGGAATTGCTGTGGCCGGCTTTGAGTGGAACGTAGGTACACACACACACACACTCACATGAAAAAGTCAGATGAGGTGTGTAATGACAGCAGCAAAGTGGTAGGTGGAGACAGAGTACCTGAGTTGTAACTAGGTACCAGAATAGTACCAGAGTACCTGACTAACCCTAACCCACACTACTAACTCCTTTCTGATCTGGTCTTTTATTCTCCCCTTCTCCTTCCCTCCCCTCTCCTCTCCTCACCTCTCCCCTCTACTCTACTCCCCTCCTCTCCTCTCCTCCCCTCCCCTACCTCTCCTCCCCTCCCCTACCTCTCCT
Source organism: Osmerus mordax (assembly GCF_038355195.1). NCBI lineage: Eukaryota > Metazoa > Chordata > Actinopteri > Osmeriformes > Osmeridae > Osmerus > Osmerus mordax. The sequence continues at coordinate 13,800,077 of NC_090070.1, read as the reverse complement.
CCCCTACCTCCCCTCCCCTACCTCTCCTCTCCTCCTCTCCCATTCTCCTCTCCTGTCTCCTCCCCTCCCCTCTCCTCTTCTCCCATTCTCCTCTCCTGTCTCCTCCCCTCTCCTGTCTCCTCTCCTCCTCTCACCTCCTCCACTACTCTCTTCCTGTCCTCCCCCTCCCCCTCCCCTCCCCTCCCCTCCCCTCCCCTCCCCTCCCCTCCCCTCTCCTCTCCTCCTCTCCCATTCTCCTCTCCTCCTCTCACCTCCTCCACTACTCTCTTCCTGTCCTCCCCCTCCTCCTCTTCCTCCCCTCCCCTCTCCTCTCCTCCTCTCCCATTCTCCTCTCCTGTCTCATCTACTCCTCTCACCTCCTCCACTACTCTCTTCCTGTCCTCCCCTCCTCCTCTTCCTCCCTCTCCCAGGCTACCTATGTGTTGCTGGCTCTGGCTTGGGTCTTCGTCCCTGTCTATGTGTCATCAGGGGTGAGTAGGGTTGACAGGAATCATCCACAGTAGTGATTCTTCTAGGACAGAATATATATATTTATACAAGTAGTGTTTATAGAACATTATATATTTACAGTAGCAGTACTTATAATGCTGTGTATGTATATGTATAGCGTATACTTTGTATGATTTGTATTTCAGGCTCCATATTTGTTCCGTACCTGATGTTATTTACTATTCTTGTGATATTTTTTCCATGTGATGTCATAATCCCACTCAGGGATTAATAAAGTGTCTATCTGTCTAGACACACACACATATACAGAAACACACACCCGTGCATACACACACACACACACACATACTCACACACACACCACACCCCTCCTGCAGGACTGTCTATCCTGTCAAGGCTTGTTCATCAGGTGGAGCTAGAATCACCTTCCAGAAACCTCACCCTGGACATTCCACTGTAGGGAGTCACACCCTGGCTGTGTGTGTGTGTGTGTGTGTTAGATTGTGACCATGCCTGAGTATCTCGGCCGCCGATTTGGAGGAGAGAGGATCCGTACCTACCTGTCTGTCCTCTCTCTGATGCTGTCTGTCTTCACCAAGATCTCAGTAAGAACACACACACTCTCTCACACACACACACACACACACACACTCACACTCACACACACACACACTGACACTCACACTCTCATCCAGCATGTGTGTGTCTCCAGACAGACCTATACTCTGGAGCTCTGTTCGTCCAGGTGTGTCTGGGCTGGAACCTCTACCTGTCCACTGTCCTCATGCTGCTGGTGACCGCTCTGTACACCATCGCAGGTACACACTCACACACACACACACACACATGCTCTGTACACCATCGCAGGTACACACTCTCTCACACACACACACACACACATGCTCTGTACACCATCGCAGGTACACACTCTCTCTCACACACACACACACACACATGCTCTGTACACCATTGCAGGTACACACTCTCTCACACACACACACACACACACACTCACACACACACATGCTCTGTACACTGGACTCTGTGGGGGAGTCAGGTGGCTGAGCGGTTAGGGAATCGGGCTAGTAATCTGAAGGTTGCCAGTTCGATTCCCGGCCGTGCCAAATTACGTTGTGTCCTTGGGCAAGGCACTTCACCCTACTTGCCTCGGGGGAATGTCCCTGTACTTACTGTAAGTCGCTCTGGATAAGAGCGTCTGCTAAATGACTAAATGTAAATGTACACCATCGCAGATACACACTCTCACACACACGCTCTGTACACCATCGCAGGTACACACTCACACACACACGCTCTGTACACCATCGCAGGTACACACTCTCACACACACACATGCTCTGTACACCATCGCAGGTACACACTCTCACACACACATGCTCTGTACACCATCGCACGTACACACTCTCACACACACACACACACACACACACACGGAATGATGCAAACACAGATTTCTTTGAGGTCTAACGGTCTAGTGGATAATTATAATAATAATGTTATAATAGGTTATGGATGATTATAATAATGATGTAATCATTTGTCTCACTCATTAAATGGATCCTGAAGTGGATGTGTCCGGCTCTATGGAGCACTAATGACATTCTAGAGTCACCTGGCTGGTCTCTAGAACCAATCAGGTGCCAGGCGGGACAATGAGATTACATTCTAGAGTCACCTGGCTGGTCTCAATCAGGTGCCAGGTGGGACAATGAGAGGAATTCTGCAGAAATAAACACAGATGTTCACAAACAAAAAGTGAAAAGACTCATTTCAAGATTGTCTTTTTATGTTCATAAAACTAACTTGCCTCCTTCTCTCCCCCTCCCCTCCCCTCCCCTCCCCTCCCCCTCTGCTCCAGGTGGGCTGGCAGCAGTCATCTATACAGACACTCTGCAAACCTTCATTATGATCATAGGAGCAATCATCCTCACCATCACAGGTACACACACACATATACACACACACACACATGTATACACACACCCCAATGACGTGTGTCTGTGTGTGTGTGTATTTGCAGCCTTTAACAAGATCGGTGGATATGGTAACCTGGAGCGTGTGTATGCTGCAGCCGTGCCCTCCAAGGTCATCCCCAACAGCAGCTGCCACCTTCCCCGGGCCGACGCCATGCACCTGTTCAGGGACGCCTCCAGCGGAGACCTGCCCTGGCCTGGCATGACCCTGGGGCTCACCATCCTGGCCACCTGGTACTGGTGCACCGACCAGGTACACTCTCACACCTGACCATGTACTCATTCACACTTACACACACTAACACACACACCAGATGGGTATACAATAAAGTCATTTTATTCAGCAACCTTTTGTCAGATCAACATGTAAGCCCCGCCCCCATATTACCAGGAGCCAGTCATTGTCAGCGGCCAGTACAGTAGCCTGGGAGGGACATCTATCAGCAAGAAAACTCAAACTGACACCAAAGACATGAGAGTTCAGAGGGTAGAGCATTGGACTTCAAATCTAGAAGTTGTAGGTTCAAATCCCTCCCGTGCAATGCTTTTGCTAAAAGCATTTGCTAGATGAACACATTTTTATTGTACAAATTCACCAATAACGTCTTATCGACGCCATATTGATGCCATAGCAACGCCCCAACAAAATCACATTCAGATTTAACACCACAACACTGTTTACATTTACATTTAGTCATTTAGCAGACGCTCTTATCCAGAGCGACTTACAGTAAGTACAGGGACATTCCCCCGAGGCAAGTAGGGTGAAGTGCCTTGCCCAAGGACACAACGTCAGTTTGCATGACCGGGAATCGAACTGGCAACCTTCGGATTACTAGCCCGATTCCCTCACCGCTCAGCCACCTGACTCCTGTTGCTCAGCAACCTTCCAGCCAACGCTAGCTGGCATCCTTGTTGCCTAGTGACGTCTTCTTCAACGAGGCACCGCCCTGGTCCCGCCCCCTCAGGTGCTTCAGATTGGTCAGTTTAGAAAAGGACCAGCCCTGCAGGGCCGTCTGATTGGCTGGGCGCGCTGGGGATGTGTGGCCAGAGGAGAGACCACTCCTCTTAGAGGCGGGGCTGTGTCGGCCTGGCGACCGGCTGCCGCGCGTATCCAGGGGCAACCATCCACGGTCCGTCTGCAGGGATTGGCCCTGCCAGTAGCGGTGTCCACCAATAACAGGGCCTGCTGCTCTGAGGGGGCGGTGAAAGCTTCCTGGTTTGGCAATGACCACCTTGGCTCCGCCCCTCGACCTGCCGTCCCTTCCTGGAGACCTGGAGCTCTGGAACAACTACACACACACACACACACACACACACACTGTTAGGGTTACACATACACACAAATGTCTTACTATGTGTGTGCATGGTGTGTGTGTGCAGGTGATTGTCCAGAGGTCCCTGTCTGCTAAGAACCTGAGCCATGTGAAGGGAGCCTCCATCCTGGCCTCCTACCTGAAGATGCTGCCCTTCATCCTCATCATCCTCCCTGGCATGGTGAGCCGGGCTCTCTACCCAGGTACACACACACTCTCAGGTACACACACACACTCAGGTACACACACACACCCAGGTACACACACACACTCAGGTACACACACACACTCAGGTACACACACACTCTCAGGTAAACACACACTCTCAGGTACACACACACACCCAGGTACACACACACACCCAGGTACACACACACTCTCAGGTACACACTCACACACTCAGGTACACACACACACACTCAGGTACACACACACTCAGGTACACACACACACACACACAAGCAGGTACACACACACACACACACGCTCAGGTACACACTCAGGTACACGCACACACACACATTTACACAGGTACACACTCACACACACACTCAGGTACACGTTTTGACAGGTACACACTCACACAAACACACTCAGATGATAAAGAGATATTGACATTTTAACAACTTGTTCCTTGTTGACGATCCCTAACTGCTGTTAGCCGGTGTAAGGAAAAGTAATGGGGGAATATCTGGCAAATATTGTTCTTCCCTTTGGGACTTATTTGGTTTTCACAATGTATGCATCATGTTTGGCTACCCGCAATGTTTGGGGCTATCTCATTGTTATGATCAGTAAAACTTTTGTAAAGCTCTCTCTTGGAAGTCGCTTTGGATAAAACCGTCTGCTAAATGCATAAATATCCAAACTGAAACTTTACTTCGGTGCTGTGATAATGGCTAAGTCGAACGAGAGTGAAATCTCAGCACTTAGGGGCGGCATATATTTTTGGCTCATATTTTCGGCTCATATTTTGCCTTTTTTCTCTTGGCTGAAATTTTGGTGCATAATTATACTGTTCACCCTGCTCTGACTACACTGTTCACCCTGCTCTGACTACACTGTTCACCCTGCTCTGACTACACTGTTCACCCTGCTCTGACTACACTGTTCACCCTGCTCTGACTACACTGTTCACCCTGCTCTGACTACACTGTTCACCCTGCTCTGACTACACTGTTCACCCTGCTCTGACTACACTGTTCACCCTGCCCTGACTACACTGTTCACCCTGCTCTGACTACACTGTTCACCCTGCTCTGACTACACTGTTCACCCTGCTCTGACTACACTGTTCACCCTGCTCTGACTACACTGTTCACCCTGCTCTGACTACACTGTTCACCCTGCTCTGACTACACTGTTCACCCTGCTCTGACTACACTGTTAACCCTGCTCTGACTACACCGTTCACCCTGCTCTGACTACACCGTTCACCCTGCTCTGACTACACCGTTCACCCTGCTCTGACTACACCGTTCACCCTGCTCTGACTACACCGTTCACCCTGCTCTGACTACACCGTTCACCCTGCTCTGACTACACCGTTCACCCTGCTCTGACTACACCGTTCACCCTGCTCTGACTACACCGTTCACCCTGCTCTGACTACACCGTTCACCCTGCTCTGACTACACCGTTCACCCTGCTCTGACTACACCGTTCACCCTGCTCTGACTACACCGTTCACTCTGCTCTGACTACACCGTTCACCCTGCTCTGACTACACCGTTCACCCTGCTCTGACTACACCGTTCACCCTGCTCTGACTACACCGTTCACCCTGCTCTGACTACACCGTTCACCCTGCTCTGACTACACCGTTCACCCTGCTCTGACTACACCGTTCACCCTGCTCTGACTACACCGTTCACCCTGCTCTGACTACACCGTTCACCCTGCTCTGACTACACTGTTCACCCTGCTCTGACTACACTGTTCACCCTGCTCTGACTACACTGTTCACCCTGCTCTGACTACACTGTTCACCCTGCTCTGACTACACTGTTCACCCTGCTCTGACTACACTGTTCACCCTGCTCTGACTACACTGTTCACCCTGCTCTGACTACACTGTTCACCCTGCTCTGACTACACTGTTCACCCTGCTCTGACTACACTGTTCACCCTGCTCTGACTACACTGTTCACCCTGCTCTGACTACACTGTTCACCCTGCTCTGACTACACTGTTCACCCTGCTCTGACTACACTGTTCACCCTGCTCTGACTACACTGTTCACCCTGCTCTGACTACACTGTTCACCCTGCTCTGACTACACTGTTCACCCTGCTCTGACTACACTGTTCACCCTGCTCTGACTACACTGTTCACCCTGCTCTGACTACACTGTTCACCCTGCTCTGACTACACTGTTCACCCTGCTCTGACTACACTGTTCACCCTGCTCTGACTACACTGTTCACCCTGCTCTGACTACACTGTTCACCCTGCTCTGACTACACTGTTCACCCTGCTCTGACTACACTGTTCACCCTGCTCTGACTACACTGTTCACCCTGCTCTGACTACACTGTTCACCCTGCTCTGACTACACTGTTCACCCTGCTCTGACTACACTGTTCACCCTGCTCTGACTACACTGTTCACCCTGCTCTGACTACACTGTTCACCCTGCTCTGACTACACTGTTCACCCTGCTCTGACTACACTGTTCACCCTGCCCTGACTACACTGTTCACCCTGCTCTGACTACACTGTTCACCCTGCTCTGACTACACTGTTCACCCTGCCCTGACTACACTGTTCACCCTGCTCTGACTACACTGTTCACCCTGCTCTGACTACACTGTTCACCCTGCTCTGACTACACTGTTCACCCTGCTCTGACTACACCGTTCACCCTGCTCTGACTACACTGTTCACCCTGCTCTGACTACACCGTTCACCCTGCTCTGACTACACTGTTCACCCTGCTCTGACTACACCGTTCACCCTGCTCTGACTACACCGTTCACCCTGCTCTGACTACACTGTTCACCCTGCTCTGACTACACCGTTCACCCTGCTCTGACTACACTGTGACCAGGGGGAGGTTTGAAGTTCTTATCTTTGACTCAAACTTCTGTCCCAGTCAATGTGTAATTTCCTGTTGTAGTACTGGTGAACATGTCATTTCCTGTTGCAGTACTGGTGTATTTGATAAACTAGTGCTCGAACAGTCTCTGTGTTTCATACTTTTCTTCACACACACACTCATACTCAAACACACATCAACTTCACACACATCCACATGTAGACACACACACACACACACACACATCAACACCACACACATCCACACCACACACATCCACATGTAGACACACACATCCACACCACACACACATCCACACCACACACACACATCCACATGCAGACAGTCACACACACACAGGGCAGGGCTGACTAGTGTAAACAGTGGCATGCCCTGACAGCCAAGACACACCCAACCCCTATGGCCTCTATCACACGCTAGGAATCCTGTCTGTGTGTGTGAGTGTACATCTTTATGCATGTGTGTGTGTGCATGTTTGTGTGTGTGTGTGCGTGTGTGTGTGTGTGTGTGCATGTGTATGTGTGTGTGTGTGCATGTGTGAGTGTATGTGTGTGTATGTGCATGTGTGAGTGTATGTGTGTGTGTGGGTGTATGTGCATGTGTGTGTGCATGTGTGAGTGTATGCGTGTGTGAGTGTATGTGTGTGTGTGTATGTGCATGTGTGTGTGTGTGTGTCCCTCACCTGTCCTATGTGCCTGTACTGCAGTGGGCGAGTCTGGCCGGTCCTCTGTTGTGATAGGTTGTCTGATTGTCTCTGAGGACGCAGGTCCAGCATGCTCTGGGAGAAGCGTGCCATCATGTTGACCCCGTCTCCGTGGCGATGACCCAGCCGGTCCCGCCCCGACCCCGTGGTGACCCCGTGAGAGGCCTCCTCGCTGGGCTCTGATTCGTTGCACTCATAGTACTCGTCTGACGCGGTGGAGACGGTGGAGGCGCTGGTGACGGTCTGGTCACACAGGACCCTGGTGCTGCTGGCATCATCGCTGTCATGGAGCCCACCATGTCTGTCGGGGAGCTTCTGGGCTGGTAATTGGCAGACTGAGGCAGGCTGTGATCCTGATTGGCTGACTGATGCAGGCTTTGACCCTGATTGGCTGACTGAGGCAGGCTGTGATCCTGATTGGCTGACTGAGGCAGGGTTTGACCCTGATTGCCTGATTGAGGCAGGCGGTGATCCTGATTGGCTGTCGGGCCTAGGGACCACAGCGACTTGTGGTTGGCCACGCAGCAGGGAGGAGGCGGGGCTTATGAGCAACTGCATTGTGCGTGGTTTGGGGATCGGAGGGGCTTGTGGGCTGGCGGTGTGTGTGTCAGACTCTGTGTGTGTAGGTGTATCTGTAGTGTGTGTGTCTGGAGAGGTGTGTGTATCTGTAGTGTGTGTGTCTGGAGAGGTGTGTTTATCTGTAGGGTGTGTGTCTGGAGAGGTGTGTGTATCTGTAGTGTGTGTGTCTGGAGAGGTGTGTGTATCTGTAGTGTGTGTGTCAGCGGTGTGTGTGGCAGTGTGTGTGCGGGGCAGGGCTACTTCAGGCAGCTCTGGGGGGGCGGGGGGGGGGGGGTGTATTAGCAGTGTGTGTGTCAGCGGTGTGTGTGGCGGTGTGTGTGCGGGGCAGGGCTACTTCAGGCAGCTCTGGGGGTGCGGGGGGGCTGAAGGGGGAACTGAAGCGTACGGCTTGACTCGTCTCAAACTGCTGGGATCTCTGCAGGTGAGCCTGGAGGGGCCGTGATCCCCCGCGCACATTTATGAACCCAATAACATCCCCAGCGGGATCGGGCTCCGGCCAGGTGGGCAGGTACGCCACCAGGTACGCCTTCTCCAGATTTGCCAGGCCGGGATGGAGGGGCGGGGCCTCCACAGGCTCCCGGACACGCCCCTTGACCAGGAGCCCCACTGCATTCTGGGAGGTGGAGTTCTTGTTGCTGCTGAGGTTGCCGGAGGAGGCGGGGCTAGCGTTGGCGTGGGCTGTAACCAAGGCGTACTTGGGGTTGATGAGTTTCCTGGCAACGGTTGCCAAGGGTGGGGGAGGGGTGGGGGCGGAGAGGGCAGGCTCAGGGGCAGGCTTCTCCCCCAGCTGCACCTTGGAAAGAGATACGCTCCTGGAGGTCAGGTAGAGGTCACGGAACAGTTTGTCGAACGCCTCCACCGCCTGGCCGCTCATCGCCGTGACGAGCTGGCGGTCCAACCGGGACGAAGACCACGTGAAGCTGGGGACAGCATTGGCTGGTTAGATACACAGCCTTTACCTGATTGGCTGGTTAGATACAGGACCTTTACCTGATTGGATGGTCAGAGACAGGTTTAAGTACTCACTAGAGTCTGATTTCCAAACATACAGACGTAGGAGTCCTAGATGGCTTTGTCTCCACACACACACACCTGTAGGAGTCAGAGATGGCCTTGTCTCCACACACACACACCTGTAGGAGTCAGAGATGGCCTTGTCTCCACACACACACACACCTGTAGGAGTCAGAGATGGCCTTGTCTCCACACACACACACCTGTAGGAGTCAGAGATGGCCTTGTCTCCACACACACACACCTGTATGAGCCAGAGATGGCCTTGTCTCCACACACACACACCTGTAGGAGCCAGAGATGGCCTTGTCTCACCTGTAGGAGTCAGAGATGGCCTTGTCTCATCTGTAGGAGCCAGAGATGGCCTTGTCTCACCTGTAGGAGCCAGAGATGGCCTTGTCTCCATCCAGGAACAGGAACCTCTGGCTGAGAGAGCCGCGGACCTTCTGGGCAGAGCGAGAGTAGAAATCCACCCCTCCATTGCAGCGCACGCGCAGGTTCTTGGGGAGGAAGATGGGAGGGAGAGGGGAGGAAGACAGGAAAGGAGAGGGGAGGGAGAGAGGTAAAGAGAGAGGGAGAGATGTAAAGAGGGAGACATTAATATTCTTTTTTTTTTCGTTGTTGTAAGTGTTTAGTTCTTAGAATTAGTTAAATTATTGTACTTTTTACTTAATTAAAGATCCGTATATGTTTATTGTTTGCACCTTCCTGCCACAGTAAATTCCATGTTTGTGTAACATACATGGCGAATAAACCGAATTCTGATTCTGAGAGATGTAAAGGAGTCAGCTGGCTGAGCGGTTAGGGAATCGGGCTAGTAATCAGAAGGTTGCTGGTTCGATTCCCTGGCCGTGCAAAATGACGTTGTGTCCTTGGGCAAGGCACTTCACCCTACTTGCCTCGGGGGAATGTCCCTGTACTTACTGTAAGTTGCTCTGGATAAGAGCGTCTGCTAAATGACTAAATGTAAATGTAAGAGAGAAAGAGAGATGTAAAGAGGGAGACGGAGAGAGAGTGGATTGAAGAGATAGATATAAACATAGGGAGAAGTAAAGAGTGAGCGACCGATGGGAGGCGAGAGACAGACAGAGACAGAGAGAGACAAAGACGGAGAGTGAGAGACAGAGAAAGGGAGACTGAGAGACAAGGAGTCAGAGACAGAGAGAGGGAGCAATTTCCCAGAAGAGAATGTTTCAACCACATGCTCTATAGGTGTGTGTGGACGAACTCGCGTTTGTGTGTGTGTGCGTGTGTGTAAGAAGCACCCTCCAGTGCTTGTTTCGGTGCCTTTGATACGGGCGTGGCCAGGTGGCCCACTGCATGCTGGGTAACTGAGTGGAGGCAAATCTCCCAGGATGCAATAGAACTTTGGAAAGTAGGAGGGAGTGTGTGTGTGAGAGTGTGTGTTAGTGCACGTGTGAGTGTGAGAACATAAATGTTGCTGTGTCTAATTGGCTGCAGTCCTGAATGGAATGTGCTGAATGTTCCTGTGGCTTCCAGGCTGTATGTGTGTTTGTGTTACGTGTGTGTGTGTGTGTGTGTGGTGTGTGTGTGTGTGTGGTGTGTACCTTCAGGTGTCCTGTGTGCATGCCAGCCCGGTCACACATGAGCAGGAAGCAGGGTACAGCAGCAGAGTCCAGGATGATGTACACTGCCACCCTACGCTTGTAGCACGCATCCAGCAGGTCTCTGAAGATGTCCACATCTGTAAACACATCCATCACCACCGCTATGACCTGCAAGCACACACACATCACACCATGGAACTGGATATGGTAAACCCAGATCCACCAGGAACCACATCTCACACAGCAAACTGGTTTAGCTCTGGCTCTTACTTTCTTACTGTGGTGTGTGTGTGTGTGTGTGTGGTGTGTCACATGTTGATTGGGGTTTTTCACGCCCAGGCGTGTTTTATGAGAGAGAAGGAAAGAGAGACAGATAGAGGGGGAGACAGAGGGGGAGACAGAGGGGGAGACAGAGGGAGAGACAGAGGGAGAGAGAGAGAGAGAGGTGGAGAGAGAGAGAGATAGGGAGAGAGTAAGAGTGAGAGAAGGGGAAAGAGAGAGAGAGGTGGAGACAGAGAGAGAGAGAGAGAGAGAGAGAGAGGACATAGAGATTAGACAAAGGAGAGAGAGGAGAGACAGAGAGAAAAAGGGGGCGAGACAGAGAGAGGAGACAGATGGTGGGGGAGGAGGGGAGTTCGACCGACAGGAAGACAGACAGACAAACAGACAACTGAATCATGCTGACTCAGACTGTCACAACAGGAGACAACGTCAGTTACCTTCTGAGCCTGCGCAATAGCTTTGCGCACCACCTCTTTGATGTGAATGTTTCCGTCCATGGGCGGCTGCGTGTGCACATGGACCCTCGTCACTCCCCGGTACGAGATCGCGTCGGGCCAACCCAAGTCCAGGTCCGGTATAGAATTCTCAGAACGGTCGGGCCAGTATTGTAATGAGACAGCGCCATCGCCCCCGTCATCTCCCGGTCCTGCTCCCGTTTCAGCCCTCTGATTGTCACTACCGGGCTGGTAGGCCTCTGCCGTGCGCGCCAGCCTCTCCACCTCTGGTTCAGAGAGGAACTCGCGGATGCCGTGTTTGCTGAGGTATTCGGTAAAGGCCTCGCGTCCCCGGGAAATGAGTTCCTCGAGCGCTAGCCGCTGGTCCTCGCTGTAGAAGAACTCCGGTTTGCTCTCGCTCACGCGCCAGTTGACGTGGTTCTCGTCCAAACACTGGAGCTGAGACAGAGCCATGATCGCGAGACACGACTAACCGATATAATCTCCCAAACTAACTAATCAATAATAAAAAGTTCAACGGTCATTTTGTCTCCAAGAATACTCCGCGTGTTTCTCAGTTTAAAAAAAACTTGAGTCTGAATGAACGAATCTGTCCTGCGCCCTCATCGAATAATCAGCGTTTAATGACTGATGCGCCGCTGTGTGTGTCATACAACTCTGGGCGCAACCCATTTCTCATATTACACACACACACACACACACACACACACACACACACACACACACACACACACAGGTGAGGCAGGAGACAACTTTCCCACCCTCTGCCACACCTATCACATGACCGTTTTCCTGGCCCGTTTAGCTTTAGCTCCGGGGCACAAAAGCGTAGTGTCTGTGTCCGCGGGGAAAGAGAGAGGAGGGAGAATGTGTCAGTCACAAAAGAGGAACAAAAATCGTTAAAGGGAGAAGCACCAAAACCCGTTTCTGACGCGACTAGCAAGTTCACAAATTCCAGTAACGACTTCTAAAAGTAGTTCAGTCATTTTGACTCGCGTTTCCGTTGAACATCTCTGTTACTCGAAAGAAATAAGCAAGATGTCTCTATAAGAATAATAGAATCAAACGTTTTTTTTAACATAGTTTCGATCAGTGTAATTCGTTAATCGTGAACGCGATATCATCCAGTTGTATTCCAAGGAGGTGCAGACGGTCGTTACGGTAGCGAATTGTCGCCCCTGAGCTTCAGTTCGACTCGTGAACTCGGGAAGAGAAAGTACCGGGGGCTCGAGGGCGGAGTGTCCGGTGGTTACTGGTCAGGAAGAGAGAAAAACAGACTCCGCCCTAGAATGCGGACACACATACTCAACACCAGCACAACCCCCCCATACACACACAAAAACAGATTAAATGTAGGAATTTCGAAGGAAATTCAAGTGTTCATTCTTACAGTATTTGACTACTTTATTTAAATGGCATAGTTTAACCCTTGTGCTGCCTTCGGGTCACATGACCCAAAGGTTCATAACGAACCATCGTTGTGTTTACCCAATTTTACCCAATACAAAAACAAATAAAAATAATTTTCTTTTAACCATTCCAATGTGGGGGGTCTGAGACAGCCCGACAGTTAAAAGAAAATGCTTCACTTTGTTTTTGTATGAGGTAAATTTGTCGCAATACGAAGGTGGGTCACAATGACTGATGGGTCAGAATGACCCGAAGATAACACAAGGGTTAAAACAACCTACAGTTGACCTAAGTGCTTCACTTAAGGTAAACTGTACAGAAATGTACAAATGACACAAACACAAGGTCTCATGTAAACACACGTCTAAACAGCCAGAGAGAACAGGTGTGTTTCCAGTGTGGATGTAACCATTGGATGGTGGGCTGATGAACCACCCAGTCTCATACCTCTGCTGGATGAACCACCCAGTCTCATACCTCTGCTGGATGAACCACCCAGTCTCATACCTCTGCTGGATCATGAACCACCCAGTCTCATACCTCCGCTGGATCATGAACCACCCAGTCTTATACCTCCGCTGGATCATGAACCACCCAGTCTCATACCTCCGCTGGATGAACCACCCAGTCTCATACCTCTGCTGGATGAACCACCCAGTCTCATACCTCCGCTGGATGAACCACCCAGTCTCATACCTCTGCTGGATGAACCACCCAGTCTCATACCTCTGCTGGATGAACCACCCAGTCTTATACCTCCGCTGGATGAACCACCCAGTCTCATACCTCTGCTGGATCATGAACCACCCAGTCTCATACCTCCGCTGGATCATGAACCACCCAGTCTCATACCTCCGCTGGATGAACCACCCAGTCTCATACCTCTGCTGGATGAACCACCCAGTCTCATACCTCTGCTGGATGAACCACCCAGTCTTATACCTCTGCTGGATGAACCACCCAGTCTCATACCTCTGCTGGATGAACCACCCAGTCTCATACCTCCGCTGGATGAACCACCCAGTCTCATACCTCTGCTGGATGAACCACCCAGTCTCATACCTCTGCTGGATGAATATGAGAGGAAGCACATGGGACTCACTACTAGCTGCTGGATGAAAATTGGCATGCTCCATGTTTAACACGGTGTGTGTGTGTGTCTAGACTCTGTAGGCTGCGTGGACCCAGAGGAGTGTGTGCGTGTGTGTGGAGCGGAGGTTGGCTGCTCCAACATTGCCTTCCCCAAGCTAGTCATCGAGCTCATGCCCAGCGGTGAGACCCCTGACCTTCAACCCCTCCTGTAGCATAACTGATTCTGCAGCCCTCTGTACAGCTCTACAGCAGTATTAATATGCATGTGTGTATGTGTGTGTGCCTTGCATGCGTGTGTGTGGTGCATGTGTGTGTGTATGTGCAGGGCTGCGAGGCCTGATGATCGCGGTGATGATGGCGGCGCTGATGTCATCGCTGACCTCCATCTTCAACAGTAGCAGCACCCTGTTCACCATGGACATCTGGAAGAAGTATCGGCCCCGCGCCTCAGAGAGGGAGCTGCTGCTGGTGGGCAGGTAGGGGTCAGGGGTCAGGGTGGTGGGAAGGTAGGGGTCAGGCTGGTGGGCAGGTAGGGGTCAGGCTGGTGGGAAGGTAGGGGTCAGGCTGGTGGGAAGGTAGGGGTCAGGCTGGTGGGCAGGTAGGGGTCAGGCTGGTGGGCAGGTAGGGGTCAGGGGTCAGGCTGGTGGGCAGGTAGGGGTCAGGCTGGTGGGCAGGTAGGGGTCAGGGGTCAGGCTGGTGGGCAGGTAGGGGTCAGGGGTCAGGGTGGTGGGCAGGTAGGTAGGGGTCAGGGTGGTGGGCAGGTAGGGTCAGGGGTCAGGGTGATGGGCAGGTAGGGGTCAGGGGTCAGGGTGGTGGGCAGGTAGAGGTCAGGGGTCAGGCTGGTGGGAAGGTAGGGGTCAGGGGTCAGGGTGGTGGGCAGGTAGGGGTCAGGGTGGTGGGCAGGTAGGGGTCAGGGTGGTGGGCAGGTAGAGGTCAGGCTGGTGGGAAGGTAGAGGTCAGGCTGATGGGAAGGTAGGGGTCAGGGTGGTGGGCAGGTAGGGGTCAGGGTGGCGGGCAGGTAGGGGTCAGGGTGGTGGGCAGGTAGGGGTCAGGGTGGCGGGCAGGGGTCAGGGTGGTGGGGTCATGGTTGTGTTGATGCTGTGGTCATGTTGTGATCAGGATCGTCACGGTGATCCTGGTGGTCATCAGTGTGGTATGGATCCCCATCCTCCAGTCAGCCAATAGCGGACAGCTCTACGTCTACATCCAGTCAGTGACCAGCTACCTGGCTCCGCCCGTCACTGCCATCTTCACCCTGGCTGTGTTCTGGAGGAGGACCAACGAACAGGTCACACACACACACACACTCACACACCCACTTGAGATGTCTGTTCTCCATACTAGTTCTGGGTTCAGGTGTGTGTGTGCATCAAGCTGTGTCTGTGTGTGTGAGTCATGTTGAATAAGTGGTTTAATAATTTATTACTTGATTTTTTAGACTGGGAAGCTGTAGTCGACAATGATAGTGTTTGTGTGAGAGGGTGTGAGCATGTGAGTGTGTGTGTGCGTGTGTGTGTGTGTGAGTGTGTGTGTCACATATATCTCTATTATATGCTGACTCACACACACACACAGACTGGCAGAATGATTGGAGGGGAGAGAGGGAGAGGGAGAGGGAGAGGGAGAGGGAGAGGGAGGGAGGGAGGGAGGGAGGGAGGGAGGGAGGGAGGGAGAGAGAGAGAGAGAGAGAGAGAGAGAGAGAGAGAGAGAGAGAGAGAGGGAGAGAGGGAGAGACAGGCAGAGAGAAGATGAGAGAGAGATGAGAGACAGGCAGAGAGAAGATGAGAGAGGAGATGAGAGATGAGAGACAGGCAGAGAGAAGATGAGAGAGAAGATGAGAGAGAGATGAGTAGGGGGCATTCTGGGGCCTGATGGTGGTGTGTGTGCGTGTAGGGGGCATTCTGGGGCCTGATGGTGGTGTGTGTGTGTGTGTGTGTAGGGGGCATTCTGGGGCCTGATGGTGGTGTGTGTGTGTGTGTGTAGGGGGCATTCTGGGGTCTGATGGTGGGGCTGGGGGTGGGGGTTTGTCGAATGGTGCTGGAGTTTGCGTTCCCGCCCCCGCGCTGCGGCGTGCCTGACCCCGCCCCGTCCGTGCTGCGCAGCGTACACTACCTGCACTTCGCCATCCTGCTCTGTGGACTCACTGTCGCCGTGGTGATACCTGTGTCCCTGCTCACCCCCCCCCCCACGGAGGAGCAGGTATACTCACACACTGAACACACATGAACACGCACACACTGAACACACACACACCTCAACACACTGAACACACACACACACACCTCAGCACACTGAACACACACACACACCTAAACACACTGAACACACACACACCTCAACACACTGAACACACACACACCTCAACACACTGAACACACTGAACACTGAACACACACACCTCAACAAACTGAACACACTGAACACACACCTCAACACACTGAACACACACACACACCTAAACACACTGAACACACACACACCTCAACACACTGAACACACACACACCTCAACACACTGAACACACTGAACACTGAACACACACACCTCAACAAACTGAACACACTGAACACACACCTCAACACACTGAACACACACACACCTCAACACACTGAACACACTGAACACACACACACCTCAACACACTGAACACATACACACATCTCAACACACACACACCTCAACACACTGAACACACACACACCTCAACACACTGAACACACTGAACACACACACACCTCAACACACTGAACACATACACACATCTCAACACACACACACCTCAACACACTGAACACAAACACACACACCTCAACACACTGAACACACACACACCTCAACACACTGAACACCCACACACTGAACACACACACACCTCAACACACTGAACACACACACACTGAACACACACACCTCAACACATTGAACACACTGAACACACAGAACACACACACACCTCAACACACTGAACACACACCTCAACACACTGAACACTCACACACTGAATACACACACATCTCAACACACTGAACACACACTGAACACTCACACACTGAACACACACACGCTGAACACACACTGAACACACACTGAACACGCACACACTGAATACACACACCTCAACACACACACTGAACACGCACACACTAAATACACACACCTCAACACTCAACACTCTGAACACCCCTGTGTGTGTGTGTGTGTCAGTTGCGTAACCTAACGTGGTGGACGATCTCTGAGGAGGTGGAGAGAGAGATCCCCCTGCAGAAGATGTCCTCTGTCAGCCAGCACCCCCACCAGGGTGAGACTCCCCTCGTCTCCTCTCCTCTCGTCTCCTCCCCTCCCCTCTCTTCTCCCCTCCCCTCCCCTCCCCTCCTCTGCTCTGCTCTCCCCTCCTCTCCTCTCTTCTCTTCTCCTCTCGTCTCCTCTTGTCTCCTCCCCTGCTCTGCTCTGCTCTCCCCTCCCCTCCCCTCCCCTCCCCTCCTCTCCTCTGCTCTGCTCTCTCCCCTCCCTTCCCCTCTTTCCTCTCCCCTCCTGTCCTCTCCTCTCGTCTCCTCTCTTCTCTTCTCTTCTCCCCTCCCCTCGTCTCCCCTCGTCTCCTCCCCTCCTCTGCTCTCCTCTGCTCTCCCCTCCCCTCCTCTCCTCTCTTCTCTTCTCCTCTCGTCTCCTCCTCTGCTCTGCTCTCCCCTCCTCTCCTCTCCTCTGCTCTCTCCCCTCCCCTCCCTTCCCCTCTTTCCTCTCCCCTCCTCTCCTCTCTTCTTCTCTCGTCTCCTCTCCACCTCTGCTCTCCTCTGCTCTGCTCTCCCCTCCTCTCCTCTGCTCTCTCCCCTCCCCTCCCTTCCCCTCTTTCCTCTCCTCTCCTCTCTCACTCCGATTGTCCTCCTGTCATCTCCTGTCAGGTTCGGAGGCGGTTCGCAGGGTGACTTGTGGCCGGGCGGTGGGTCTGTGTGTGTCCAGCCAGGAGGAAGAAACTCCATCTCCCAGAGTTCCTAGCGTGAGGGAGAGTGTGTTCTGGTCCAGGTTCTGCTGTGCCAACGCCCTCCTCCTCATCTGCATCAACATCTTCCTCTATGCATACTTTGCCTGAGTCTATACACGACACTACTACACTACACACTACACACTATATATTACACTACACACTGCACACTATATATTACACTACACACCGCACACTATATACTACACTACACACCGCACACTATATACTACACTGCACACTATATACTATATACTACACACTTTACCGTAATGAATAGTTGTGTTCATCTGATAGATTATTAGTGTGCTTTGACATAATTCCTCCAGTCTTAGTTAATACTCATTGTTTGTGTTTGTTCACGTGTTTTTATCAATAAAGTTAAGAATATTTGGATCAAGGAAGCGTTTCTCTTTATTGACACAGACGGTGACACAATAAGACTCACACCTAGATGTCATGTATCAACAGTGGCCGGGTTTCCCAGATTCGTTAAGAAGCTCTTAACGCTAAGAGCTTCTTAGGAACGTTCAAGCTCTTAACGTTAAGAGCTTCTTAAAGAATCTGGGAAACCCGGCCATTATCTCTCTCCTCTTCCCTCTTCATGAATAACTTGACTGTCACTGATCTGGATTTTGATTGACAGGTGTGTCGACCAGTAGGAGCACAGGGGGAGGGACCAGGAGTGATTGACAGATGTGTCGACCAGTAGGAGCACAGGGGGAGGGACCAGGAGTGACTGACAGGTCTTGGTGGACAGCAGTTGGACAGACTGGTCCCACTCGGTTACTGGGAATCACAGGCATGCAAACTCCTCAACTGTAGGTGAAACTCACCTTTTTGAAACCGAAATGGGTAACCTACATGATTTGTGCAGATCCAATGAGAAAATATTTTTTTGAGGAAGGGGTCATGGCCGTGGGCAACACAGCATTTTACCCGTGCTTCGCAACTTTACAACTAGCTCTGGAACCAATCGTCACTCCTAATGCCTAAACCTCACAGCCAATCAGAGGCAGAGTGGGGAGAGTTTTTTTTTCAAAGTCTCCAACACTGAGCAGTCCGTCGACAACTGAACCGAACTAAAGTGAACACTGCCGAACTGCAGAACGAAATGCCCGTCAGAAAGCAAGCTTAATCTTAATTTTGCTCTCAAAGTGCACCAGATTGATGCGTTTAACTTTAAAATGTATACATGGGGGGGTCAGGTGGCTGAGCGGTGAGGGAGTCGGGCTAGTAATCAGAAGGTTGCTGGTTTGATCCCCGGCTCTGCCAAATGACGTTGTGTCCTTGGGCAAGGCACTTCACCCTACTTGCCTCGGGGGGAATGTCCCTGTACTTACTGTAAGTCGCTCTGGATAAGAGCGTCTGCTAAATGACTAAATGTAAATACATTTCCTTCAAGGGTTGGGGGTTCGCTGTATCCTTCTCACCGTCTTTTCCCCCTGACCTGTTAGCATGCCTGTCCTGTACTGCCTGGAGTCAGCGGTGGAGCAGGTCGATGGTGTCACCGGGCATGAAGTGCAGGTCTGTACTCACACAGACGACAAACCACCGTGACTTCAACACACACACTCACACAGTACACACTCATACACACACTCACAAAGTACATACTCATACACACACCATACACACAGTACATACTCATACACACACTCACACACACACACCATACACACACTCACACAGTACACACTCATACACACACTAACACAGTACACACTCATACACACACTCACACACGCCATACACACTCACACACTCACACAGTACACACTCATACACACACTCACACAGTACACACTCATACACACACTCACACACGCCATACACACACACACTCACACACCATACACACACACAGAAAGGTTGAAGGTGTGATCCACATCTATAGGGCCATGCTGAGGTGTAGGGTAGCAGGGCTACTGAGAGATGGTCATGTCTGGACTTGCATTAATTCTCATAACAGATCAAACACCTGAATTAAACAGCTGAATATATTGAAGTTACTTTTTGTAAATACAGGTATCAATATCCAGAGCTCACATTTTGGACACATCGATAGCATGTCAAATGTATATTGTGTATCCTTGCTTTAGGATGTGCTACTTAACATGATGTCTTCGTAAACACGTTGACCTTCAGTGATTTGGTGAGTATAGATGCTATATTTTAGTGTTGCTTTCAGCTAGTTCACCTTGTCCGTTCATAGCCTGTTACCCGCTGAAAAGTACAGCCATGTGTAGTATAGGAAGGAGAGAGAGGAGGGTACAACAAGGAGACGGAGAGCAGGGGGAGGAGAGAGAAAAGTAAGAGAGAGCAAAAAGAGGAGCAAGAGGAAAGAGCAGTGGGAGGAGAAGGAGGAGAGAGACAGTAGAGAGAAAGAGAGAGAGAGGGGAAAGAGAGAGGGGAAAAAGAGAGGGAGAGGAGAGAGAGAGAAGGGAGAGAGAGGGGAGATAGAGGGGAGAGAGAAAGGGGAAAGAGAGAGAGAGAGAGAGAGAGAGAGAGAGAGAGAGAGAGGGAGTGAGAGGGGAGGGAGAGGGGAGGGAGAGAAAGAGGTGTCAGCTGATGTTGACACATCAGATTAATGTGGCCTTACATACTGTCATCATAGTGAGAAAATAACACACCAGTCACACACAAACACACTGGACACACACACACACACTGGACACACACACACTGGACGCACAATCACTGAACATGCACACACTGAACACACAGCTATGTACACACACACACAACCTTTGTCAGTTTTCTGATCTAACCATTAACTACAGCTGTGTTCATTAGACTGCACACCTTGCGTTCCACATGTGTGTGAGAGAGTCTGAGAGCAGATCGGAAGATGCGTGTGTGTGTGGGTTTTGTTGTGTTGCGTGCTTGTTTGTGGGTGTTTTTTTGTGTTGTGTGCTTGTTTGTGTGTCTGTTTTGTTGTGTTGCGTGCTTGTTTGTGTGTGCGTTTTTGTATGTGATGATACGGTTATAATTACATATGTTGTACCTTTACTGTGGTCTGCTTTGGCAACATTGTTTAACCTGAACATTCATGCCAATAAAGCATATTGAATTGGGAGAGAGAGACAGAAACGGGGAGAGAGAGAGAAAATAGTTCTGTGTTTGACAGGCACAGAGCAGCAAACATTTGGAACTGACAGTTCTCCTCTCACACACTCACACACACACAATGACACACAGAAAATTACCTGAATGTAGTGAGGAGCAGGGAAGTAGAAGAGAAGAGAGGAGAGAATAGGAGAGAGGAGAGGAGAGAAGAGAGAAGATAGGAGAGAAGAGGAGGGAGGAGAGAAGAGGAGAGAAGAGGAGAGAGAAAAGAGAAGAGAGGAGAGAGGAGAAGAGAAGAGAGAGAAGATAGGAGAGAAGAGACGAGAAGAGAGGAGAGAAGAGGAGAGAGGAGAGAGGAGAGAAGAGGAGAGAGGAGAGAAGAGAGAAGAGAGGAGAGAGGTGAGGAAAGGGGAGAAGAGAAGGTTGTGAGATGGTGAGTGTGTTATTTTCTATATCTTCCTCGTCATTTTCATCAAGGTTCATTATGAAAACAATCCCATGATGTACGTACTTCCTCCTGGTCGACCTATATATATTTGTGTACGTGTGTGTATGTGTGTGAATGTGCTTGTGTGTATGTGTGTGTATGGTATGCATGTGTGGAGTGTATATGGTATGTGTGTGTGTGTGTTTGTATGTGTGTGTGTATGGTGTGTGTGTGTGTATGTTTGTGTATGAGTGTGTGTGTATGGTGTGTGTGTATGGTTTTGTGTATGAGTGTGTGTGTGTGTGTGTTGTGTGTATGGTGTGTGTGTGTGAGCAGAGTGAGGGTGTGTGTTCTCCTGGTCTCTCGTCTGTGGAGGCTTTGAAGAAACTCCATAGTCAGCTGATCTCTCTGCTGCTGGGAGTGGAGCCTACTGTACAGGTACACACCCACCCACACACACACACACACACACACACACCTCCACTCTGCACACACACACCCTGACCCTCCATGTGTCCTCCAGTGTTTCCTGCAGGTGTCGGTGCGCTGGTCTTCTCTCCACTGGCCTGCAGCTCTGCTCACTCTTTTCTCTGCTGCCGTGCTGCTGGTCACACACACTCTGCTGCAGCACAGGTACTCTCTCACACACACACTCTGCTGCAGCACAGGTACTCTCTCACACACACTCTGCTGCAGCACAGGTACTCTCTCACACACTCTGCTGCAGCACAGGTACTCTCTCACACACACTCTGCTGCAGCACAGGTACTCTCTCTCACACACACTCTGCTGCAGCACAGGTACTCTCTCACACACACACTCTGCTGCAGCACAGGTACTCTCTCTCACACACACTCTGCTGCAGCACAGGTACTCTCTCACACACACACTCTGCTGCAGCACAGGTACTCTCTCTCACACACACTCTGCTGCAGCACAGGTACTCTCACACACACACTCTGCTGCAGCACAGGTACTCTCACACACACACTCTGCTGCAGCACAGGTACACTCTCACACACACTCTGCTGCAGCACAGGTACTCTCTCACACACACACTCTGCTGCAGCACAGGTACTCTCTCACACACACTCTGCTGCAGCACAGGTACTCTCTCTCAGACACACTCTGCTGCAGCACAGGTACTCTCTCACACACACTCTGCTGCAGCACAGGTACTCTCTCACACACACTCTGCTGCAGCACAGGTACTCTCTCTCACACACACTCTGCTGCAGCACAGGTACTCACTCACACACACACTGCTGCAGCACAGGTACTCACTCACACACAGACACACACACACACACACTCACATGATGTCCTCTAACACTAGCTTTTCTTGCAGTGATGGATCTGCTCTGATAGGCTGCTTTGCTCTGTGGCTCCTCCTATTGGTCGGAACTATTGCCATGGCTGCACAACAGAGTCTCAGAGGAGAGGAAATCCCCAGAAGAATACAGACCATAATAATCACTATAGAGGGTAATAAATCATCCTACTGTATGTACAAGGCACTGTCAGTACCAGTCAGAGCCAGTCAGTAAGGAACAATCTGACCAGTTTGAATGAAGAGTTGTGCTCGTAGTTTGGATGTGAGCAGAGTTACAAGCAATGACCTGTTGTGATTGATAGAGCTTCTGAGCCAGCCTGTCCCTGATTGGTCTCAAGGCTACTGCAATCTGCTGACCCCGCCCTCCCAGGCTGTGTCGCTGCAGTGGGTGTACAGAGACGGCCAATTGGTCAACCTACCTGTCAGTCTCCTGGTAGAGGGTGACATCATCGCCCTGAGACCTGGCCTTCCCGCCCCCACGGAACTCCGTGGTATCCAGGTAACAGTTGTCATGGCAACCAATCCCAACCCTAGTCCTAGACAAAGCTCTGCCCTGCTTAATGGTCTCCATCATTACAGGAAGAGGAACATGTGGTCCTATCACGTAGCGACGTCTTCATCCACGCCTCCTCTCCCCTCTCCCCATTGGGCAGCCACAGGCCCCGCCCACAGCGTCTCCTCCAACCACAGCTGTTCAGGGTCACTAAGACCCCCACTCTGGAGACCGTGATGTGAGACTTCCTGTTTCCTGCTTCTTACTTTGTTCTGCTCTACTCTGCTCTGCTCTACTCCTCTTAACTCTGTTCTACTCTACTCTCTGACGTATCCCTTGTGCTCCAGGCGCTGTTTGGAGCATGCTCAGAAGCGTCCTGTCTCTGTCCTGGATAACGAGCGCTTCGCCGTGCAGACGCTGCTGGAGAGAGGCCTTGCCCCCCTGACTCTAGTAACTATGCTAAGCTACAAGCTAAGTCTCTGCTCTTCTTGTATTGATTATGCTAAGCTACAAGCTAAATGTCTGCTCTACTTGTGTTGATGATGCAAAGCTAATCTCAGCTGTTTGCAGATTCTGCTGTTACTGCTAAACCTGCTGCGCTTCCTGCTGGGATCTCCAGGAGTTGGACCCTGGCCTGTGGCCCTGCTGCAGACCCCAGTAACACACACACACACACACAGAGCTCCATACACACACACACACACACAGACCTCCATACACACACACACAGACCTCCATACACACACACTCACACAGACCCCAGTAACACACACACACACAGACTTCCATACACACACATTCACACAGACCTCCATACACACACATTCACACAGACCTCCATACACACACACTCACACAGACCCCAGTAACACACACACACACACACAGACCTCCACACACACACACTCACACAGACTCCAGTAACACACACACACAGACCTCCATACAAACACACAGACCCCAGTAACACACACACACACACACACAGACCTCCATTCACACACACTCACACAGACCCCAGTAACACACACACACAGACCTCCATACACACACACTCACACAGACTCCAGTAACACACACACACAGACCTCCATACAAACACACAGACCCCAGTAACACACACACACACAGACCCCAGTAACACACACACACAGACCTCCATAACACACACACACACACAGACCCCAGTAACACACACACACAGACCTCCATAACACACACACACACACAGACCCCAGTAACACACACACACACACAGACCTCCATACACACACACTCACACAGACCCCAGTAACACACACACACAGACCCCAGTAACACACACACACATAGACCTCCATAACACACACACACACACCCACATAACACACACACTCACACACAGACACTCTCACACACATTCACACACACATTTTCATTCTTTATAAGTTTCTATAGTAAAAACGTTCTATTTTCTGGTTTGAATATTTGTGTTCAAAATGTTATACTAGATAAATTCTGTATATTGTCGGCACACTGTAGTTAAAAGTTACATTGGACTATTATTTGACATATGCATGCACGTATGCATGTTCTAACATTAGCAACATGAATTAACTGACATTCATTTTTATTATTCTAACCATTTGTACCTATTGTAATCAGTACGATTATTGTACTTTCTTAACAGTATCATTATAATTTTTCTATCTTAACATTAGTATTAACAACCAATAATATTATTATTATTATAACTTTACATTATTATTATCATTAATATTGTTAATAATATGATTCTTATTCTTATTGTTGTTAATATTCTTATTGTTGTTAATCTTGTTGGTTGCTCCTCAGGTGAATGGGACTTTACCCCTGCTGCCCCTCACCTTCCCGTTGCTATGGTTACTGGTGAATGTGTATGGAGAGGTGCGGGTTCTCAACCAGCTGGTACACACACAACAGAACTGGTGGGTAGGTACACACACACACCCTCACATACCAGGGGCGTGTTCCATAAGGCTGGGACTTGAACTAACCTAACAACCCTAACCCTAACAACCCTAACAACCCTAACCCTAACAACCCTAACAACCCTAACCCTAACAAGTCAGTCGGGGCTAAAGCGGTTCCATAAAGGCAAATTCTAGTTCACGCAATCCGACTAATTCAAGTCAGATTCAAGAAGTCAAGATAATTGCGTGTGCCCCATATTCTTAACCAGCCCAAGAGGTAGAACAGGGATCATATCGATCCCCCACGGCAAAGCTACATGTTCACGGCCACATGACTTCTTCCAGAAAGAACGTTCTCTTTAAGGTGTACTATGACAGCTCCCTCATCCACCCCCTCATCAAAATGACACGCTGTGATTGACATGAACAATACGTGGGTTGAGGTCCTTTTCTATCGACCTTTACTTACCTTTACTGACTTTTTTTACATAGTTAATAAATAGCCTAAAATTAACCAATAACTTTTTAACATAGTTTTCGTATTAGGAAGATGGAGGATAGAGGCATGGATTTAGGTTTGTTTTGCAATCATAAATGATTTATGTAGCTATCATCATTGTATTGGGGTAATGTAGATCAAAACATATTTTATGTAGCATCAATCGTTTGATTTCACAAAACTACAATATAAGTAAAACATAGGCTGTGTAGGTTTGTATTATTCTGAAATCATTGTTCATCAAGTTTCATCGTTTTCCCCTTTGGTTCAGTGTTACAGGAACGTCTGGTTCAGCAACAACACAGGCTAAGCCTGGCTAAGCCTGACAGTTATCCTGCCCCCGGACCAGGCTAGTTTCACAGCATAAGTTGTCATACTCAAGTTCAAACTACATAAAACTGGCTTTATGGAACCGAATCAACTGTAAATTAGTCAGACTAACTGACATATGCCTGGCTTATTGGGTAAACTGGCTTTATGGAACCGAATCAACTGTAAATGAGTCAGACTAACTGACATATGCCTGGCTTATTGGGTAAACTGGCTTTATGGAACCGAATCAACTGTAAATGAGTCAGACTAACTGACATATGCCTGGCTTATTGGGTAAACTGGCTTTATGGAACAGGTAGGTACACATACACACACATCACAGTGTTTTTATATGCTGTGTTTCTATAACAGGAAATGATGCGTGAAACAGGCAGGAAGTGTGTGTGTGTCCTGCGAGGACGCCATGCAGCTCTCTGCTTCACCTCCAGTCTGCTGCACAGCCTGGGCTCCGTCACTGTGAGTGTGTGTGAGTGATTGTGTTAACATACAAACAGGGACTAGTGTGTTACCTGTGTGTGAGTGGGGTATTTGTGATGTGTGTGTAGGTGCTGTGCTGTGTGGATAAGCAGGGGGTTCTCTCCTGGCCCAGTCCGAACCCAGACAAGGTTCTGTTCTTCAGCAAACACACACAACAGGCCTGTGGGAAGGAGAAGCACACACAGGTAACACACTCACACACACAGACTCACACACACACACACTCACTCACACTCCCTCCCTCCCTGCTTGTCCCAGGTGGAGGTGCTCTCCATGTCCAGAGGAAGGGGCGGGAACTCTAGAGTGGTGTTTGATGATTCGTCCTGGTGTAGACACACCTCCTCTCTCAGACCAATGGGATTGGCAATGATGCTTTGTGGCCACTCCACCCTGCCAGTGATGCTCCGCCTTTTTGATCACCTGACCCAGAAGGCCCGGCCCCAGCACCTGGAGGCAACGCCCCCCTGGGGAGTCTGGGAGCTGCCAAGGATTCTGGGTAATTAGGAGGAAAACACATCAATGATAACACTGTACATTTGTAATACTGCTGGTGTGGTGCTTGTTAGACTGAGAGTATCCTGCCATGAGGGAAACATACTGGACAACAAACCGCTCATCCAAACAACTTCAGAGCAATACACCTGATGAATTTCATATCATACAGATAATTGAGCCACAGACAGACACACAACCACTTGCACACATATTCCTGTCTTTGTAGTTAGATATAATTGTATTGTTAATGTTATATAAAACATAAATAATTCAACTTT
Organism: Osmerus mordax; assembly: GCF_038355195.1. Taxonomy (NCBI): domain Eukaryota; kingdom Metazoa; phylum Chordata; class Actinopteri; order Osmeriformes; family Osmeridae; genus Osmerus; species Osmerus mordax. The sequence continues at coordinate 13,772,845 of NC_090070.1, read as the reverse complement.
ACATTGTTATACCAATCCATTGTGTGTGTGTATGTTCATGTGTACGGTGTGTGTGTATGGTATGTCTGTGTGTGCAGGGTTCTGTCCATCAGCTCAGCAGGTGTTCCAGAGAAGGAAGAGTGTTGCAGCCTACTTCCTACCCACAACCCCCTGCTCCACACAGAACATGCCCCCTCGCCCACCATTGGCTGGTCGGCTGCCCTTCCCACACCTCATTGCCTTACAGGTCCAACACACTCTCACAGGTAACACACACCCACACACACTATGAGGTAACACACACACACACACACTGTACATGGTCAGAGTGTGTGTTCTTCTCCAGGGTCAGAGTGTGTGTTCTTCTCCAGGGTCAGAGTGTGTGTTCTTCTCCAGGGTCAGAGTGTGTGTTCTTCTCCAGGGTCAGAGTGTGTGTTCTCGTACGGCTCTGCTGAGTTGATCCTGGCCGGCTGCTCAGAGGTCTGGGACGGAGAGGAGCTGCAGCCTCTCACCGACGCCGACAGGTAGGAGAGAGAGAAGAAGTGTGTGGGTGTGTGTGTGATACTAGTCTATGTGTAGATGCATGTAGAGGTGTGTGTGTGTGATACTAGTCTACGTGTAGATGCATGTAGAGGTGTGTGTGTGATACTAGTCTACGTGTAGATGCATGTAGAGGTGTGTGTGTGTGTGTGTGTGAGAGAGAGAGAGAGCTACATCCATATCTGTGTCTCCCAGGAAGAAGGTTCTAGATTTCTACGAGCGTTCCTGTGTGTCCGGCCAGTGTCTGACCCTGTCCTTCAAACCGCTGCTGGACACACAACACACTCTCCACGACACACACCCTAATGAAGACACACACCTCCATCCTCACCTGGACAGCACCTGTCTGGAGCTTCCCCCCACACACAACCTGGACTCACCTGAGCTGTCAGGTAACACAAATACACACACCCATATACACACACACACACACACATATATGTACTGTATGTGTGTGTGTGTGTATGAGTGTGTGTGTGTGTGTGTGTGTTCCTGCAGGCCAGGTGTTTCTGGGTGCAGTGTCCAGTGTGTTTGGTGCTCGTCCTGTGATGGTGAGGCTGGTGTCTGGGCTGGACTCCGCATGCATCCGCCTGGTCTACTTCTCTACTGAGCAGGAGATCAAGAGCAAGGTGATCACACACACACACACACATCTACACACACACACTCTTACACACACACACACACACACACACACACACTCACATCTACACACTCACATCCACACACTCACACACACTCACATCTACACATTACATTTAGTCATTTAGCAGACGCTCTTATCCAGAGCGACTTACAGTAAGTACAGGGACATTCCCCCCGAAGCAAGTAGGGTCTAGCATCAAGGCTATAGCCAAGATCAGATCCTTCTGGACTGAAATATTTAGCTCTGCATATAGTTGAGTGTGCTGTTGTGAACTTATGTGTTATTGGTTGTTGCAAGAGGCAATCTGATTTATGATTGGATTTTGCAGGTGTTTGCAGAGAAGATGGGATTGGAGACTGGCTGGAACTGCCACATCTCCCTCCAATCAGAACGTAGCTTCCCTCTGGACACCCCCTGTCCAGCAGACAAGAGGAGAGGGGGAGGAGAGGATGAAGGTGAGAGAGAGAGAGAGAGAGAGAGAGAGAGAGAGAGATAGAGAGAGAGAGAGACAGGGAGGGACACCCCCTGTCCAGCAGAGAAGAGGAGAGGGGGAGGAGAGGAGAGGAGGAAGGTGAGAGAGAAAGAGGGTTAGATAGAGAGGAGGAAGGTAAGAGAAACAGAGAGGGAGGGAGGTGAGTGAGAAAGAGATATCTGCATGCTGTAGCTGGCTGCTGACCTCTGACCTCTGACCCTTCAGAGGTGTGTCTCCTGGATGAGCAAAGATCAGTGGGCGGAGACGACCTCAGGTTGGACCAAGAAGGGGCATATATAATGGAGGACTTGAACAGGGTAAGACACACATACACACATACACACACACAAACACACTCACATACTCTCACAAACACTGTGTAATGTACTGTGTCTGCAGGCCAAGCTTCCTAGAGGGATAGAGAACGTGCGTCCTCATCTGGAGAACATCGACAATGTTCCTCTCCTGGTTCCTCTCTTCACAGACTGCACCCCACAGAGTAACCCAGACCCTGACCCCTGATCCATGACCAATCTCATCACAGCATATTGTAATGTATGTGTGTTTGTGTGTGTGTGTAGCGGTGTGTGAGATGGTAAAGGTGATGCAGGACTATGGAGAGGTGGTGTGTTGTCTTGGCAGCAGTCAGAACATCAACAACAACAACGTCTTCCTCCAGAGTGACATCAGGTAGGGTGGAGTCAGGGTGGAGTCAGGGTGGAGTCAGGGTGGAGTCAGGGTGCTCCCTCCTACTCAACCTCTGCTCCCTTCCTCTCTCCTCCCCCTCCCTCTCTCCTCCCCCTCCCTCTCTCCTCTACTCCATCCCCCTTCCTCTCTCCTCTCCTCTCTCTCTAACCATAACCCTCTCTCCTCTCCTCTCCTCTCTCTCTAACCATAACCCTCTCTCCTCTCCTCTCCCTCTAACCCTAACCCTCTCTCCTCTCTCTCTAATCCTAACCCTCTCCTCTCTCCTCTCTCCTCTCCTCTCTCTCTAACCCAAACCCTCTCTCCTCTCCTGCTCTAGTATCTGTCTCGAGCCCCTCCTTCCCTGCTGCCCGATTGATGGAAGTGCAGAAACACCAGAAACACTAAAAGAAACAGAAACACCTGCCCCTATGAGGCCACCGTCACCTCCCCTCTCCTCCCCCTCCTCCCTCTCCTCCCCCTCCTCCCCCTCCTCCCCCTCTCTCTCCAGCCTGTCCAGCGCTCTCTGTGGGCTGTCCTGCTCTCTGCACCTCAGCCCCACAAACCTCACTCTCATCCAGCTCATCAGACAGGTACACGGTTACACACACACATACACATAAACGCACTTGCACACATACACACACACAAACCTCACTCTTTTACAGCTCTTCAAACAGGTATAGGCCCCACATATAAACATGCATCTGTCCACTCTCTCAAACCTCATACTGTGTGTGTGTGTGTGTGTGTGTGTGTGTGTGTGTGTGTGTGTGTGTGTGTGTGTGTGTGTGTGTGTGTGTGTGTGTGTGTGTGTGAATGAATGTGTGTCTATACAGGCACGTCACACTACTGCTGGTATTAGGAAATGCTTCCTTTTCCTACTTCAGTGTCAGCTGTACTTGGTCCTCATACAGGTAACACACATATACATACACACCCATATATACACACATACATACACACACACACACATATACATATACAGAGGCGAGTATGTGTGTATCTATGTGTGTGTGTTTCAGGTCCTGGAGTGTGTCTGTGTGTTTCAGGTCCTGGAGTGTGTGTGTGTGTTTTAGGTACCAAGTATTGACACCTAGAATGATTGATTGTTGTCGCCTCACCTGTGTTAATTAGGAGGTGACTACTTACTAGAAAAAGGCATTGAGCATTGTGTTTGGTGAGAGCCTGACGTGTGGAATGGTGAAACCTTAGAGACTTTAGCAGGCACACGGTTTAGAGACGCTAGCAGGCACACGGTTTAGAGACGCTAGCAGGCACACGGTTTAGAGACGCTAGCAGGCACATGGTTTAGAGACGCTAGCAGGCACACGGTTTAGAGACGCTAGCAGGCACACGGTTTAGAGACGCTAGCAGGCGCACGGTTTAGAGACGCTAGCAGGCGCACGGTTTAGAGACGCTAGCAGGCGCACGGTTTAGAGACGCTAGCAGGCGCACGGTTTAGAGACGCTACCAGGCGCACGGTTTAGAGACGCTAGCAGGCACACGGTTTAGAGACGCTAGCAGGCGCATGGTTTAGAGACGCTAGCAGGCGCATGGTTTAGAGACGCTAGCAGGCGCATGGTTTAGAGACGCTAGCAGGCGCATGGTTTAGAGACACTAGCAGGCGCATGGTTTAGAGACGCTAGCAGGCGCATGGTTTAGAGACGCTAGCAGGCTCATGGTGCTTCTATCTGTTTTATTTGCATCGTTTACTTTATCATTTCTTTTGTGACAACACCTACGTTTAATAAACATACTGAACTATTGAAAACTCCTACGGCTTCAATGGAAGTTACTTAGTAGAGGACACTACAGTGTATGTTTCAGGTCCTGGAGTGTGTGTGTTTCAGGTACTGGGGTGTGTGTGTTTCAGGTACTGGGGTGTGTGTGTGTTTCAGGTACTGGGGTGTGTGTGTGTTTCAGGCACTGGGGTCTGTGTGTGTTTCTGGTACTAGGGTGTGTGTCTGTGTTTCAGGTACTGGGGTGTGTGTGTGTTTCTGGTACTGGGGTGTGTGTGTGTTTTAGGTACTGGGGTCTGTGTGTGTTTCTGGTACAAGGGTGTGTGTGTGTGTTTCAGGTACTGGGGTGTGTGTGTGTGTGTTTCAGGTACTGGGGTCTGTGTGTGTTTCTGGTACTGGGGTGTGTGTGTGTTTCAGGTACTGGGGTCTGTGTGTGTTTCAGGTACTGGGGTGTGTGTGTGTTTCAGGTACTGGGGTGTGTGTGTGTTTCAGGTACTGGGGTGTGTGTGTGTTTCAGGTACTGGGGTGTGTGTGTCAGCTTCCCCCTCCTCTGGGAACCACAGACATCCTCTCTCTGTCCTGCTTCTATTTTCCCATACTCAGGTACCCATACTCACACACACACAGTCTCAGGTACAAATACTCACATACTCACACACACACACACACACACACACACACCAACCCACACACTTCTTTAAATTATTATAGTTAACTAATGTGTGTGTGTGTTGTGTGTGTCTATGTGTATGTTTGTTTGTGTGTGTGTATGTGTTTGCAGTTTGTCTCTCCTGGGAAAGCCATTTGACAGTTCCATAATGACGCTTCCCACTGGGAAAAACCTGCATGGCCTGCCGAGGAAGGTAACTCTTTCTACCTACCCTTATCTACCCTCTACCTGCCCTTATCTACCCTCTACCTGCCCTTATCTACCCTCTACCTGCCCTTATCTACCGTCTACCTACCCTTATCTACCCTCTACCTGCCCTTATCTACCCTCTACCTACCCTTATCTACCCTCTACCTGCCCTTATCTACCCTCTACCTACCCTTATCTACCCTCTACCTGCCCTTATCTACCCTCTACCTACCCTTATCTACCCTCTACCTACCCTTATCTACCCTCTACCTGCCCTTATCTACCCTCTACCTACCCTTATCTACCCTCTACCTGCCCTTATCTACCCTCTACCTACCCTTATCTACCCTCTACCTGCCCTTATCTACCCTCTACCTACCCTTATCTACCCTCTACCTGCCCTTATCTACCCTCTACCTACCCTTATCTACCCTCTACCTACCCTTATCTACCCTCTACCTGCCCTTATCTACCCTCTACCTACCCTTATCTACTCTCTACCTACCCTTATCTACCCTCTACCTACCCTTATCTACCCTCTACCTGCCCTTATCTACCCTCTACCTACCCCTATCTACCTCTACCTACCCTTATCTACCCTCTACCTACCCTTATCTACCCTCTACCTACCCTTATCTACCCTCTACCTTCCCTTATCTACCCTCTACCTACCCTTATCTACCTCTACCTACCCTTATCTACCCTCTACCTACCCTTATCTACCCTCTACCTACCCTTATCTACCCTCTACCTACCCTTATCTACCCTTATCTACCCTCTACCTACCCTTATCTACCCTCTACCTACCCTTATCTACCCTCTACCTACCCTTATCTACCCTCTACCTACCCCTATCTACCCTCTACCTACCCTTATCTACCCTCTACCTACCCTTATCTACCCTCTACCTACCCTTATCTACCCTCTACCTACCCTTATCTACCCTTATCTACCCTCTACCTACCCCTATCTACCCTCTACCTACCCCTATCTACCTCTACCTACCCTTATCTACCCTCTACCTACCCCTATCTACCTCTACCTACCCTTATCTACCCTCTACCTACCCTTATCTACCCTCTACCTACCCCTATCTACCCTCTACCTACCCTTATCTACCCTCTACCTACCCTTATCTACCCTCTACCTACCCTTATCTACCCTCTACCTGCCCTTATCTACCCTCTACCTGCCCTTATCTACCCTCTACCTACCCTTATCTACCCTCTACCTACCCTTATCTACCCTTATCTACCCTCTACCTACCCCTATCTACCCTCTACCTACCCCTATCTACCTCTACCTACCCTTATCTACCCTCTACCTACCCCTATCTACCTCTACCTACCCTTATCTACCCTCTACCTACCCTTATCTACCCTCTACCTACCCCTATCTACCCTCTACCTACCCCTATCTACCTCTACCTACCCTTATCTACCCTCTACCTACCCTTATCTACCCTCTACCTACCCCTATCTAACCTCTACCTACCCCTATCTACCTCTACCTACCCTTATCTACCCTCTACCTACCCCTATCTACCTCTACCTACCCCTATCTACCTCTACCTACCCTTATCTACCCTCTACCTACCCTTATCTACCCCTACTATCCCTGACTACCCCCACCTACCCCTATCTACCCTCTACCTACCCTTATCTACCCTCTACCTACCCTTATCTACCCTCTACCTACCCTTATCAACCTCTACCTACCCTTATCTACCCTCTACCTACCCTTATCTACCCCTACTATCCCTGACTACCCCCACCTACCCCTATCTACCCTCTACCTACCCTTATCTACCCTCTACCTACCCTTATCTACCTCTACCTACCCCTACTATCCCTGACTACCCCCACCTACCCCTATCTACCCTCTACCTACCCTTATCTACCTCTACCTACCCTTATCTACCTCTACATACCCTTATCTACCTCTACCTACGCTTATCTACCCTTTACCTACCCCTACTACCCCTGACTACCCCCACCTACCCCTATCTACCCTCTACCTACCCTTATCTACCCCTACTACCCCTGACTACCCCCACCTACCCCTATCTACCCTCTACCTACCCTTCTATCTTCTCATAGACAAACATCAGCCATGCCAGTCGAGTGTCTGGTTCCTTGGGAAGACTCTGAACAGTGTCAGCATTCCCAGTACAGCCTGGAACACGGCATTTACGACCGTGGTCCAATTTCAATATCCTTGAAAAACTTCCAAATTTTCTTCTTTGTAATTCCTGTGAAAATACACAGAGCAGTGCGCAACTAAACTAGTGTCTTAGCTTAACTACATTTTGGGGTGTGACAGAGGTACAGACCATAGCCAAAAAAGGTGGAGCCACATTTGTGATGTCACAAATGCGGCTTTTTGGAAACCAACCGTTTTACAGTGGCAGTTTCAAATTGTGAGATTTGCATAGGAAAGAGTTGTCATTGGACATTGAGGTTCACTGTATGTCCATTTTACCCACTACCTCTCTACCCCACCGAACTGTCCTTATTCAACTGTGACAACTATGACCATGACACAATCTTTTATACATGAGGATAACCCTAACCTCTGGTGTTCTCTTTATACATGAGGATAACCCTATCTCTGGTGTTCTCTTTATACATGAGGATAACCCTATCTCTGGTGTTCTCTTTATACATGAGGATAACCCTATCTCTGGTGTTCTCTTTATACATGAGGATAACCCTATCTCTGGTGTTCTCTTTACATTTACATTTACATTTATTCATTTAGCAGACGCTTTCATCCAAAGCGACTTCCAAGAGAAAGCTTTACAAAGTGCATAGGTCACTGATCATAACAACAAGATAGCCAAAAACATTGCGAGTAGCCAAAACATGAAGCACACATTGTGAACAACCAAAGTAAGTGCCAAAGGGAAGAACCATAAGAGCATGTAGTTAAACAAGTTACAATTAAACAACATGAATCGCTATAAGTGCAAGTGTACCTGTGGAAAAAAGCAAGCAACAGTAATAAAAACAATATATCACAGCGAGAACAAAAATTTAAATCAGTTACCACTAACCACAAGAGCAACAAGTCTCTAAGCAAGAGTCATTGTGATCCTTGAGGAAACTAACATCGGGTCAAGCGAACCATTCCTAAGTACCGTTGTACTCCCGGAACAAGTGCGTCTTGAGCCTTTTCTTGAAGGTGGAGAGACAGTCAGTATCTCTGATGGAGGTGGGGAGTTGATTCCACCACTGGAATCAACTCTTTATACATGAGGATAACCCTATCTCTGGTGTTCTGCTAATCTTATACATGAGGCCCCTGGTGTTTTGCCTCCCTGTGGAAAATGAGTGTCAAGTGTTTGTATCCCCCGCCCCCCCCCCCTTTCTTTCCCTCTGTGAAGCACATTGTGTTGCCTCCTGGTATGAAATGCGCTATATAAAAAAAGTTTGATTACATTTTATTTAAACATGTGTGTGTGTGAATGTATGTGTGTGTGTGCATGTGTGTGTGAATGTCTGTGTGTGTGTGTGTATGATGAGTGTGTGTGCAGACCCAGCGTGTGTTTGTGGTGTGTTTTCTTGGCAGGTTTGGCCTGAGTGTGTTTATCCTCCTGGCCTGCTTCACCATCACTCTGCATGGTCTCTGCGTCCACGCTGCCCTGAGACCACACACACCCTGTCCCCAGAGGTACACACACACACCCTGTCCCCAGTGGTACACACACACACACACACCCTGTCCCCAGTGGTACACACACACACACCCTGTCCCCAGAGATAACTAGCTACTTACTTGTCTCCTGCAGCAATTCTTCTTCCTGGTCACCTGACTGGTTTGGTCTCCAATCAGATGGTCTCTCTCTGGCCCAGCATGTCACATCTTTCTTTACTCTGCTCACTGCTAGTAAGACACACACACATCTACACACACACATCTACACAAACACATCTACACACACACATCTACACACACAGGTAGAAATACAAAAAAATACATTTTTTTTTTTTTTTTATTCACATATTTGTTTCTGTAGTCTACAGTTTATGACATGCATGTCTTGTCAAATTGTGTGTGTGTGCATGTTTGTGTGTGGGTGTGTACAGTGTGTACATCTCTGAGTCATGTGCATCACTCCGCCCCCCTCTGGAAGCAGAGTCCCCTGAAGAACCACTACTGGACCCTAACACTGCTGCTGCTGTGAGACACTAAACTATACTGTACACTGTACACTATACACTGTACACTATACACTATACACTATACACTATACACTGTACACTGTACACTATACACTATACACTATACACTATACACTATACACTATACACTATACACTGTACACTATACACTATACACTGTACACTGTACACTGTACACTGTACACTGTACACTGTACACTGTACACTATACACTGTACACTATACACTGTACACTGTACACTGTACACTGTACACTGTACACTGTACACTATACACTATACACTTTACACTACACACTGTCGCTCACTCACACACACACACACACACCTCATACAGGCAGACACACTATCTGACCCTGTCCTACTGGCCTCCCAGACCCCTTCTCCACATCACCGTGACTACGGGTCCCCGGCTTCTAGGGTCTGACCTCTCCCCCTTTTCCCTGGGGGACGTTGCCATGGAGACGTGGCTGTTGGGGGGGCTCTGGCTGCCCCCCCTTCTCTGCATCAACGAAGCCATCAAACTTCACGAGATCAGGTACACACACACACACTCACACCACACACACACTTGCACACACACTAGGATGGACAGACCTCCCATTTTTTATCTTGTATTTCAGACATCCCATCTTTAGCATGTTCAGGACCTTCTGTGTGTGTGTTGCAGACTCAGAGTCCGGTACCAGAAGAGACAGAAGTTGCAGTTTGACACAAAGCTGGGAATGAACTCTCCTTTCTGAAACACACATACACTAACTGGAATGAACTCTCCTTTCTGAAACACACACATCTCCTTTCTGAAACACACACATCTCCTTTCTGAAACACACACACACTAACTGAAATGAACTCTCCTTTCTGAAACACACATACACTAACTGAAATGAACTCTCCTTTCTGAAACACACACACACTAACTGAAATGAACTCTCCTTTCTGAAACACACATACACTAACTGAAATGAACTCTCCTTTCTGAAACACACACACACTAACTGAAATGAACTCTCCTTTCTGAAACACACATACACTAACTGAAATGAACTCTCCTCTCTGAAACACACACACACTAACGGAAATGAACTCTCCTTTCTGAAACACACACACACTAACTGAAATTCTTGTGTGTGTGTTATACGGGTGTGTGGAGTATTTGTGTGTGAGATCAGGTTGTGTGTATTTCTGTGTTCTAGTCTAACTTTCTAGATATTTTATATTTAAAAAATATATATTTTAGGTTAAAGGCGGGATAATTAATGTTGTTGAGAAGCACTTTTTATCATATTTGCTGAAATAAATTTCACATCCTGATAGCCCAGTACATCTAAAGATCTGACAGTAACATGAAATCAGTCCTATATCTGTGGGTGTCGCAGGAATGTAATAAACATGACCAGTCATTAAGGTTAAGGCCATCAGGAGGTACTGGAGTTACATAATAAAGGGTTAGGGTTAGTACTAGTTACATAATAAAGGGTTAGGGTTAGTACTAGTTACATAATAAAGGGTTAGGGTTAGTACTAGTTACATAATAAAGGGTTAGGGTTAGTACTAGTTACATAATAAAGGGTTAGGGTTAGTACTAGTTACATAATAAAGGGTTAGGGTTAGTACTAGTTACATAATAAAGGGTTAGGGTTAGTACTAGTTACATAATAAAGGGTTAGGGTTAGTACTAGTTACATAATAAAGGTTTTGGGTTAGTACTAGTTACATAATAAAGGGTTAGGGTTAGTACTAGTTACATAATAAAGGGTTAGGGTTAGTACTAGTTACATAATAAAGGGGTTTTATTATGCCATTAAGGTGGGACTGGAAGCGTGTTCATGTGTGGCTTACCTACCCTGCGTTTAACTTGTCTGCACTGTTGGGGACTCACTACGTTATCTTGTGTTTGACAATTAACAAAGGATGAGGCCTGGCCACTAGGGAGAGCTGCAGTAATGAGGCCTGACCACCAGGGGGAGTTCTACACTTGACTGAGACTTAACAACAATAAAGATGGAGTGTAACTCACTGCTGCCGTTATTCTTAGATTCCCCTTCCCCCTTCCCCCTCCTCCTTTTAAGACTCCCTGAAGGGATAGAGGATGGAGTTGAGGGCTGGAGAGGAAGAGGGGAGATGGAAGGATGGAGAGGTAGAGGGGTAGAGAGGTGGAGGGTAGAGAGGTGGAGGGGTAGAGAGGTGGAGGGTAGAGAGGTGGAGGGTTAGAGAGGTGGAGGGTAGAGGGGTAGAGAGGTAGAGAGGTGGATGGGTAGAGAGGTGGAGGGGTAGAGAGGTGGAGGGTAGAGGGTTAGAGAGGTAGAGGTTAGAGAGGTGGAGGGGTAGAGGGGTAGAGGTTAGAGAGGTGGAGGGGTAGAGGGGTAGAGGTTAGAGAGGTGGAGGGGTAGAGGGGTAGAGGTTAGAGAGGTGGAGGGTAGAGGGTAGAGAGGGTAGAACTTTCATGGCGAATAAATCCCATTCTGATTCTGATGTAGAGGGTAGAAAGGTGGAGGGTAGAGGGGTAGAGAATACTGGTGTTTAGGGTTAGTGGAGGTATTCACAGAAGATAACAAAGATAACTTTTTCAGTTATTTCCCGTAACAGAAAAAGCACAAAAGCACTTTTGTGTTTTGTGTGTGTGTGTATGCACTTCTGGAATCAAAAGTCTGACTAAAAATGAAACAGCAGATTGTGTTCATGTTGATCTTTATGATCTGCATAATCTCCTGGTGTCAGTTTCTAACCCTACCAACCTTGTCTCTCTCTCTGGCCGGCAGAGTGTGTGTGTCTGTCTGTTGGGGTGTGTGTGTGTTTGCCAGATTGTGTGTGTCTGTCAGTGTGTGTGTGTCTGTCGAGGTGTTTGTGTGTCTGGTCTTTTAAAGAATTACATCATTTCCAGTGGTCAAGGCCAAATGTTGCGAGGCAACTTTATTCATCTCCCTCTCTTTGTCTCTCTCTCTTCTTTTGTCTCTTGCTCCTCCACAAAACCTTAAGTCTTACACACACACACACACACACACACACACACCGTCTAGTGAGGGAGAAGAGAGTTAGGGTTAGTGGTGTCCTTTGTTCCCTACCCTAAAAAGGTTAGATATGGGGTGTTCAATCCTGGTCCTCAGGGGTGACTGTCCTGCATGTTCTAGATGTTTCCCTGCTCCAATACTCCTGATTCTAATGACTGGGTTGTTATCTAGCCCAGCAGAAGCCTGATGACGAACATTCATTACAATAAGATGTGTTGGAGCAGGGAAACATCTAGAACATGCAGGGCAGGGGGTCCTTTAGGACCAGGGTTGTAAACCACTGGGTTAGGGTGAGAGAGGTGTACAGTAGTGTGGTAGAGAGAGAGAGAGAGAGAGAGAGAGAGAGAGAGCGAGAGAGAGAGAGAGCGAGAGAGAGAGAGACTGTGTGTGAGAGTGTGTGAATAGTTTAGATTACACTAAGCTGTCGTCATGGTGATGGAAATGACTGATTAGAGCTATTGATCACTGATTGACACAGTTACAACAGTGTGAGTGTCTGTATGTGTGTGTGTGTTCAGGTCAGGTCCGTGGTATAAAACCCTTCCTCATGGATTACATTATGTACTGGTCACCATAGCAACAGGCTCCAGGCCAGCCTATCAGACCCCGGTAATGGAGCCTGGCCTAGATAGTGATCACCCATCGATAACACAGGCCTGGGTGTGTGAATGTGTGTGGACAGAGGGACAGGGTGAGGAAGTGATCACAGCTTCATGAGTGTGAGTAGAACATGCAGAAAGACTGAACTGCAGCCACACTGATGTGAAGGGAGAGAGGGAGGAGAGGGAGGAAAGGGAGGAGAGGGAGGAGAGGGAGGGAGGAGGAGGAGAGAGGGAGGAGAGAGAGGAGGAGGAGAGGGAAGGAGGAGAGAGGTAGGAGGAGGAGGAGAGAGAGAGGAGACGAGAGAGAGGAGGAGTACAAGATGAACAAAGTCCTGAAAGACCAACAGCGCCCTCCCCCCACCCCTTTACCATACAGAGACAGGAGTGGAGCTTAATTATAAAACAGCTCCAGCTTTGCCTGGTTGTTTCCTTGGTGTGTGAGTGTGTTTTAGAGTGTGTGAGTGTGTTTTAAAGTGTGTGAGCGCGTGTGTGTATGGGGCGTGTCTGTCTCCTCTCTGCACTGGACATTAACCGTGTTTGTCAAATCTTCTAAATGTTTGATGAAATCTGCAGTGTACCGGGTTATGATAGCGCCGTGCAGTGCGAGGAGAAGTCATCTTGCTTTAAGACGCCCCCCGCCAACCGCTCGCGTCGCCGAGCTTTCTGACCTCTGTGTGCGGACCGAGAGACCAGCGAGATTCATGTTTAGTCAACACGGAGCGAGCTCCGGGAGGTGAGAAAGAAGAGTGCAGTCACGTGCTTCTCTTCCCCCAGTGCGCCTGAACTCTGGTACCTTGCGCTATCAGAGCAAGCCAAGCTGCCGCGGGGAACACATCCGCTCCTGCCCAGTCGGAAGAGGAGCCTGTGTTTATTCATGTCCCCAGTAAAGTCGGAAGAGGAGCCTGTGTTTGTTTGTGTCTCTGGTAAAGTTGCTGTGCTTCTCGGTCTGGGTGTGTTCAGCGCGTGACGGGAGTGGAACTGCCTCTTTGCTCCCGCAAACCCAGAAACAGCGGGAAGACAGGAAGGGGTATCGGGAAAAACGTCTTCACGCATCTGGAATACCGGGGCTAGGGGAGTTTGGGTCGCATGACCAGGCGGGAGTGAAACTCGCGGATGGACTCTTCTCTAGAACCACCTTTCTGGTAACGTGACTGCAAAGTTTCAGTTTTTTCTCTTTCCAGTGAGTCTGAGTACTGGTCTCGGCATCCTCTCACTTCTCCTCCGTGTTCAGTGTTACTGGGGGTTGCGGGTGTTCGAGGAGATATAAGATTATCTCTGAAGGGGGTTGTAGGGCTCCGTGTGGTAATGGTTTCAATCATGTCTTGTCCGGAGTTAGATTATGTCCAGTCACAGTTTATTGTATTGTAGAAAAAAGTGAGCGTGCGACTTACTAACATTATTGATTGAGCAGAAACGAAACAACTTCAGCTGTTTCTGTTGGCTTGCGCCACTGTCAAGTCACTCAGCAGGAACTGGAGCCTCAACGTCGTTCGTAAATGCTCGTGCACTAAACAACGGTTTCCCGTATAGGCTCGTGCTGCCCGCCTTGCGGTCATGACTGATGGCGAGGAGAGATACTCGCGAGCGAATCCGGTGGGGCTTGAGGAGGGGGAGGGGGCGCGGGTGCCGATCCCGGGAGAGGAGGAGGGCGCCGGAGAGCTCCCGTACCCGACCCTGGCTCCCGTGGTCCTGTTCCGTCTGACCCAGACCTCCCGCCCGCGCTGCTGGTGTCTGCTGGCCGTCTGCCATCCATATCCTTTACCTGGAACCCTTGTGTTAGTGTGAGTGTTAGTGAGTGTGAGTGTGTGAGTGTGACATAAAGAATCCTTGCAAGACCTCCACAACCCACGCTGTGTTCCAGTCCAGAGAGTTTATGGCAATTGGGGAGGGAGAGAGAGAGAGAGTTAGAGTGTGTGTATGTGTGAGTGTGTGCACTTATGGAAGGGAAGAGATGGAGAGGAGGAGAAAAACATAGATTGAGAGGAGGGAGAGATATGTAACAGATTTATGAGCTCCTGTACTTGTCCAGTGATTGGCTGATTAGAAACCCAGGGGCGGGACCTCTTGGGCCAATATAACATCACAGATCATCAACTTTGTCCGGATTCTACTGTTCTACTGGAGCACTTCTGTTCTAGGAGTTCTACTGTTCTATTATTTATTTTGTTATCACAGTTAATGTAGCAGTTCTACTGTTCTAGGAGTTCTGCTGTTCTATTATTTATTTTGTTATCACAGTTAATGTAGTAGTTCTACTGTTCTAGGAGTTCTACTGGAGCACTTCTGTTCTAGAAGTTCTAGGAGTTGTGCTGCAGACACAGCAAATGTTTGAGTGTGAGAGAGACAGACAGACTGATAGATGGTAAGTGTGTGTGTGTGAGAGAGACAGATGTACTGTGTATCATTAAGTGGCTCAAGCTGGTATTCCCAGAATTCACCTTGTTTTTAGATGTTTACAGAGTGGCTAAACATTGGCTCTAGCAGAAACAGACACGTGTGTGTGTTGGGTTCAGGAGGCATATCCTGTCATCATCCTCAGGAAAAATACAAGTAAAATGTTTCTCTTATTGGGCGTTTCCATAGTGACGGTGGCTAATGAATCTCCAGGGTTACAGTTGCCTGTCATCTGCATCTCTAACAGGAGCAGTTGCCCTGGCAACAAGCGTCATTTCACCTCCTAACCTCTCTCTCTCTTCTCCTAATCCCCCCTCTCTCTTCTCCTCCTAACCCCTCTCTCTCTCTCTTCTCCTAACCCCTCTCTCTCTCTTCTCCTCCTAACCCCCCCTCTCTCTCTTCTCCTAACCTCTCTCTCTTCTCCTCCTAACCCCCCCCTCTCTCTCTTCTCCTGCTAACCCCCCCCTCTCTCTTCTCCTAATCCCACTCCTTCTCCCTCCCTCTATTCTCCGTCCCTCTGTCTGTACTTGTTAGTACTGTGCATGAGTGAAGCGTGTGAGTCTGTGTAGGCCATTGTCAGCACTCTGTACACTCCATGAAATATAAATACATAATTGCTGAATAAATAAAAACTACATCAAGAAGAAAATAAAACTACAAATGCCAGAGTTCCTGTTGTTCCTGCAGGGCTGTTTCCATGGTCGCATCGTGGAACATCAAAGCCTCTCTGCGTCAGCACTAAAGACACACACATACTCTGTCTCTCTCACGCACACACACATACTCTCACACATATACACACACATTGTTAATCAAGGGAATATCCCAGGGAGAAGTTTTTTCAGAGGAATCACCTGGTTGCTAGGCAACAGTGGAGCGCTACCCTGATGGCCTGCTTTTTCTTGTTTGGCAGAGAGAGAGAGAGTGTGTGTGTGAGAGTGTGAGAGAATGTGTGTGCGTGAAGGTTTGTGTCTTGTAGCAGGTGTGTGTGAGAGAGAGAGTGTCCGTTGGAAGGTGTGTGTGTTCCCTCTGGCTCCTGCAGAGAAGTGTTTGTAGTAGATATTGTACAGGGAACATTAATGTGAATTTACAGCAACTGTTGGAGAGAGAGGGATAGAGAGAGAAGGATAGAGGAGAGGTAGATGGAGGGTGTTAGTAATCATAATTATACAATTATAACATCATTTATATAAATGTAATGTAAATGTAGAAGTACTGTTACTGGAGTACTGTTACTGGAGTAGAACTATTGTTACTGGAGTAGAACTATTGTTACTGGCGTATTGTTACTGGCGTACTGTTACTGGAGAAGAACTACTGTTACTGGTGTATAACTATTGTTACTGAAGTAGAACTATTGTACTGGCGTACTGTTACTGGAGTATAACCATTGTTACTGAAGTAGAACTACTGTTACTGAAGTAGAACTATTGTTACTGGCGTACTGTTACTGGAGTATAACTATTGTTACTGAAGTAGAACTATTGTTACTGGAGTAGAACTATTGTTACTGGAGTACTGTTACTGGAGTAGAACTATTGTTACTGGAGTAGAACTATTGTTACTGGAGTACTGTTACTGGAGTACTGTTACTGGAGTAGAACTATTGTTACTGGAGTAGAACTATTGTTACTGGAGTAGAACTATTGTTACTGGAGTACTGTTACTGGAGTATAACGATTGTTACTGAAGTAGAACTATTGTTACTGGAGTACTGTTACTGGAGTATAACTATTGTTACTGAAGTAGAACTATTGTTACTGGAGTATAACTATTGTTACTGGAGTACTGTTACTGGAGTATAACGATTGTTACTGAAGTAGAACTATTGTTACTGGAGTACTGTTACTGGAGTAGAACTATTGTTACTGAAGTAGAACTATTGTTACTGGAGTAGAACTATTGTTACTGGAGTACTGTTACTGGAGTATAACGATTGTTACTGAAGTAGAACTATTGTTACTGGAGTACTGTTACTGGAGTAGAACTATTGTTACTGGAGTAGAACTATTGTTACTGAAGTAGAACGATTGTTATTGAAGTAGAACTATTGTTACTGGAGTACTGTTACTGGAGTAGAACTATTGTTACTGGAGTAGAACTACTGTTACTGGAGCAGGACAGAAGGGCTACCTTATGACATCACTCTGACACACACAAACACTCACACACACTCAAACAACACACACCACCCACCCACACACTCATGCACACACACACTTACACACACCTACACATGCTCATACACACGCACACACACCCCACACACACTTATACACTCTTACACACACCTACACACACATAAACCACACACACCAACACACTGGTCCGGGTGGTCGTGACCAGGCTGCTGAGGTGAAAGCTAGGGTGTTTCTGTGTGTCCTGATATGCTAATGAGGTGTCCATGTGGTAATTACCTACACTCATATATGGTCCTAAGAGGCTACACTTCCTGGTACGGCCACCCAGGGTGAAGGTAGATGACAGAGAGATTATCTGATTTGATTAATACTGTCTGGCTGACCTTCATCACTTTTAAGAGGGTGGGGGAAGGGGAGGAGCTGGAGGAGGAGGGGAGGGAGGTAGAGAGAAAAATAACCAAAATATAAATCTCACTAGTGTTATATTTCTGTTTAAAAGCTTTACAGTATACATTTATTTGATCATTCAAAGGTACAGAGAGGAAGAGGGAGGATTGTGTTTGGATGTGTAAAGCCTGTAAATCTGTTACTTAAACTCCAGTGGTCTGCTAACTCACCTTTAGCTTTCTGACAAGGAGAAGAGTAGAAAAGACAGTACAGAAAGTGGAGACAGTGAGGGATGGAGGAGAGAAGGAGAGAGGGAGGAGAGGACAGAGGATGGGATGAAGGAGAGAGGGAGGGATGGAGGAGAGGAGAGAGGGTGGGATGAAGGAGAGGAGAGAGGGAGGGATGGAGGAGAGGAGAGAGAGAGGGATGAAGGAGAGAAGAGAGAGAGAGGGAGGAAAGGAGAGAGTGTGGGATGGAGAGGAGAGAAGGAGAGAGGGACGAGAGGAGAGAGGGAGGGATGGAGGAGAGGAGAGAGAGAGCGAGAGAGGTGGAGGAGAGGAGAGAGGGTGGGATGGAGAGGAGAGAGAGAGAGCGAGAAGGAGGGGGGAGAGGAGAGAGGGAGGGATGTAGGAGAGGAAAGACAGAGCAAGAGAGAGAAGAGAGGAGAGAGGGAGGGATGAAGGAGAGGGGAGAGAGAGCAAGAGAGGGGGAGGACAGAGGGAGGGATGGAGGAGAGAAGGAGAGAGGGAGGAGAGGAGAGAGGGAGGGATGAAGGAGAGGAAAGAGAGAGAGGGGGAGGAGAGGAGAGAGAGAGAGAGAAAGAGAGAGAGAGAGGGAGGGATGGAGTGACACAGACAGACGAATGAACAGAAGAGGGGAGAGGATGTTTCCTGTGCGTTTCCGTGGTGATGTTGAGTAATGGGGCAACCATGGTAACATCCCCTCTCATCCATCACACACACCTGGCCTTGACCCCCCCTCTCCTAGAATGCTGTGGGGCAGGCGTTCCCATGTTCCATCAGCATGTGTGTGTGTTGAACATTCTTAGCTTTTTGCTGTTGTATTGAGCTAGGGAGTAGGTAGTGGGGAGTGTTTGAGGTCCAGACAGGATGCAGTGTAGTATTGTGGGTAGGATGGAATCTTGAGTCTGTTCCCACGGTGAGAGACGAGTGTTCCCATGACAACCTCTTCTACAGGAAGAAATTGGATTACTCTCTGTTTGGTCTGTTACACACACACACACACACACACACACACTCTATCTCTCTGTAGGGTGATTAGGGATTGAACTCATTAAATGGTCTGCCCCCTGAGAGTCTGTGTCCGGGTAGGACACCTACTGTGTCCTGTGTGTGGGTGTGCATCCATGAGTGTGTGTGTGTGCATCCATGATTGTGTGTGTGCATCCATGAGTGTGTGTGTGTGTGTGCATCTATGAGTGTGTGGTGTATGTGTGCATCTATGAGTGGCGGTGTGTGTGTGTGTTTGGTCATAGCTCTGTTCTCTGTCCTTGGCTTATGAATAGAGCTTTGGATACAGACTACTGAGGATCACTTCTCTCTGTGTGTGTCTGTGTGTGTGTGTCTGTGTGTGTCTGTGTGTGTGTGTCTGTGTGTGTGTGAAGAGATGGTGTGTATGTGTGTGTGTGTGTGTCTGTCTGTGTCTGTGTGTGTGTGTGTGTGTGTGTATAACTATACCTTGTGCGTGGGTTGAGGCTGATGTTGCTGACCCTTGACCTGACCCCTGACCACCTGGTTTGAGCGTGTGAGCATGCTGGTCATCCTGCTGAACTGTGTGACTCTGGGGATGTTCCAGCCCTGCGACGACACACACTGCCTCTCCACACGCTGCACTCTGCTCCAGGTACACACACACACTCACTCACACACTCACACACACTGCCTCTCCACACGCTGCACTCTGCTCCAGGTACACACACACTCACTCACACACTCACACTCACACACACTGCCTCTCCACACACTGCACTCTGCTCCAGGTACACACACACTCACACACATTGCCTCTCCACACACTGCACTCTGCTCCAGGTACACGCACACACACTCACACACACAATATCTGACCACACAACCTTTCACTTCACATCTACAAGTGTGTTTTATTTAACATTTTCCGACCATAGGTTACCCCAGTATGTGTGTGTATGGTGTTTGTGGCTATGTCCCAGGCGCTGGACGATGGTATCTTTATGTTCTTCGCTGTGGAGATGGTTGTCAAGATGCTGGCTCTGGGGGTGATGGGGCAGAAGGGTTACCTTGGCGACACATGGAACCGGCTGGACTTCTTCATCGTCATGGTGGGGTCAGTGTCTCACACACACACACACACACACACACACACACACACACACACACACACATACACCCACACACACCCTACACACACACACACACCCTACACACACACACACCCTACACACACCCTACACACACACACATACACACACACACACAAACCATACACACACACTCAGGCGTGTGTGTAAAGGTTGACCACATGTTTAATGCCAGCTGAATGTCAGGGTGTGTGACGGAATGTCAAGCACACTGTCGTCTCCTAGGAGACCAGAGATGCCAAAACACTGTCGTCTCCTAGGAGACCAGAGGACTGGTGATGTCACAGAAGGGTTGTGGGGTCCATGCTTCAACTTCAACCAAATGATTGAAATAGACAGCTTCAGACATGTACATGTGTGTGCATGTATGTTTACATGTATGTATGTATGTATGTGTGTTTGAATGCATGTATGTGTGCATGCATGTATGTGTTTATGCATGTACATGTGTATGCATGTATGTGTGTTTGAATGCATGTATGTATGTGTGTATGTATACATGTATGTATTTTTACTACTCTTGTCAAGCATGACAAATTACATTAAATCATGGAAATTAAACTGTATAATAACAACAGCTGTGGATTGAAAGATATGTAATATATACTGTATATCATATAATTTAAAACTACGAGATGTAAGCAGCTATGATGACTGTAGATGGGTTAGGGTTAGTAGATGGTGTGATGATGTCATGCTGGGTTAGGGTTAGTAGATGGTGTGATGATGTCACGCTGGGTTAGGGTTAGTAGATGGTGTGATGATGTCATGCTGGGTTAGGGTTAGTAGATGGTGTGATGATGTCACGCTGGGTTAGGGTTAGTAGATGGTGTGATGATGTCACGCTGGGTTAGGGTTAGTAGATGGTGTGATGATGTCACGCTGGGTTAGGGTTAGTAGATGGTGTGATGATGTCACGCTGGGTTAGGGTTAGTAGATGGTGTGATGATGTCACGCTGGGTTAGGGTTAGTAGATGGTGTGATGATGTCATGCTGGTTTCCCCCCCCCCCCTCAGGATGCTGGAGTATTCTCTTGACGGACACAACGTCAGCCTATCAGCTATCAGGACCGTCCGGGTGCTCCGCCCACTACGAGCCATCAACAGAGTTCCCAGTGAGCACTTCTACCTACTCTCACAAACACACACTCCTTTCTCTGAATAACGTATCATATATTTGGTCACATATGTATATATGTGTGTGTCTCTGTGTGTGTGGTATGTGTATGGTGTGTCTCTCTGTGTGTGTCTCCAGGCATGCGTATCCTGGTGACCCTGCTGCTGGACACTCTGCCCATGCTGGGGAACGTGCTGCTGCTCTGCTTCTTCATCTTCTTCATCTTCGGCATTGTGGGCGTGCAGCTGTGGGCGGGGCTTCTGAGGAACCGCTGCTTCATGGGGGAGGACATCCGTATGTGAGTATCCAATCAGCTGCAAGTCTGAGAGAGTGCCAGCCACCCATTCAGGTGAAAGCCTAGGATGTGTGTGCATGTGTCTGTGTGTTCTGTATGTTTGTGTGTGTTCTGTATGTTTGTGTGTGTGTGTTGTGTATGTTTGTGTGTGTGTGATCTGTATGTATGTGTGTGTATGTGTGTGTTCTGTATGTTTGTACATGTGTATTTGTGTGTGTGTTCTGTATATATGTGTGACAGAACTGACCAAGCTGCTAATCTTCCTGTCACTAGTATTCACTCATCACCTCCATCATGTCAGATTCTATCACTTCTGACACGTGCACACACACATGCTTGTGCGCTTTCTCTCTCACACACACACACACACACACACACACACACACACACACACACTGCGTCACCATTCCATGTCTGTGTCCTCCAGGATGTATAATCTGTCCTTCCTGAACTCGTACTACCGTCCAGAGCAGTCAGAGGATCTTCCCTTCATCTGCTCCACCAATCGGGAGAACGGAATGCTTCGCTGTTCCGACGTTCCTCGCCGCCGTGTGGACGGGGCCTCCTGCTGGCTGCCTGGTGACTCCACCTTCCCTAGGGAGGAGGGGGAGGGGTCTGGGCTGGCAGAGCCAATAGGAGGCTGTGTAAACTGGTTCCAGTTCTATAACGTGTGTCGCCCTGGAAACCTGAATCCTCACAAAGGAGCCATCAACTTTGACAACATTGGATATGCTTGGATCGCCATCTTTCAGGTGTGTGTGTGTTTTAGGGATCACCTTGACAGGTGTGTGTGTATGTATTTATATGTGTAGTCCTGACTGGTGTGTGTGTTCCAGGTGATCACTCTGGAGGGCTGGGTGGACATTATGTGTAGTCCTGACAGGTGTGTGTGTTCCAGGTGATCACTCTGGAGGGCTGGGTGGACATTATGGGGAGTCCTGACAGGTGTGTGTGTTCCAGGTGATCACTCTGGAGGGCTGGGTGGACATTATGGGTAGTCCTGACAGGTGTGTGTGTTCCAGGTGATCACTCTGGAGGGCTGGGTGGACATTATGTGTAGTCCTGACAGGTGTGTGTGTTCCAGGTGATCACTCTGGAGGGCTGGGTGGACATTATGGGTAGTCCTGACAGGTGTGTGTGTTCCAGGTGATCACTCTGGAGGGCTGGGTGGACATTATGGGTAGTCCTGACAGGTGTGTGTGTTCCAGGTGATCACTCTGGAGGGCTGGGTAGACATTATGGGTAGTCCTGACAGGTGTGTCTGTTCCAGGTGATCACTCTGGAGGGCTGGGTGGACATCATGTATTATGTGATGGACGCTCACTCCTTCTACAACTTCATCTACTTCATCTTCCTGATCATCGTAAGTACCAGAGGACTACACAAATACTACACAAATACTTCAAGAGTACTGTACCGATTGTATGAGTAAACGGGAGGTGTGAGTAGTATTTCACTTCCTGTATCTCAGGTGTGTGTATGACAGGTACTTCCTGTATCTCAGGTGTGTGTATGACAGGTACTTCCTGTATCTCAGGTGTATGTATGACAGGTACTTCCTGTATCTCAGGTGTGTGTATGACAGGTACTTCCTGTATCTCAGGTGTGTGTATGACAGGTACTTCCTGTCTCTCCAGGTAGGCTCCTTCTTTATGATCAACCTGTGCCTGGTTGTCATAGCGACCCAGTTCTCAGAGACGAAGCAGCGAGAGAGTGCGCTGATGCGTTCGGAGCGCAGCGCTCGGAGGTACCGCTCTGACGCATCCACGCTGGCCAGCGAGCGGGAGCCAGGGTCCTGCTACGAGGAGACACTCCGCTACCTGGCTCACCTGCTGCGCCGCACCATGCGCCGCCTGGCCCGCCTGCTCACACTTGTCCCTTGCGGCTGTCGTAGAAACACACTCGCCAGTGCAGAGCCTTCCAAAGGGGGTGGGGCCGGAGAGGTGAACGGCCACGCCCACCGGCACTCAGGGCATGCCCCTCCGATGGATGTCTTCCACCTTCATCATCATCATCTGGGCAGGGCCAGCCACACAGGGCGGGGCCTCAACTACCCCGGAATCTTCCCTTCCAGTGTCTACAGTCACATGACCAGCAGGGGGCGTGGCCAGAGGCAGGACAACGACAGACTGCCTCAGCTGGTGCTGGAGCATGGTGAGCTCTCCGGTGTGTGTGTGTGTATTAGTGTGTGTGTTCTGGTAATCCTATCTTTGTGGGGACATCAGTCTGTTTACACAGTCACCTCATGGGGAGTGTGTGTGTGTTAGTGTGTGTGTTAGTGTGTGTATGCTAACCTCCCCAGGTGTCTTACAGGTGTGTGTGTGGGTAACCTGGCGTTGCCAGGGGAGCTGCCAGGACAGCTGTTGCCATGTCCCTACTGCCTCCATGACAACCAGCATAGCAACAGCGACAATGCCGACTCGGAGCCGGGAGACGAAGCTCTTGAGCCAATCAGCAGCCGCAGGCGTGCTGACGGACAGGACTCTGGGCCAGTGGCGGGCCGCGGTGTGTGTGTGTGGGCGGAGCTGCAGGACTCTCTACAGGTTGTGGTCAACAGCAGATACTTCAACAGAGGCATCATGATCGCCATCCTCATCAACACTCTGAGTATGGGCATAGAGCACCACCAGCAGGTAGGGTGGGTGACTGTGTCTGGTGTGTGTGTGTGGTGTGTCTGGTGTGTGTGTGGTGTGTGTGTGTGTGTGTGGTGTGTCTGGTGTGTGTGTGGTGTCTGGTGTGTGTGTCTGGTGTGTGTGTGGTGTGTGTGTGTGATGTGTCTGGTGTGTGTGTGTGAGCTGTCTGAGTGTATATGTGTGTGTCTGGTTTGTGTCTGGTATCTGGTGTGTGTGTGTGTCGTGGGTATTATTTAAAGGGTGTTAATCATGTGATTCATTTTCCAATCAACACTTGCAGTCAGGTGTCCTGCACACTGTGTGTGAGCTGTTTGAAGGGGCACGTGTGTGTATGCTGACAGAGAGAGTGTCCTTTCGAGAGAGTGTATGTGTGTGTGTAATTAGCTGATCTTAATCCTGGAGGTCAGTAACATGGTGTTCACCAGAGTGGTGTGTGTGTGTGTGTGTGTGTGTGTGCAGCCTGAGGAGCTAACCTTAATCCTGGAGGTCAGTAACATGGTGTTCACCAGCGTGTTCTCCCTGGAGATGCTGCTGAAGCTGCTGGCTCTAGGACCCTGCGGCTACCTCACCAACCCCTACAACACCTTTGACAGTGTGGTGGTCATCATCAGGTACCTTAGGCATCACCTTCATGACCGGATGGCTAGTGTGTGTATCCTAACCTATATGTGTGTGTACTGACTGTGTGTGTGTGTTGCAGTGTATGTGAGATCGCTGGCCAGGCGGACGGAGGGCTCTCAGTGCTGCGGACGTTCCGTCTCCTGCGTGTGCTGAAGCTGGTCAGGTTCCTGCCCGCTCTGAGGAGGCAGCTGCTGGTGCTAGTCAGGACCATGGACAACGTGGCCACCTTCTGCATGCTGCTCATGCTCTTCATCTTCACCTTCAGGTACACACACATCCTCCAGGTACACACACACACACATCTCCAGGTACACCCACATACATCCTCCAGGTACACACACACACATCCTCCAGGTACACACACACACACATCCTCCAGGTACACACACACACATCCTCCATGTACACGCACACACATCC
The DNA here is from genome assembly GCF_038355195.1 of Osmerus mordax. Classification (NCBI taxonomy): domain Eukaryota; kingdom Metazoa; phylum Chordata; class Actinopteri; order Osmeriformes; family Osmeridae; genus Osmerus; species Osmerus mordax. The sequence continues at coordinate 13,747,761 of NC_090070.1, read as the reverse complement.
TCCAGGTACACACACACACACACACATCCTCCAGGTACACACACACACCACACCTGGTTCATCTGGCTAAGAAGTAGGAAGTTAATCTGATTGGCCATCTCCATGGCCTTCACGTGTGTGTTTGTTCCAGCATCCTGGGGATGCACCTGTTTGGCTGTAAGTTCGGCCTTCAGCAGGACTCAGGAGAGACGCTGCCAGACAGGAAGAACTTCGACTCTCTGCTCTGGGCCATCGTCACTGTGTTCCAGGTACACTCTCCCACACACACACACTCACCTTGATGGTGATGATGATGAGGATGATGGTGATGATGATGATGGTGATGAGGATGATGATGATGGTGGTGGTGATGGTGGTGGTGATGATGATGTTCCCTGCAGATCCTGACTCAGGAGGACTGGAATGTGGTGTTGTATAACGGCATGGCCTCCACCTCTCCCCTGGCTGCTCTCTACTTCGTAGCTCTCATGACCTTCGGGAATTACGTCCTCTTCAACCTGCTGGTGGCCATCTTGGTGGAGGGCTTCCAGGCTGAGGTGAGGAGGGCTACCAAGAGGTGAGGAGGGCTACCAGGAGGTGAGGAGGGCTACCAGGAGCCCTCTCCTCTCTGTAGATCTCTCCTCTCTGTAGATCTCTCTTCCCTCCTCTGTAGATCTGTGAGTGATGAGGGTGTGTGTTGCAGGGAGAGGAGGAAGGTGGTGGTGATTAGGGATGCTCCGATCTGATCGGCGCCGATCCATATCGGCCGATATTCCCATTATCGGTTTTGATCGGCGTTCTCAAAACGGCCGATCAAACATGGCCGATCAGATGACATAATATCTGCGAGAACTACTATCAGAGACGTTTCAACAAAACGTTAGATAGGCATTTCAGGCCGCCAATGGTAAGAAATGATTCTTTAACCTTTAGATGCGTGAGTTCTAAATATTTCCGACCCTTCCACCAGAGTTTGTTTTCCAAAACGGAAGCTAGCTAGCTTTAGTTAGCTTCCGTTACCTAGCAACCTAGCATAATACTCGTAGCAATGCTACTACCTGCTAGTGTTACTTGTTTGTAGTTGCCTCTAATTGTACATTTTGAAGCCATACTATAGCGTTTGTCATTGTTTTTGCCTATCGGAAAATAGTCGGTTGGAATTTTCAGAATCGCACATGTGCGACGTTACTCTGTGAGACCCGCATTCGAACGAAAACAGTCACGGACATCCACTGCTTTTTGGAAGGCCAATAAAGACCTCTTTCCTGCTCTCGCACAAGCAGCACGAGTCTTCCTCTCCGCACCTTGCACACGTGTAGATAGCGAGCGACTTTTCAGCACAGCAGGACATATTTTAGATGACAAGAGAAACAGGTTGCTTATATTTATCAAGGCTAATCTTCCAGTGATGCTGCTTAATCAGAAGTAAGGTTTGAATACTCTAGTATGCCCCCTCTCCGAGTGAGTGAGTGAGTGCATGAAGTGAGAGAGTGAGTAAAGGATGTGAGAGTGAGTGGGACACTATACAGATAGATATACATGTTTTGTTTTTTTGTTTAATTGCTGACTTCCTGTGCACCTTTTATCTTTATTGGGTGTGCTTTGACTTCGGCAAGGGCACAACCTTTGTTCTCTCACATATATATTATTATTCTTTTTATTTTTATTATTCTTTTTGCCCCCCTAAAACTCAGTCAATATTTGGCCTACATAGACAACCTAGGTGTCAAAAGTTTTGTCTTGGTAGCGATTGAGTTGCTTCTATTGGGATTTACGTTCCGTTGCATGGTTTAAGTGGAAATTACGTTTTTGTGGCGAAAAGTGAAGCTAACGGTGGCTAACTTGCTAGCCACAGTCAATGACGCTACTTACGTCACTAACGTCACGAAAACTCGCGTGACTACCTCCAGCAGAACATTAGTTTAGCAGCTCGTTAACTTCTGGGAGATAGCTAAGCTAACTGCTTTACTGCAAGGCAGCTGCAGAAACGCCACAAGCAAAGAATCCAGGGTGATAACTATTTACTAATTTTACTTTGTGATATTACACACAATTGTGATGTGTAATGTACAATATCAGCTGATTTTATTAAGGAAGTACGTCTACTTTCGGAAACAGTAGTCTACTATTTCACTGAAGTATTAGCATCATGACATTAGCCTCTGTTGCCCGAGCCTAAACTTTGTCAATCTGTTCATGAAAATAATTAATTTCAGCCTAAACCGTACAACGGAACGTTAAATCCAATTCAACCAATGCAATCGCTACCAAGACGAACACAGCAGTAGTCTAGTACTGTACTGTAGTAGTACAATTTACGGGGCAGCTTCTCCACACAGGGCTATATAAGGCGAATAATCTTCAAAGGGGGTTCTTTATTAATGAATGAATGCAATATGAGTAGGCTAAATGCCTGAAAATATCACGAGAAGGGAACTAAATGCCTGAAAATATCACGAGAAGGGAAAACTTAAAAGGACGTTTAAGTCATAGAGATTAGGTCAATTTTAACACCGGTCTGCCAAATTTCTTCGTTTTGATTCAGCTATGAGGCTGCCTCTTGCAGGGGAAATGAGAAGACATTTCATTCTACACTTCACTCGTATTTTGAGTTGTAAATGAGCAGCAAAAAAAAGATGCTTTTAAATCTATGTAATATTTATAAATAATAAGTAGGTCCTATGCATTTTTATATAAAATATACAGAAATATCAGTTGTAAAAATGTCATTATAAAACGGACCCCTGTGCAACCAACGCAAGCAAGCACACCCTACAATTTCCCCAGAAATTGTACCCTCTCTAGTTCTGTCTGTTATCTCCTCCTAAATGCAGACAAATTGACTTGAAACTGACTGACTTGAAACATATTGGATATTTGGCTATAGCCTGTATATGTTGCAGTTAAGTTTGTATTATTTTTCCACAGGAAAGTTACTGTATAAGCTCCAAGTTCTCTTGAGAGCCTCTAGAGAGAGGAATGTTGCACAGGTGATTCTATTGTTGTGATTTTTATTTAAAGATTTATATTTTTATTATTATTTAATATTATTTACACATTTTATAGTAAGCGAGAGAGCTTCTACACAGGAATGTTGCACGTTCCCTGCAATAGAACGGATGGTTGTCAATTCATGATACTCTCTCGTCTTGTAATATAAATACTTAAAATACAATACCAATGTTGTTAAGAATAATTAATTTAATAAATAATGCTACACAATAAATAGAATGCTTCAATCGACACCGTGATCGGTGATCGGTATTATCGGATCGGCAGATACTGATTTCAGTGATCGGTGATCGGTGATCGGCACCAAAAAACCTGATCGGAGCATCTCTAGTGGTGATGATAATGAAGGTGGTGGTGATGATAATGAAGGTGGTAGGGATGATAATGAAGGTGGTAGGGATGATAATGAAGGTGGTGGTGATGATAATGAAGGTGGTAGGGATGATAATGAAGGTGGTGGTGATGATAATGAAGGTGGTAGGGATGATAATGAAGGTGGTGGTGATGATAATGAAGTTGGTGGTGATGATGATGAAGGTGGTGGTGATGATAATGAAGGTGGTAGGGATGATAATGAAGGTGGTGGTGATGATAATGAAGATGGTGGTGATGATAATGAAGGTGGTAGGGATGATGATGAAGGTGATGGTGAGGATAATGAAGGTGGTGGTGATGATAATGAAGGTGGTGGTGATGATGATGAAGGTGGTAGGGATGATGATGAAGGTGGTGGTGAGGATAATGAAGGTGGTAGGGATGATGATGAAGGTGATGGTGAGGATAATGAAGGTGGTGGTGATGATAATGAAGGTGGTGGTGATGATGATGAAGGTGGTGGTGATGATGATGAAGGTGATGGTGATGTGTTGTAGGGAGATGCCAGTAGGACTGAATCAGATGAAGATAAACAGTCTCTGAGCTACGAGGAGGAGGAGAAGATGAGGGAGCTGCATGAAGCAGGTATACTCAAACATTTATATCAGATATCACACACACACTTATACACACACACACACATATATAACACATTGTATGTACACATTGTATATAAGCGTGTGTGTGTGTGTTCAGAGCTCAAGCTCCAGATGATGATGCTGGCCCCTAATGGCCTCCTCAACCCCCGCGCATCCATGCCCCGCCCCCCGACCCCGTCGCCACGGCCTCCGCCACTTATTATGCACACTGCTGCCACGCCCACCACCAATCACAGCCAATCACGACGTGCCAGCATCATCTCCGCAGAGATTAATGGTTTAGAGCCAAGATCTCCGGTAAGTCAGCACACACGCATACACACAAACATCCACACACACAAATGTGTGTATCTATTGTATATATGTGTGAATGTATGTGTGTATGTATTGTGTAAGTACTGTTTATGTGTGTATACACATATATAGACAACAAAAATAATACAAATATTAATATATATATATATATATATATATATTGACTTTTGTTGCTTCAGTGGGACAGTCGTCGCTCCAGTTGGTCCAGCCTCCAGAGAAGGAGCCAATCAGGAGAGAGAGAGTCTCTGCTGTCAGAGGATGCATGGTCTGGCTGGTCCAGTTACAGCACGCGAGAGCCGTCTCTCGACCAATCAGAGTATCTGCAGGTGCCCATGCTCCACCCCCCGGACTGCAATGGGACAGCCCATCACCTTGCAGAGTGTTACCACGGCGACCTGCCCCAACCGCCACGTTATTATGACGATCAGGAGGAGGAAGAGGAGGTTGAGGAGGTGAGTGTGTTTAGTTTATGGACATGTAAAAAATGTATAGATGTGTTTATTAAGTTTTTCAACTGTGTGTGTGTGTATGTGGTCTGTGTGCATGTGTCTGTGTGTCTTTGTGTCTGTGTGGGTGTGTGGGGGGGTGTTTGGTGTGTGTGTTTGTATCTGTGTGGGCATGATGTGTGTGGTGTGTGTGTTCCAGAGTGTGTGTACCAAGCTGAAGATGAAGCTGGAGCCATACAAGCCTCAGTGGTGCAGAGACCACGAAGACTGCTCCCTCTATGTGTTCTCTCCCCAGCACAGGTACACACACACACACCATACACACCCTACACACACATGAACACACACACACATGTGAACACACACATGTACACACCTTTCCATGTCACCCTTCTGTGTGTGTGTGTCAGGTTCCGAGTGTGGTGTCACAGGGTGATCAGTCACAAGATGTTTGATCATGTCACCCTCCTCTTCATCTTCCTCAACTGCATCACCATCGCTCTGGAGAGACCCCACATCCAGCCCCACAGCACGGTAACACACACACACACTTTGACACACACACATACAGATATACACACATGCACTCTCACACACACTCACATGCACAAACACATTCTCTCACATATACACACTTACATATTGTCTCTCACACACACACACACACACACACACACATACACACACACACACTCACACACACACACACAGACACAGTATCTATAGTAGTGTGTCTATGTATATGTGTGTGTCTTTGTGAGTACACATGCTATATGTGTGTGTGTGTATATATATATGTGTGTATATATATATGTGTGTGTGTATATGTATGTGTGTGTGTATATGTGTTTAGGAAAGAGTGTTCCTGAGTGTGTCCAACTGCATCTTCACTGTGATCTTCGTAGCAGAGATGACTGTCAAGGTAAAGACTAAAACATCTCAGATTATTATGATTCATCTCAAATCTCTTTTTAGATTATCAATGACATAATTTAATGTCTCCAAACTTCTCATTCTGTTTCACCTATAAGCATCTCTTCTGTTTTATCTCTAAATCTCATTAATATTTTTTGATATTAGAAGATACATTTATCAAATGTTGTGTGTGTATGTTCATGGTATTTGTGTATGAGTGTGTGTATATATGGTGTTTGTGCATGTTTGCGTGTTTGTGTTCTTGGTGTGTGTAGGTGGTAGCTCTGGGGTTCTCCCCAGGTGAGGGTGGGTACCTGAGCAGCAGCTGGAATGTTCTGGATGGCGTGCTGGTGCTGGTGTCCCTGCTGGACATCCTGGTTTCCATAGCATCCGCCGGGGGCAACCGCATCCTGGGAATCCTCAGAGTCCTGCGACTGCTGCGCACCCTGCGCCCCCTCAGGTAGCGAGGAGAGGGGGGGGTTTATATGTGTGTGTATGTATGTGTTTATACATATCTGTGTGTTTCCAGGGTGATCAGCAGAGCTCCAGGTCTGAAGCTGGTGGTGGAGACTCTCATCACATCTCTCAGGCCCATAGGAAACATCGTCCTCATCTGCTGTGCATTCTTCATCGTGTTTGGAATACTGGGGGTGCAGGTAGCACACACACACAAAGTTCATACACAGTAAATACACTAACAGTTTGCATTAGCAGTGTAAAGTAACATCTCAGCTACCAGACACAGTGTACAGTACCATCTCAGCTACCAGACGCAGTGAAAAGTAACCACAGCTACCAGACACAGTGTAAAGTAACATCTCAGCTACCAGACACAGTGTAAAGTAACATCTCAGCTACCAGACACAGTGTAAAGTAACATCTCAGCTACCAGACACAGTGTAAAGTAACATCTCAGCTACCAGACACAGTGTAAAGTAACATATCAGCTACCAGACACAGTGTAAAGTAACATCTCAGCTACAAGACACAGTGCAACAATAATAACAACAACAACAACAGTATCTTAACTACGATGCAGCTGAAAAACATCATATCAAAAGTGCATCAAACCCTTCTACTGCCAGACAGTGTATTAACACAATCTCAAATACAACATGGGGCAAATAGAGGTAGTTCAGAGGTCCCAGGTTCAAATCCCCACGTAAATTTTCATCAAGCCATTTGGTGTGAAGGTTAGTGTAAGGGCTGATGTGGTTGACATATATGCTGTAGTTCTAGTGGAAATTTGGGATTCTGAGGATGTGGGACGCTTTAATGTAATACATGATTATGGTAATGTGTAATGTATGTTTATGATGTATTTCATGTAATGTAAGATTATGATGATGTATTTCATGTGTTAATTGTAGTCACATCAGAAGACAATTGAAACAACATTATAGAATTGTTGCAGAGCCACACAGGAAACAGAACCCCCTGACAGACAGGAAACAGAACCCCCTGACAGACAGGAAACAGAACCCCCTGACAGACAGGAAACAGAGCACCTTGACAGACAGGAAACAAAACCCCCTGACAGACAGGAAACAGAGCACCTTGACAGACAGGAAACAGAACCCCCTGACAGACAGGAAACAGAACCCCCTGACAGACAGGAAACAGAGCACCTTGACAGACAGGAAACAGAACCCCCTGACAGACAGGAAACAGAACCCCCTGACAGACAGGAAACAGAGCACCTTGACAGACAGGAAACAGAACCCCCTGACAGACAGGAAACAGAGCACCTTGGCAGACAGGAAACAGAACACACTGACCTGGCAAGTTAGTAAATAAACTGTCTAACAACATGCCTTCAGGGACAATTCTCAACAGTTTAAATGATACAGAACACAGGACAGGGAAGGAATGAGAAATACATCACACCTAACACAAAATAATACTTTATTCCATTCAGAAGGAAGTAGTGAATCTCTTTGTGTGTAATGCATGTCTGTATGTATGAATGTGTGTGTGTGAAGTTGTTCAAAGGGAAGTTCTTCCACTGTGATGGTGTGGATGTGAGGAACATCACCAGCAGGACAGACTGTCTGCAGGCAGGGTACCGCTGGGTCAGGCGCAAGTACAACTTTGACAACCTGGGACAGGTAGGCACACACCTGGTTAACCCTAACAACTAACCCTAACCTGGGACAGGTACACACACACACACACCTGGTTAACCCTAACAACTAACCCTAACCTGGGACAGGTACACACACACCTGGTTAACCCTAACAACTAACCCTAACCTGGGACAGGTACACACACACCTGGTTAACCCTAACAACTAACCCTAACCTGGGACAGGTACACACACACACACCTGGTTAACCCTAACAACTAACCCTAACCTGGGACAGGTACACACACACACACACACACACCTGGTTAACCCTAACAACTAACCCTAACCTGGGACAGGTACACACACACACACCTGGTTAACCCTAACAACTAACCCTAACCTGGGACAGGTACACACACACACACCTGGTTAACCCTAACAACTAACCCTAACCTGGGACAGGTACACACACACACACACACCTGGTTAACCCTAACAACTAACCCTAACCTGGGACAGGTACACACACACACACACCTGGTTAACCCTAACAACTAACCCTAACCTGGGACAGGTACACACACACCTGGTTAACCCTAACAACTAACCCTAACCTGGGACAGGTACACACACACCTGGTTAACCCTAACAACTAACCCTAACCTGGGACAGGTACACACACACCTGGTTAACCCTAACAACTAACCCTAACCTGGGACAGGTACACACACACCTGGTTAACCCTAACAACTAACCCTAACCTGGGACAGGTACACACACACCTGGTTAACCCTAACAACTAACCCTAACCTGGGACAGGTACACACACACACACCTGGTTAACCCTAACAACTAACCCTAACCTGGGACAGGTACACACACACACACACCTGGTTAACCCTAACAACTAACCCTAACCTGGGACAGGTACACACACACACACCTGGTTAACCCTAACAACTAACCCTAACCTGGGACAGGTACACACACACACACACACCTGGTTAACCCTAACAACTAACCCTAACCTGGGACAGGTACACACACACACACACACCTGGTTAACCCTAACAACTAACCCTAACCTGGGACAGGTACACACACACACACCTGGTTAACCCTAACAACTAACCCTAACCTGGGACAGGTACACAAACACCTGGTTGACCCTAACAACTAACCCTAACCTGGGACAGGTACACACACACACACCTGGTTGACCCTAACAACTAACCCTAACCAGGGACAGGTACACACACACACATACCTGGGGGGTATTCCAGGTATGTATTTTGGTTAACCCTGAAAAGAGGCATACTCCGGGTTTTCCGTTCCAGAAAGAGAGGTAACAAAACCTTTTGGTAAGTTTCCATGGTAACTTACTCCGTGAAACTAACCTGCTCGCTAGCAGGTTTTTAATGACAAACTCTGCATTTCTACCTATCCCCTCCCACTTTCTGAGCCTGATAGCGTTGGCAGACATGGGATATCCTTTCCTGGTTCAGCCGACCAATCTCGAACAAAATGTAGTTCGCTTAGTGATACGCCGGGAGAGGATTTTAAGACTGCGATTCGATGTGCTTTAATTCCCTGATGAATACCTAGGTTACCGTTTCCAGTCATGTTGAAATTTTAAATCGGGTCTTACAGGGTTACATTTACATTACATTTTGTCATTTAGCAGACGCTCTTATCCAGAGCGACTTACAGTAAGTACAGGGACATTCCCCCGAGGCAAGTAGGGTGAAGTGCCTTGCCCAAGGACACAACGTCATTTGGCACGGACGGGAATCGAACTGGCAACCTTCAGATTACTAGCCCGCTTCCCTAACCGCTCAGCCACCTGACTCCCTGGGTTAATCATCATCATCATCCTTTGATGAAAAGCATTCTGTTGGGGGAAACAGCTACTACAAGTTGAAATAGGCACCAATTGATATTTACTTTGTATCATGTCGAATATGATTAGAACCAAGGTGACGTCGAGGCTACAATCACAAGCGTATAGCCTAAGCAAAATATCTCTTACCTGTTCGTAGTATGTTTTTATATTTAATATAACATTGAACATGCTATTTCCACCACTTTTTCTCCTGTAATATTAAATGTTAAATGTTCAATGTATGGACTGGCTATTACATTCAAATGTATGCATTGACTTGGCAGTTTGTCTCCCACGCCAATTGTATACGCTGCTACAGCCGTGTTGCTTTTTTTCCAGAATATGTGCTCAGATTGACCATAAACACTAAATAAAACTTATATCTGAAGTGTGGTGAAGTAGGACAATGTTTTTTGTTGCCGGGTGCCATGGTGGATCCTAGTATCGGAGCTCCATTGATGTTGGCTTTGAATAGTTCTCAAGCCCGTGCTTAACTCAGAGTTGACGTAGTCCGAGTTTAGTTAACAAATTCAAATCAGCTTTTCTGGAACCGAGTTTTTGGAGTTTCGGATTTTAGAGTAACTCAACTCAGAGTTCAGGGTTAGGCTCAGAGTTTGTTAAACCCGCTACCTGGAATACCCCCCTGGTTAATGCTAACAACTAACCCTAACCTGGGACAGGTACACACACACACACCTGGGACAGGTACGCAAACACAGACATCAGACTTGAACCACAGACCTTGTCCTCACGTGTGTGTTGCAGACACTGTCCTCACGTGTGTGTTGCAGGCACTGTCCTCACGTGTGTGTTGCAGACACTGTCCTCACGTGTGTGTTGCAGACATTGTCCTCACGTGTGTGTTGCAGGCACTGTCCTCACGTGTGTGTTGCAGGCACTGTCCTCATGTGTGTGTTGCAGACACTGTCCTCACGTGTGTGTTGCAGGCACTGTCCTCACGTCCTCACGTGTGTGTTGCAGACACTGTCCTCACGTGTGTGTTGTAGACACTGTCCTCACGTGTGTGTTGCAGACACTGTCCTCATGTGTGTGTTGCAGACACTGTCCTCACGTGTGTGTTGCAGACACTGTCCTCATGTGTGTGTTGCAGACACTGTCCTCACGTCCTCACGTGTGTGTTGCAGACACTGTCCTCACGTCCTCATGTGTGTGTTGCAGACACTGTCCTCACGTGTGTGTTGCAGACACTGTCCTCACATCCTCGTGTGTGTTGCAGACACTGTCCTCACGTCCTCATGTGTGTGTTGCAGACACTGTCCTCACGTGTGTGTTGCAGACATTGTCCTCACGTCCTCATGTGTGTGTTGCAGACACTGTCCTCACGTGTGTGTTGCAGACATTGTCTTCACGTCCTCATGTGTGTGTTGCAGGCACTGTCCTCACGTCCTCACGTGTGTGTTGCAGACACTGTCCTCACGTGTGTGTTGCAGACATTGTCCTCACGTGTGTATTGCAGGCGCTGATGTCCTTGTTTGTGCTGTCATCGAAGGACGGCTGGGTCAGCATCATGTACGATGGCCTAGACGCTGTGGGAGTCGACCAGCAGGTATTCTCTAAACACACACTCTACACACACACACACACACTCTACATACACACACACACACTCTACACACACACACACACTCTACACACACACACACTCTACACACACACACTCTACACAAACACACTCTACACACACACTCTACAGGTAACCACAACCCCTGGATGCTGCTGTTATTCATCTCTCTCTCTCTCTCTCTCTCTCTCTCTCTCTCTCTCTGTCTGTCTCTCTCTCTCTCCCCTCCAGCCGGTGAGGAACCACAACCCCTGGATGCTGCTGTTCTTCATCTCCTTCCTGCTCATTGTGAGCTTCTTCGTGCTGAACATGTTTGTGGGCGTGGTGGTGGAGAACTTCCACAAGTGCCGTCAGGACCAGGAGGAGGAGGAGGCACGGCTGCGGGAGAAGAAGAGACAGAAACGACTGGAGAAGAGGAGGAGGAGTACGTAGACTCTCCCTCACATACACACACACACACCCTCACATACACACATAAACACACTGACACAGACACATAAACACACACACACCAGAGTGTTGTCAGCAGAGTAATTTTCAGTAGTGCTAACTGTCTGGCTTCTCAGCCAAGCTTTCTGCCCAAAGACACCTTGAAGTGCCACTGTGTGTGTGTGTGTGATGGATAGGATGGAACTCCTGAGCTGGCAGTTTTATCTCCACACACATACACACACACATACACAGATACACACACACAGTTTTCTGGCTGGCAGTGACTTCATCAGTGACCTCATATCGGAGCAGTGATATTATTTTATCAGTGTGGGGGGAGAGGGGGGGGGAGTGAGACAGGGGGGGAGAGAGAGAGAGAGAGAGAGAGGTGGAGTGAGGCAGAGGGGGAGAGAGGGGGGAGAGAGAGGGGAAGGAGAGGTAGGAAGAAGAGAGGGGAAAGGGGGATGTAGAAGAAAGGGAGAAGGGGGAGTGAGACAGAGGGTGAGAGAGGGGAAAGAGAGGGGAGAGAGGGAGAAGGGGGAGTTTTCATTTTTTCCAAGTAGTGTGACGATGCTGTGTGAACAGATGAACATACTGAAGGGCTGTCCTATGTGCCTGTGTGTACATGGCTGTGTACCTGTGTGTGTGTGTGTGTGTCCAGAGGCCTTAGAGAAACCCTACTATGCAGACTACCCCCCCCTGCGTCGGTCCATCCACACGCTGTGCACTAGCCACTACCTGGACCTTTTCATCACCGTCATCATCGCCACCAACGTCCTCACCATGGCCATGGAGCACTATGACCAGCCACAGGTAACCATGACCACCAGGTAACCACAACCACTACCACACTACCACCAGGTAACCATGACCACCACCACACTACCACCAGGTAACCATGACCACCACCACACTACCACCAGGTAACCATGACTACCACTATACTACCACCATGTAAACATTACTATCACCACATTGCCAGCATCTCCCGTACAACCAGGGTGATGGAGATCAAAGTGTTGGTAACCAGGGGATGTGTGTGTTTCAGTTCCTGGAGGAGGTGTTGAAACACTGTAACTATCTCTTCACTCTGGTGTTTGTCATCGAGGCCGTGCTCAAACTCATAGCCTTCGGTCTGCGCCGGTTTTTCAAGGACAGGTATACACACACACACACTCTCAAAATACACCCACACACTCTCAAAATACAGACACACACTCTCAAAATACACACACACACTCTCAAAACACACACAACACAAACATAAACAAGTCTCAGCTGTACTGAGTCTGTGTGTGCAGGTGGAACCAGCTGGACCTGGCCATAGTGCTGCTGTACTGAGTGTGTGTGTGTGTGTGCAGGTGGAACCAGCTGGACCTGGCCATAGTGCTGCTGTACTGAGTGTGTGTGTGTGTGCAGGTGGAACCAGCTGGACCTGGCCATAGTGCTGCTGTCCATCATGGGCATCACCCTGGAGGAGATCGAGATGAGCGCCGCCCTGCCCATCAACCCAACCATCATCAGGATCATGAGGGTGCTGAGGATCGCACGAGGTACACACACACACTCACACACGTACACTCACACACACAAACATGCACACACACATGCACTCACATACACACACACACACTGTATTCATGCTACTAATGTACTAATACGACCACAGTAATATAGTCTTGATACTGATCCTACTTGTGGTCTCTCCTCAGTGTTGAAGCTGCTGAAGATGGCCACAGGCATGCGCTCTCTGTTGGACACTGTGATGCAGGCCTTGCCACAGGTACTGGAGTAATACTGGAGTAATACTTGAGTAATACTGGAGTGTTACTGGAGTAATACTGGAGTAATACTGGAGTAATACTGGAGTAAACATTATAATATATTTATGTGTGTGTGTGCAGGTGGGGAACCTTGGCCTGTTGTTCATGTTGCTCTTCTTCATCTACGCAGCCCTGGGAGTAGAGCTCTTTGGAAAACTGGGTCAGTGAGTGTGTGTGTGTAATGTACGTGTGTCAGAGAGAGAGAGACAGAGAGAGAGAGTATGTGTGAGAGAGAGTGTGTGTATGTGTGAGTGAGTGTAATTTCCAATGATTGCCTGTCCATAAAATTACAATAATTACCTCATGTTCTAATTAGTATCTATACATCTTGCCTCCTTCGTTCCTACCTCCATACCTCCCCCCCTCCTCCCCTTCGGAGGTGAACCCATGTGAGGGTCTGAGTCGTCATGCTACGTTTGAGAACATGGGCATGGCCTTCCTCACGTTGTTCCGCATCTCAACCGGAGACAACTGGAACGGAATCATGAAGGTGAAACATGATTGGCCGGCTGCTATATTCCCCCCTGGTGATTGGTTACTGGCCCTGTCAGTCATATTCCGGGCACAGTGACTGTGTGCGTATCCTCTGTATATGTCTGTTAGCTCAGTGACTCCATCTTGTGGACTAGACTAGATTTACATCCTGGGCAAATCAGCTTTTTCCCTCTCCTCCCTCCCCCATCTCCGCCATCCTACTTCATCCTCTCCCTCCTCCCCTCTTTCTTCCCCTCCTCCCCCTTCCTCCTCATCCTCTTCCTTCTCCGACCCCTCACCCCCCTCTCCCTCCCCCTCCCCCCCTCCCCCCAGGACACCCTGCGTGAGTGCAGGCCAGAGGAGCGCTCCTGTCTGTCCTACCTGCCCCTGGTGTCTCCTCTGTACTTCGTCACCTTTGTGCTGATCGCTCAGTTTGTGCTGGTGAACGTGGTGGTGGCGGTGCTGATGAAGCACCTGGAGGAGAGCAACAAGGAAGCGCGGCAGGAGGAGCAGGAGGAGGCGCAGGAGAGGGAGGAGCAGGAGGAGAGGGAGAGGAGGAAGAGGGAGGAGCAGGAGGAGGAGAAGGAGAGAGAGGCCAACCCTTGCCTTTGTAACGCTTCCGTTGAACACGCTGGACAGGTTTGTTGTGATGGAAATGGTTGTGATGGTGATGATGATGATGGTGGTGATGATGATGATGATGATGATGATGATGATGATGGTGGTGGTGGTGATGATGGTGATGATGATGATGATGATGATGATGGTGGTGGTGGTGGTGATGATGGTGATGATGGTGATGATGATGATGATGATGATGATGATGATGATGATGATGATGATGATGATGGTGGTGGTGGTGGTGGTGGTGATGATGATGATGATGGTGATGATGATGATGGTGGTGATGGTGGTGATGATGATGGTGGTGATGGTGATGATGGTGGTGATGATGGTGGTGATGATGATGATGATGGTGGTGATGATGATGGTGGTGATGGTGGTGATGATGGTGGTGGTGATGGTGGTGGTGATGATGGTGGTGGTGATGGTGGTGATGATGGTGGTGGTGATGGTGGTGATGATGATGGTGATGGTGGTGGTGGTGATGGTGGTGGTGGTGATGGTGGTGATGATGATGGTGATGGTGGTGGTGGTGATGGTGGTGGTGATGGTGGTGATGGTGGTGATGATGATGATGGTCCTTTGATGCGTGCGTCTGCAGGGTGTGGAAAAGGAGGTTTGCCACAGCAACCTCCTGACAGTCCAGCGCCCCTATCTCTCCCGGATGCTCTCGTTGCCCAACGACAGCTACATGCTCCGCCCACTCAGAACGCTAGCACATGCCCCCTTCCCTCCTATTGGCCACAATGTTTACAGGGGGTATGGCTTTTCAGGTATCTATAACACTCACACTCACAACCACAGTTACAGAATTACAAAGTTCATACTTGGTTACTGTGTTCACTTTCTCTCCACCCTCCCTCTTCTTCTCTCCATCCTCTCCCCCCTCCCTCCCCCTCCAGGCTCCACCTCCTCCATGGGTTCCAGTGGGGCTGGGTCTCTACTCCAGGTGCCGGGGGCGTTACCTGCCGGAAGCCACGCCTCCTTAAGCTCCTCCCACAGCCACCGACCAAACATTTGCCTCAGTCCTGCCCACAGCATCAGCAAACATGCCCCCTCAAGAGGCAGACACACCTCCCTCAGACTAAACCCCTCCTCCAGCATAGATAGACACAGCACTTACATGTTAAGCCCCTTCCACAGCATTGACCGGACCTCCCCTTCTATCCCCGCTCTTTACGGTTGTGTGTCCTATCATCTTAGCCCCGCCCACAGCAATGACAGACATAAGCTAAGCCCCTCCTACAGTGTGGACAGTCGTACTTTCTATAGGGTAAGCCCCGCCCATAGCGTGGACAGGTCCTCTCCTCATAGGCTAAGTCCTGCCCATAGCATGGACAGGTCCTCTCCTCATAGGCTAAGTCCTGCCCATAGCGTGGACAGGTCCTCTCCTCATAGGCTAAGCCCCGCCCATAGCATGGACAGGTCCTCTGTTCATAGGCTAAGCCCCGCCCATAGCATGGACAGGTCCTCTCCTCATAGGCTAAGTCCTGCCCATAGCGTGGACAGGTCCTCTGTTCATAGGCTAAGCCCCGCCCATAGCATGGACAGGTCCTCTATTCATAGGCTAAGCCCCGCCCATAGTGTGGACAGGTCCTCTCTTCATAGGCTAAGCCCCGCCCATAGTGTGGACAGGTCCTCTCCTCATAGGCTAAGCCCCGCCCATAGTGTGGACAGGTCCTCTCTTCATAGGCTAAGCCCCTCCTACAGCGTAGATAGACACACCCCTCCTGGAGAAGGACACGCCCTTCACAGACCCAGCTCCTCCCTGTGTGGCAGACAGCTGAAGAGACAGGTATGACCCAACTTCCAGTTTGACACTTCCTGCTTCTTGTTTGTGATTTCCTGTTTCCTGTACGACTTCCTGCTATCTCTTTGCTATAGGTTTTTCTTTTGGCGTACTCTTGTATTGCTGTATTACTTCCTGTGTGTAACTTCCTGTTTATTGTATGTAGCTTCCTGCTCCCTGTACTTACTTGCTGCTTCCTTTGTATAACTTCCTCTCTTTCTGCTTCCTGTAGAAAGCTGTGTGTGAGGATCTGACTTCTGCTGAGGACCTACCAGGGTTAGGGCAACCAGGGTTAGGGAAACCAGGGTTAGGGCCACCAGGGTTAGGGCCACCAGGGTTAGGGCAACCAGGGCGCTGCAACGATGGAGCGCTGCTCTCCAAACACACACACTCCAGTTTACACACACTCCGTCACACACACTCTCAGCGGGTCATCTCCCAGAGCCACAGTTCCTGCAGTGAAGGTAGCCAACCACCCCCATCTGGAACCTCCTTTTCCCCTCCCAACCCCCCCAGCCCTCCCACTCCCTCCAGCCCCCCCACTCCTCCCAGCCCCACACCCCCCCTTACCTCACCCCCCAGCCCTCCCACCCCCTCCAGCCCAACACCCCCCCGTACCTCACCCCCCAGCCCTCCCACCCCCTCCAGCCCAACACACACCCCTACCTCACCCCCCAGCCCTCCCACCCCCTCCAGCCCAACACACCCCCCTACCTCACCCCCCAGCCCAAGCCCTGACCAACCAGACTCCATCCCTTCCAGCACCCCCGCCCCCCCCAACCGTGGCGCCCCCCAACCATATGAAGCAGATGAAACTGTGTCTAGCATCATCTTCACCTCTGCTGACATCCACCTGACCCCAAGCCCTTCCCCCCACCCCCTTCACACCCAACACTCATTGGCCGGCTCCCTGGTGTGTCTGCAGCAACATCCCATGGAGGAGCAGAAGATGAGCTGCCTCAGCCAATTGCTGTCTCCAGTTCCAGACAGGAAGAGGAAGCAGAGCCCGCCCTGCATAACCGTAGACCCGCCCCCAGAGACCCTCGTTGCCACTGTGACAGGGTTGACAGACAGTGCCATGCACCTGCGAAGGCGAAACTCATCCTTTGACTCCTCCTCCTGGAAAGACTCTGTAGACACGCCCCTTTCCCCTCACCACCAACCTGAGACGAGCTCTCTGGACACTGAGGCAAACACCAGCCAATCAGGAACCTTTTTACTGCAGATGGAAGACAGGCCCCCTGAGGACAATCTGCTGGGATTGGCTCCCACTCCCCTGAGGAGGCGGAGCTTGGTGCGCATGCTAAGCACACGGAAAGGAGAGGAGCCTTAACGCTGGCCCTGCCCACACAAACACTGTTTCCTGTATGATATGCAATACACCCCTCCCAACTATCATCTCTTTAAAACTGTGTGTGAATCACAGCTGAGATGATACTAACCATAACCACCTTTAACCTTTAAGATAATTTCTCTGTCATATCAGTGGGTGTTTTTAGGTTTAGTTGAAATTCAAGGCAGACAGACATGCAAGCAGACAGACAGGTAGACAGACAGACAGGCAGGCAGCAAATATACAGGTTTGGTATATATTCAGGTAGACAGATGTATATGAATAATATTATAAATAATAAACATCTCCTCCTATCTTCCTATTCTCTTCTCCTCCTCTCTCCTCTCCTCCTCCTCTCCTCTCGTCTCCTCCTCTCTATTCTTATCTCCTCCTCCTTTCTCCTCTCCTCCTCTTCTCTCGTCTCCTCCTCTATTCTTATCTCATCCTCCTCTCCTCCTCTCTCCTCTCCTCCTCTTCTCATCTCCTCTCATCTCCTCCTCTCTATTCTTATCTTCTCCTCCTCTCTCCTCTCCTCTACTGTTCAGATGAAGGGCTTCATGATAACTGAGTTTGAGTACAGAATGCATGTGATATTTTAATACTATATTTAAATACGGTGTATTTACAGAATAATGTTACTCATATTGTGATGATGATGAGGGTTATGATGATGAAGATAATGATGAAAGGAAGTATAGATGTGTCACTTCCTGTGGCAGGACTGAGAGGAAGACACTAGATTAAAACACTTTGTCTCTGAGAAGGTCGCTGTCAAACTGTGTTACACACACACACACATGCACCCACATATACACATACTCACACACTGACACTGAATGCATGATGCGAGTCTAGTTGTTTATTTCATCTTTCATTATTCTGTCTCAGCTTTTTACAATCAAATATTAATATTAATGAAATATTAAACTACATCAAATATTCACACTGCAGCTGTGGGAATATTACACACACCCCATCCTGAAAACTCTCCATTCTCTCTCCTTCCATCTCTTTCTCCCTTCCCTCCATCCTCTCTCCCCCAACTGTCAATCATATGTCTCAGCCAATGGGCTACAGTGAACTCAGAGAGACTGTGTGATTGGTAAAGTCTGTATAGCTTCTTTGCGTGTGTGTTGGTTGTGTGTGTGGATATGTGTCTGTGTTAATGTGTGTTTGTGTGACAGGGTGGGTAATGATGTTCCATGTCTTTGGCTGAGCCAGCAGTTGCCATGGTGAAAATAGAACAGATGTCATCTGACCGAGGACCAACCAATAGCAGCCACAGAGGATGGAAGAAACCAGAAAATAATCCCTTTTTCCCTTTTTCTCTCTGTCTCTCTAGACATCTTTTATTGGCACTGTCCTCTTTCTCCACCCATCCCTCCATCTCACCTCCCTCCCTCAACTTCTAGAAGGTGGCTGTTATGTTGTGTGTGTGTGTCTAGAAGGTGGGGGTTATGTTTTGTGTGTCTAGAAGGTGGGGGTTATGTTGTGTGTGTCTAGAAGGTGGGGGTTATGTTTTGTGTGTCTAGAAGGTGGGGGTTATGTTGTGTGTGTGTGTCTAGAAGGTGGGGGTTATGTTGTGTGGGTGTGTGTCTAGAAGGTGGGGGTTATGTTGTGTGTGTTTGTGTGTCTAGAAGGTGGGGGTTATGTTGTGTGTGTCTAGAAGGTGGAGGTTATGTTGTGTGTGTGTGTCTAGAAGGTGGGGGTTATGTTGTGTATGTGTGTGTCTAGAAGGTGGGGGTTATGTTGTGTGTGTGTGTGTCTAGAAGGTGGGGGTTATGTTGTGTGTGTGTGTGTCTAGAAGGTGGGGGCGGGTCTTGGAGGGCTGAGTGCTTGTGGGTCCAGGGTCTCGGTGAAGGGTGGGGCTTGGTAGGGGTTGGTGGTTACTATGGTGACTCCGTTGGCGACGGGGTAGGGCGTGGCATGGGCATGGCCGGAGGCGTCCAGGTGCTGGCAGGTGAAGAGGGTCATGTTGGTTCCAGACAGCAGCCTCTGGAGAGCACTGACCGTCAGTCCTGCCTGCACACACACACACATGTATGCATGCACACACACGTACACACACCACAGACACAACCGTATGCACACGCACACACCGTGTGCACACACCGCACACACCGTGTGCACACACGCACACACCGGTGTTATGTTAATTGGAGTTAAACATGCACAGACACAGGTCAAAGTTAGAGTTCCATACACACACAGCTGAGTTCAACGCACACACTAGAGTAAACACACACCACAGAAACAAGACACACACACAAGAGTAAACACACACCACAGAAACAAGACATACACACAAGAGTAAACACACACCACAGAAACAAGACATACACACAAGAGTAAACACACACCACAGAAACAAGACACACACACAAGAGGTGTTGGTGGTATAAAATATATCTGAGATATGAGAAAAGGGGAGGGGTCAGGGTGGAGGTCAAGACCACTGAGAGGTAAGAGGAGGGGTCAGGGTGAAGGTCTAGACCAATGAAAGTGATGGAGGTGTTTTGGCGAGGAGTCTTTGCTTGTCTTCAAGGAAAGAGATGTTCTTAAACCTGTCTACTGCAAGAAGACATTGGTACCCCTGTAACACACACACAGGTACACACACGTGCACACACACACACACACACACACACACAGGTACACACACATGCATGCACACACATAAAACATACACATGCACACACACATGCACACAACCAGACATATACGTCAAATGCAATATGCACCATGCTACATCCCCCTAACCCACACACACTCTCCCCCCACACACACCTCCACCCCCATGCCCACATGCATACACACACACCCTCCTACCCAGCTGAGGATGGAGAAGAAGCAGAAGGCGATGGCGGCCCTGGCAGCGTCTGAACCCTGAGCCAATGGGAGCTCCTCCTCAGACGTCTGTTGCCACTGATTGGCCAGGAAACAGAATCCCACGAACCACAGGAAGCTGCAGAGGGCTGGGGGCGGAGCCATCATAACAGTTACAGACGTGTGGTATGTATGGTGTGTGTATGGTGTGTCTATGTGGTATGTGGTATGTATGGTGTGTGTGTGTGTGTGTGGTATGTATGGTGTATGGTCTGTGTTTGTGTGTGTATGTGGTGTGTATGGTGTGTGTATGGTGTGTCTATGTGGTATGTATGGTGTGTGTGTGTGTGTGTGTGTGTGTATGTGGTATGTATGGTGTATGGTCTGTGTGTGTGTGTATGGTGTGTGTGTGTGTGTATGTGGTGTGTATGGTGTGTGTGTGTGTGTATGTGGTGTGTATGGTGTGTGTGTGTGTATGTGGTATGTATGGTGTGTGTGTATGTGGTGTGTATGGTGTGTGTGTACCAGAGAAGGCCAGGTCCAGCAGCACTACTCTCCGTCTGTCTCTCACGCTGCTTAATGACGGGAACAACACGTCCAGAACCAGGAAGCAGAGGCTGCCTAGGAAACAGGCCACACCCACCGTCACACCATAGTTACAAGCATCATAGTTCTTGTTGAACACGCATAGTAACCGTTCACTTCCAATGTTGATGTAGCCTTCATTTATTATAGAACTGAACACCACCATGGAAAATACCTGAAAAGGATAGGGGGATAGAGGGGGAGGAGAGGGGAGGAGAGGAGAGAAAGAAAGGAGAGAGAGGTTAGGCAGAGTAAACATTAAGGCAGCATGATAATGACTTCACAGTTGGGTTAGAAAATGTTTTAATTTACACCTCTCCTCTCTCTCTCTTTCAATCCCCCCACCCCCCTCTCTTCTATCTTTCTCACTCACACATTAACAAGCAGACACATCCCCTCATGCACACACTCCAACACATCCTCCGGTTTACCGACCGAGCATACTACGCCGACAATCTCGTCATCTTTAGCCTACCCGGTAATTAATTCACGGGATGCGCATGCATGCTAGACAACGTCAACTCGCCTCCTCCGACCGCTCCAGTGTCGAACATGCAGTGCGCGCACATAAACGCAACATTTTAGAACCAATAATCTAACCGGAGGGAATAAGGCCGGTATCCAGTAACAAAGAGACTCTGAAATGACGCATTTATCTGGTACTGTAAACAAACAGAAACACACACATAAAACTATTTAAATCCCTGATTATCTCAATTCTGCCTATTATTCCTTTTGCTCATTAGAGTCCTGAACGCGCAGTAAAAGACCACTGCCAGCTCTGCCATCAGACCGTGGCATCCCTCTACCGCCGGCTGTTTAGCCCCCACCCTCAGTACCAGCGGCCCGGTAACGGTTGTCTCACCCAAGATAATAGCCTGAGGATGGTCCGAGGCTGTTTTAAGAAAGTAACGGGGTCGAAGCTCGTGCTACCAGCCTTGCCGGCGCCAAACGAGCCGGTTGGCTCCATCCCTCCAGTCTCGCTCTGTGAAAGGGAGACTCACGTTGCTGTGTGTTCGGTCTGGTCGAGCACACACCCCCACACTCTCTTGCGCGCTCTGCAGCGCCCCGCGCGACCCTCAGGATGCTACGGAAGTTGGTCTTGGGCAACTCCGTTAACGCGTCGGCGCACCGTCTCCGGTAACAGTTTCATTGGGGTGACACAATACAATTGTACCACATGAGACGGTGATGTGCACGGTATAAGCCCCTCATGTTTGGTTTATGTGCCACCCCCCACGGGCTCAGCAGTGTACAATCAGTTTGGTTGGCGAGGAAGCAAGTAATTGCCGTGATCAATTCTCACAGGGCGCGTGGAACACAAACCCCTGTGTTTAAATATTCATTCCTGCCCCGGCGGACTCGCAAATCGTCCGGTCTGAGTTGCAAGGTGAGACTTGTAAACAGTTGTGGTGTATTGAACGATGTCGGTCTACCTGTAAAAATCACCTCTAAAGTTTTCGTTGTGGAGGAGCATGGCAAGGCGTCAATACGGAGCCCCAGTAACGTGAGCCGCGAGACGCTGGTAGGAGGTACAGACCCGCCAAATCTCTTATTATGACAGACACACATCTATAACTTTCTCTTCCTCTTTCTAGCCTTCATTCTTTCCCCCTTCTCTCTTCCACTTTTCTTCCCCCCCCCTCTCTTCTCTCTGTAAACTGGTCTGTGTATGTGACAGAAGATATAGCTTGTGTAGCCTGATACTAGTTGGTGGCCAAACAGCGAAGCTGCGAAGCCACCTAGAGGGTTTCTACGTATTCTTCTTATTTTTGGTGGCCAAGCAGCGAAGCTGCAAAGCCACTTTAAGTTTTTCTACCTTTTCTTCTTCTTATTATTACACATCTTTTTCCATGGGAGTCTATGGCAGCCCCTAGAACCGTATTGTCAGAAGTAGTGAAATTTGGCACACTCTTTGGGACCAGTCCCCTCATCAATTTCTCCAAGTTTCATCTATCCCATTCCAACCCTCTAGCGCCACCAATGGGTCAAAGTTGAAGGTGTGTTTACTACACAAGGTGTGTTTACTCACGTTACTTTTGAACCATATGCCGCATTTTCCAAAATGAGTTATCGTTGGATTCCCTGGATCAAGACGAATTCAACGCACTTTATGACATCATACCCAGTTATATAGATTCTCCGCCATTTTGAATGTTAAGGAAAAGTGTTTTTTCGCAACTCCTCCTACAATTCTTGTCAAATCTTCATCAAAATTGCCACAGATGATCTTCAGACCATGGGCGTCGTTAGACCCCTTTTACTGGGGCACGTGCCCCAGTATAAATCTGCTGTGCCCCAGTAAAATCTAAGTTTGAGTTTTAACAATTTACTTTTTTTACATATAGTTTTAAGGTTTTTTCGCTACCTCTCCTATAAAGTTGTCCAATGTTCACCAAATTTGGCACAGATTATCTTCAGACCACGCCTCACAAAAGACATCACCATTTTTTTAGATTTTCTAAACCTTTTGACTGGAACAGCAAATCAAAGTCGTCAACCAAGCCACCATAAAAGAAGAGAGGGCATATCTCAGCACCTCTTTACTGCATTGACACCAAATTTGGTATATGGACTAGGGACCCTGTTCTAAAGAGGTCCAAAATAGGTCATGCCATTTCACCTCTAGGTGGCGCTGCAATAAGCAAAAATTTGGCCAATTGAAAACGGCAGCAGAGCCGCCAAACAGAAAGTTGAAACGTATCTCAACACATCTTTGATGGATTCACGCCAAACTTGCTGCGTGTACTCGGAACCCTCTTCTGAGGATGTCGAAAGTTTCTTCTGGGTCATCTAACCTGCTTGGCCACCCCATTGCTGCTTGCAGCTATATTATTATTATTATGAATATATTCCCCATATATGCTATTACTCTACTCTCCTTACTGGTTTGTGTTCTGCTGTAGCAGTCAGTCGTACTAATGGCTCTGCAGCTCTGTGTCGTGTCCACTAGCGGGCAGCACTCTTCCACAGAAGGAGAGAGAGAGGGAAGGAGAGAGAGAGAAACAGAGAGGGGAGGGAGAAAGAGATGGAGAGAGGAGAGGAGGAGGGTTTACAGGTGACATAATAACACATAACCGTCCCTCTCTGATGATGTCCTCTGACTAGATCAGCTATCTCAAATTACACACACACACACACTCACATACACTCAATAACCCCCCTCCACACACACACACATACACTCAATAACCCCCCTCCACACACACACACACACACACACACACACATACATACACTCAATAACCCCCTCCACACACACACACACACACACACACACACACACACACACACACACACACACACACACATACACTCAATAACCCTCCTGCACACACACAAACACACATACACTCAATAACCCCCCTCCACACACACACACACACACACTCAATCACCCCCTCCACACACACACACACACACATACACTCAATAACCCCCCTCCACACACACACAACACACACATACACTCAATAACCCCCCTCCACACACACACACACACTCACACACTCACATACACTCAATAACCCCCCTCCACACACACACACACACACACACACACACACACACACTCAGGCTGCTCCCTGCTCTATGTTAATGACCAGATAGCTTTACACAGCAGAGATCAGGATCTGGCAACCCGACACCTCCCTCTGGGACCAAACCTGGAAACCCAACCCTGCAGGAATAATTTGCTTGATGGCACCAATAATCACTGTCCTGTTATCGATCTATGTGTGTAAGAGTGTGTGTAGGGGTGTGTGTTAGTTCAGACACTGTTACTATAGGTGGATAATATATATCTTATCATATCTTTTAGGTCACTGGGTCTGAGACCAGTCTTTCATTGACTATCTGAGTATGTGTGTGTGTGTGTGATAGAGAGAGTCTTGAAACAGTTCCATTCTGACAGGAAGTACTCATCCCTGGCTCCAACTCCTGTATAATTCATGCCCCGCCCCCTCCTGCCTCTAGAGTTACATCTGCCGGGCCAGATGACAAATAAGACTTCTACAAGCCTCTCTGTCACACACACACACACACACACACACTCCCTTCTTCAAGCCTCTCTCTCTTTCTCTCTCTAACACACACACATACAGAGACTCCCTTCTACAACCCTCTCTCTATCACACACACACACACTCCCTTCTCCAACCTTAACCCTTCTACAGCACCTGTGCAAATAACTCTCTCTCTCCTCATCTCTCTCTCACTCACACAAACTCTCTCTCTCTCTCTCTCTCTCTCTCTCTCTCTCTCTCTCTCTCTCTCTCTCTCTCTCGCTCAGACACTCCGTCTCCTGTGCTGGGAGGAGTCTGAGAGTGTCAAGGCATTCCGTTCTCAGTGCAGCAGTGTGCGTGAGCAGGTTGGCAACTTGGAGCTGACCCTAGCAGTGACCTCTGACCTGCAGACCTGGAGAGACTGCTGCCTGAACAGGTAGAGAGCTGAGAGAGAGAGCTGATAATTTGTGTGTGTGTGTGAGAGACAGACAGACAGAGAGACAGAGATCTCCTCCTGTGTTTCCAGGGTCATTGATGGAGACCAGACCAGTCATGTGGCTCCACACCTTCTGTCCACACATACACTTCTGAGGAGCGTTTCCAACACACACACAGGTGAGAAGCTTCCCTGCACACACACACAGGTGAGGACAGGTAAGAACAGAATGGGTCTAGTCTTAGAACTAGTTCTGATTTGGAGGGTCTTCATGTCTGATGGAGCAAATCTTATGGACTCTAATAGAGATGTACTCTGTGTATGGTAACAGTGTGTATGTGTGTGTGGGTGTGTGTGTGTGTATGTATGTGTGTGTGTGTGGGTGGACAGGTGCCGGGGAGGACATGGTGCATCTGTAGCCGTGCGTCAAGATGCCTGGGAAGAAAGACAACAAGAAGGACAAGAAAGGAGGGAAGCCGGAACCAGAGAAGAAGAAAGAGGAGGAGAAGAAGAAGGAGGAGGAAAAGAAAGGGAAGGGAGACAAGAAGGGAGGAAAAGATGACAAGAAGGGAGGGAAGGAGGACAAGAAGAAAGGGAAGGAGGAGCCTGTGAAAGGAAAGGGGAAGGACGATGGGAAGAAAGGGAAAGACAAAGGGAAGGGCAAGAAGGTGGAATCAGAGGAGGAGGAGCTTCTGAGCGAGGAGGAGGAGCTTAGCGAGGATGAGGAGGACGAGGAAGAAGAGGAGTCCGAGGATGACCGGGGAAGGCGGGGCCGGGGAGGGAAGGGGGCGGCGGCTAAAGGCGGCAAGGGGCGGTCCCGTGGGAGGGGAGGCGGAGATTCAGAGGACGAGGAAGACGAGGAGGAGGAAGATGAAGATGAGGAAGAGGAAGAAGACCGGAAAAAGAAGAAGTCCAAAGACCAGAAGGGTGGGAAGAGCTCGGAGGATAAGAAAAAAAAAGCCAAGAGGACGGAGGCGGCGCCTGTGGTGCCGGTGAAGGAGATGCCCAAGAAGGGCCTGAAGAACATGTCCAAGATGTTCATGAAGTTTTCTGGCATCAAGCGACGCCGCAAGTCCCGCAAGAAGCTGAAGAGCACCTCTCGGCTGTTCCTCGGCCTGGGCAGAAGGAAGAGCAGGCTGGTCAAGAAGAAGAGGAGGAAGAGCATGCTGAAGAACACCTCCAAGTTCATGATGAGGTTCAAGGCCAGCAAGAAGAAGAAGGAGAAGGAAAAGGAGAAGAAGGAAAAGGAGGAGAAGGAGAAGCAGGGCGCTGGGGGCAGGAAGCCTTCCTACATGTTGATTCGTCTGGGCGGGGACGAGGATGCTGGAAAGAGAGGGGGAGGCGGCTTCTTCAAGGGAATGTTCAGGAAGAAGGGTGGGGCCGGGGGCATTGCAGAGGACTTTAAGAACCAGAGCTTGTTGCTAGGGAAGGTTGCCGGGGTGACCAACTGGTTAACCAAGCGCTTCCTGTCCACAAAGATGCGTGAGAGTGGGGGGGGCTGGGCGGGGCGTCACCAGAGCAGGAGGCAGGTCAGCGCCAGAGGTCATCTCCATGGTTACCAGAATGGGGGTTATGAGGGGGAGGGCTTGTACGGCTACAATCAGGAGGCAGGGCAGGGAGGGGGGGCGGGGGGGAGGGGCTACAGCAGACGCTCCGCCCGCCACAAGGCGCATGCCGCTCAGGCTGGTTACCATGGCTATGGACAGGTGGGGTATGATGATGCGTACGGGGTGGCGCAGGATCATTACGGTAATGGAGTGGCTGACCACTACGACGTCCCATCTCAGGACCAGGGTTACTACGAGGGCGACGCCGGTTACTATGATGACTACGGCGTCTATGGTGACTCCGGAGGGCGGTACCATGACCCATACGCTGCCCAGAGTTACTATGATGACTACAGGCAGCAGCAGAGGGAGGGGGGAGGACAGTATGAGTACGGTCTCTATGGAGACGGGATTGAGGACTATGCCGACCCCCAGTCAGGTTACTACGAGGAGTTGATGGGTGGGCAGACAGGTTTCTACGACAACGGAATGGGCGGACAGTCAGCAGATTTCTATGATGACAGGATGGGTGGACGGGCTGGTGTCTACGATAACGGGATGGGTGAACAGGCTGGTTTCTATGACGACGGGATGGGCAGGCAGCCGGTGGGAATCTATGACAACGGCATGGGTAGACAGGCCGGTTTCTATGACGACGGGATGGGTGAACAGGCTGGTTTCTACGACACAGGCATGGCTGGGCAACCAGCTGGTTTCTACAGCGACGGGATGGGCGGGCAGGCGGGTTTCTATGATGACGGCCAGGGAGGTGTGTACGAGAACCCGTACGCTCAGGACTACCAGCTGAACTACAGCGAGGCCCCAGCCATGGCCTACCCAGACTACAGCTCCCAGCAGGCCATGGGGCTCCAAACAGGAAGTCAGCAGCTGTACCCTGGCTACACAGCAGAGGGGCTTGGGGTCCAGGGGCTCTACCCAGACCAGGACCAGTACCAGGACCAGTACCAGGACCAGTACCAGGACCAGTACAGGGAGCAGCTGGACCAGTATGGCGGCAGTATGGGGGTCGTGGAGGAGGGAGGCGGCATGACCTTCAGAGTTCCCCGGCCACAGGTGCGCCTCTTTGGGAAGGAGCGTCTAGACGTGGCCTTGCCCCCCCCACCCAGACTCCCCCCCCAGCCGGAGTTTGAGGACATGTCAGACATCCAGTATGAAGACCAGCTGCCCCTGATGCCCCCACCCATGATGTCACCACAGCAACAGATGATGTCACAACACATGATGTCACCACAAATGATGTCACCACAGGAACAGATGATGTCACAACCGATGATGTTACCTCAGATGATGTCACCACAGGAACAGATGATGTCACAACAGGAACAGATGATGTCACAGCACATGATGTCACCACACATGATGTCACCACAGCAACAGATGATGTCACAACAGGAGCGGATGATGTCACCGCACATGATGTCACCACAGGAACAAATTATGTCACAACAGATGATGTCACCACACATGATGTCACCACAGCAACAGATGATGTCACCACAGGAACGGATGATGTCACCACACATGATGTCACCACAAATTATGTCACCACAGGAACAGATGATGTCACCACAGATGATGTCACCACAGGAACAGATGATGTCACAACAGATGATGTCACCACAAATTATGTCACCACAGGAACATATGATGTCACAGCACATGATGTCACATCAAGAGCAGATGATGTCACCACACGTGATGTCACCACAGGTAGCTATCTGGTTGGTTTAAACTTCAATAGAATGACCAAAAAAAATATTGTGAAAACAATATTCTGTTTTTATCAGCTAATCAGTTCATAACGCCAAAAGATTGTGAATCTACATATTAGGGTCATGAGCTTTCTCTGTTCATGTCTATTTTGCTAACTTGTTAAAGTACATTCAGTCTGCAGTGGGGTTTTGAGTATACTTGCTGTTTATTGATACATGTATGACACAACGTGCTCAGATTTCTCACCTTACTCGCACATGCTGAGCATCTTTTAATCAGCCTGTCATACTAGTCATTAGTTTCTGTAGTTTGGTAGTTGATACACAGGTACAGGTAGTATTTCTGTAGTAGTATCATAAAACTAGGTAATGTTCAGCTGTGACTATTTCTCAGAGTTAACATTGTTGTTTCCACAACAACAGATGATGCCAATGATTCCCACTCCAACCGCTCGGCTCATCCAGCACGCTGGATCTCCCACAATGCCCCGGGGTGCACGCATGTCCCCTCTACCCTCCCGCCACCTGCCCCTCTCCCCCTCCCCCTCACGGCGATCCATGATGATGTCATCACCTCAGATGCAGAGACGCCCCTCTCCCCATGCCTCCCCCATCCCCCCACGCCGCCTCCCCCCCTCCCCCCAGCCTGTCCTGAGAGCAGGGTTTAACAACAACGCTCAGCGCCCCCCCTCCCCACTCCGCTTCTCTCCCCCGGCATCCCCCAAGCTGTCCTCCCACCTTCCCCGGCGCCTGCAGCCCCAGAGGCCCCCCTCCATGGCCAGGGCCCCCTCCCCCCCTGCCTCCCCTCGAGCGACCATGCTCAGGCGCTCCCCCCCCGCCTCCCCTCGAGCCTCCATGAGGAGGCCCAGCCCCCCCACCTCCCCCCCCCTCATCCGCAGTCCCTTGGGGGGGAGAAAGCTGCGTTCCCCCTCCCCTCGTCGAGCCTCCCCCCCTGCCTCCCCCCACCTGGCCAGGAGACCCAGAGACTCTGTCATCCTCCCCCCCCAGCATCCCTCCCCTTCCCCCTCCCGGCGGAGCTTTTCTCCTGGGGGGCCATCTCCCGCCTCCCCCTCCCTCTCCCGTCGATCCACTCGCGTTCTTCGGGACGGAAGCACCCCTTTGGCTCGACCCAGACTAGGGGGGCGGGGCAATGTTCCCATGGGAACAGTCCGTCCCTCTCCCATGGGTCTACGGGGACGACCGGTGCCCCCCCCAACCCAAAATGTTCCTCCTTTCAGAACGAGTCTCCGTAGCAACCGCTCATCTGTCCTGACTGTGGACTCCCACCTACTCTCTCCCTTTGCATCCCCCGTGCCCTCCCCCCGCTTCCCTCACCACCCCTCTCCCCAGATGTCTCAGCGCAGGCCCCTGGGGGTGAGAGAAGACGGCCGCCTCCCACCTCGGCCCATTGCCAGGGGCAGGCCTCTCATGGCCCGACGCCCCTCCCCCCAGCCCTCACTCAAGCAAATACCCCCCGCCTCCCCACACCTCCCCCACCGCCTCTCCTCTCCCCACCTCTCCATGGCCCCTGCTTCCCCCCGTCTCCCCCGACACCAGCCGTCATACACCCCTGACCCCTACTCTGACCCTTACGCTGCGGGGATGGACCAATCAGAGCAGTACCTGCCCTCATCCCCCATGCTTTCTGGGGCGTTGCAGAACCAGGCCCTCCGCTCTGCCTCTTACTCCTCCCCCCTGGGCCCCGGCCAGGCTGTCCCCCTCCAGCCCCCCTCCCCCATGTTATCAGGGGCGATGGGTTACCACGAACGTCTCCAGGGAGCGTCGTATGTGACGCCGCTGCAGCACTCTGCTTACGGCCCCACCCCCGAGGAGTACGAGCAGTTGCCAATGCAACCATCATCACCCATGTTGTCGGGGGCGATGGCACATCAAGGGGCATTGCGGGGTGTGGCCAACTACCAGTCACCCCTACAGCATCCCATGTCACCGTACGAGCAGTTGCCACAGCAACCGTCGTCACCCATGTTGTCGGGGGCGATGGCACATCACGAGCGTCTCCGAGGAGCGGCGTACACTTCGCCCCTACAGCATCCCATGTCATCGTACGAGCAATTGCCCCAGCAACTGTCGTCACCCATGTTGTCGGGGGCGATGGCACATCACGAGCGTCTCCGAGGAGCATCGTACACCTCGCCCCTACAGCGTCCCATGTCACCATACGAGCAGTTGCCAGAGCAAATGTCGTCACCCATGTTGTCGGGGGCGATGGCACATCACGAGCGTCTCCGAGGAGCGTCGTACACCTCGCCCCTACAGCGTCCCATGTCACCGTATGAGCAGTTGCCACAGCAACCGTCATCACCGATGTTGTCGGGGGCGATGGCACATCACGAGCGTCTCCGAGGAGCGTCGTACACCTCGCCCCTACAGCGCCCCATGTCACCGTATGAGCAGTTGCCACAGCAACCGTCATCACCGATGTTGTCGGGGGCGATGGCACATCACGAGCGTCTCCGAGGAGCGTCGTACACCTCGCCCCTACAGGGTCCCATGTCACCGTACGAGCAGTTGCCACAGGAACCTTCGTCACCGATGTTGTCGGGGGCGATGGCGCACCACGGGGCGTTGAGGGGCATGGCCAGCTACCAGTCTCCTCTGCAGCGGCAGGGCTCTCCGTACGGACCAATTGTGACGCAGTATGACTACATCTCTGAGCCGGGACCTGGCCCCCTGCTCCACGATGCCCTGCAGAACCGGGACATGGGGAACATGAGGAACGTGGGCCGTGGGTCCTTCAAGAACCCGTACGCCCCACCCCCCCGCTACCCCCCCCAGCTGCCCTATGCCATGCAGAACCAGCAGCTACGGCAGGCATCCTATCAGAGCCCTCTGCAGCGCCGCAGCTCCCCCTACGCCCCGCCCACCCCCCAGCTGGGCCATGCTCTGAGGAACTCCCAGCTGGCGCAGGCCTCGTACCGCTTCCCGGACGGAAGCCTGGTGAACCCGTACGGGGAGCCCGTCCCCACGTCCCCCAGTCTGTCCCGCGCGCTGCTGAACCAGGACGTCACCAAGGCCTCCTACACCCTGCCGGACGGATCCATCATCACAACATCTCGACAGCAGGTACCCTGACCCCTGACCTCCTATCTTAGAATTAGCTACAGCCCTCCTAACCTGGACCATGACCCCTGACCTCTCTCACCAGCAGCCCATGTCTCCTAACCTGGCCCGGGCCCTGAACAACCCTGCCCTGCAGGGCGCCTCCTACACTCTCCCAGATGGAACCATCGTCATTGAAGCCAAGCAGCAGAAGTCCGCCTCCCCCTCGCTGACGGCTGCACTGAGTAACCCCTACCTGAAGGGGGCATCCTACACCCTGCCTGACGGCACCATCATCATCGACCCCCGCAAGCCTGTCTCCCCCAACCTGTCTGCTGCCCTGAAGGTAACACACAAAACAGAAATGACATGGGGGGGTGCATTTCAGGGCAGGGCTGGTGTGTCTTGCCAAGAAATGCAACCCTGCTAACTCCAACTCTGACTAGAAAGGTGCCACATGCATGAAACTGACTCTGGTTACTCATATTAGTCCCCTCAACATACAGTAAGAATCATTTGATGTTGCAATCATTTTTTTCCAAACCTTTTTTTCCAAACTTTTTTTTTACCCCCTGAGCCTACTCTGACTAGAGTAGGCAGGGGGGTAAAAAAGTAGGCATTCTTACTGTACGTCAACGTACAGTAAGAATCATTTGATGCTGGGATGCACAGACCTATGCACACACATACATACACACATATACTCTATAGACCCACACAGTGGACTTTTAACTTTGAACCCCCTTTTGACCCCATCTCCTCCACAGAACCCGACTATGAAGAATGCGTCCTACAGTCTTTCTGAAGGGACCATCAGGGACCCCAACAAGCCCATATCCCCCAACCTGGCTCTGGCCCTGGGGAACCCTGCCCTGCGTGGGGCATCTTACACCCTTCCGGACGGCACCGTGATCATCGACCCCCGCAAGCCCCGGAGCCCCAACCTGCTGGCTGCGTTGCAGAACCCCTACCTGCAGGGGGCGTCCTACACCCTTCCTGACGGAACCATCATCATCGACCCCCGCAAGCCTGTCTCCCCCAACCTGTCTGCGGTGCGCACCTGGGAGGGGTGTGTGTGTACCTGGGAGGGTGCAACGTGTGTGTGTGTCTGGGAGGGTGCAACGTGTGTGTGTACGTGGGAGGGTGCAACGTGTGTGTGTACCTGGGAGGGTGCAACGTGTGTGTGTACCTGGGAGGGTGCAACGTGTGTGTGTACCTGGGAGGGTGCAACGTGTGTGTGTACGTGGGAGGGTGCAACGTGTGTGTGTACCTGGGAGGGTGCAACGTGTGTGTGTACCTGGGAGGGTGCAACGTGTGTGTGTACCTGGGAGGGTGCAACGTGTGTGTAGTCCTTTACTGAGAGTTTTTTTGTTGTTCAGTAGGGTCTGGTGTATGTGTGGGGATTCTAAGTTATCCTAGTGTATGTGTGGAAGTTCTCACTTACATCTACATTTAGTCATTTAGCAGACGCTCTTATTCAGAGCGACTTATAGTAAGTACAGGGACATTCCCCCCGAGTCAAGTAGGGTGAAGTGCCTTGCCCAAGGACACAACATAATTTTGCACGGCCGGAATCGAACCGGCAACCTTCTGATTAATAGCCTGACTCCCTAACCGCTCAGCCATCTGACACTTCTCTGTGTGTATGTGGGTGTTCTAGGCTCTCCAGAATCAGAACATGAGGAACCTGTCATACCGGCTGCCGGACGGGACCCTGGTGATGCCGGGCCAGAAGCCAAGTCAACCCAACTTGGCCGGTGCGCTGCAGAACCAGAACCTGCGCTCTGCCAAGTATCGCCTCGGAGACGGCTCCGCCCTCTCAGCCAACCCTGCCCCTCCCCCGCCCAACCTCTCCTCAGCCCTCCGGAAGCAGGTCTGATATCCCTCCATACACCCAAACATCCATACATCCATACACCCATACACTCTTACCTCCATACCTCCATACCCCCCACCTCCCTCCAGGATCTCATGCAGGCTAACTACCGCCTCCCGGATGGTTCTCACCTGACTCGTCGCTTCCACCAGCCCTTCCTGGGTGACGCCCTGAACAACCAGCAGCTCCGCTACGCCTCTTACCGTCCCCCGGGGGCACTGCAGGGCCCTGACGGCCGCTATGCCCACGCCCCTGCCTATGGTCCGCGCTCTGGGCACTGGGCCAGTCAGGCGCGAGAGGGGGCTGGCCCCGAGGGGGATGATGTCTGGGCCTCTGAGAGGGTTTTGCCCCATGGAACCATCCAGAACCTGAGCAAGTGGTCGATGAACCGCGAGGAGGGGGGGCTGGATGGCTACTCCCCATCCCCTCAGGGCCCCGGGGGGCGGAGCTTGCAGGTGGACTGGACACCTGAGAGGGGCGAGCCCAGAGGGACCTGGTTTGATAAGGTGACACACAGACCACACACACACACTATCCATTCATACACACAGACAAGTGACTAGACATGTATTGTGTGTATGTAGGTGTACGCGGTGCGCAGCATGCCCACGGTGGTGCACCGGGTGAAGCGCTGGGCGGAGGGGATGGAAGACATGACTCAGCTGGAGTAAGTCATTAACATTGACTACTTCCTGTAGTCAAAGTTACTTCCTGTTTCCTCTTAGCTGGAGTAGGTCTCCTCACACACTCTGACCACTTCCTGGTTGATCAAGATCCATTCCTGTTTCTTATTTGTTGATTGCTGATTGCTCTGTGTATGTGTGTTGTGTGTATATGCTTGCATGTGTCTGTATGTATGTGTCTGTGTGTATGTGTCTGTGTGTATGTGTGTGTGTTTACAGGGAACTAAATGAAACCACTGTCCTGATGAATCTGAAGAAACGCTATGACCAGGAGCTCATATATGTTAGTACACACACAAACCTCTTACACACACTGACATACACACACACACACACAAACCCCTGATAAAGTCCCCCTGCTCCTCTGCAGACCTACATCGGCAGCATCCTGCTGTCTGTGAACCCCTACAAGATGTTCAACATGTACGGGACCGACATGGTGCTGCAGTACGAGGGCCATGGCCTGGCAGACAATCCTCCGTAAGAGTAGAGGAGGGGGTGGGGGAGTCTCAATAATAGTGTGTTTATGTGAAGAGGTTGTGTTGTCAAAGGCGGGCTGGTTGGTTGCCAAGGGAATCTATGCTTTTGGGACACAGTGATACATGACATCTTCAGTAACAGGAGAACTGTGAAGGTTAGCTCAGTAAGAGGAGAAGTGGGGAGGATGACCTCTGAGTCTCACACTGACAGTGTGTGTGTTGCAGTCATCTCTTTGCCATAGCAAACATGGCCTACACCACGATGATGGATGCCAAACAGAACCAGTGTATTGTCATCAGGTAACACACATACACACACACACTTTTTTTGTACTGTATTTTCTGATGAGTTTTGGGGATGTTAGCTTGATGGTGTGTGTGTGTGTGTGTGTGTGTGTGTGTGTGTGTGTGTGTGTGTGTGTGTGTGTGTGTGTGTGTGTGTGTGTGTGTGTGTGTGTGAATTATGTGTGTATGTGTCCAGTGGAGAGAGTGGGTCTGGTAAGACTGAAGCTACCAAACTGGTCCTGCGCTACCTGACAGCCATACACCACAAACGTAACATCACACAACAGGTAAATACACACACTCAGTTCTTTCTTACACAGATCAACAGATAAGATATTCATCAAACAATAACTGTTTATTTTATGTCCTCCTTTACCCCCCCTCCTCCCCCTCCTCCACCTCCTCCCCCTCCCTCCCATCCTCCTCCACCTCCTCTACCAGATTCAGGTAAGTCGATGTACCTGTATGTATTCGTCCATTCTCCAGCAAAGCCTCTGGTGTGTTGATGTTGGCATGGTAACCATGTGATCCCTCCCCCAGATCCTGGAGGCCACGCCCCTCCTGGAGGCCTTTGGGAACGCCAAGACACTGCGGAACGACAACTCCTCTCGCTTCGGCAAGCTGGTGCAGATCTACATGGAGGAGTGAGTTCTGTTCCCACGGTGACCTGGGGTACTGTTTGTGAAAGGTTAGGGTTGGGGTTGGGTGTAGTGTTAGTGTTAATGTTAGGGTTACTGTTAGGCTTAGGTTTAGGCTTAGGTTTAGGCTTAGGCTTAGGCTTAGGTTTAGGTTTAGGTTTAGGTTTAGGTTTAGGCTTAGGCTTAGGCTTAGGCTTAGGCTTAGGTTTAGGCTTAGGGGTTAGGCTTAGGGTTGGTGATTGGAAGGTTCCTGTTTTCTGTGGGACTGACATGATGTCAGGATTATATTTCACAATGCTGGATCAACGTATCAATATCCCACACACACTCTCACACACACACATTCTAACAATGGTGTGAATGTCAATCATTGACCTTCTTGTTACTTAAGTCTGAATTCTTAGAGGTGATTAGGGTGTCGTCAGGTTGAGTGTGTGTTCTGACAGAGGTGATTACGGTGTCGTCAGGTTGAGTGTGTGTGTGTTCTGACAGAGGTGATTACGGTGTCGTCAGGTTGAGTGTGTGTGTGTTCTGACAGGGGTGTGATCAGCGGTGCCATAACATCTCAGTACCTGCTGGAGAAGTCCCGTATCGTCTTCCAGGTGACTCATACACACACACACACACACAGACAGTGGAGTCCCATTACACAGGAGTGATGTAACACAGCAGCCCCCCCCCCCCAGGCCAGATCAGAGAGGAACTACCACATCTTCTATGAGATGCTGGCAGGACTTCCGGACTACGACAAGAGATCGCTGTTTCTCCAGGAGGCTGAGACCTACTACTATCTGAACCAGGTAAACACACACCTTGTACCAGGTACACATACACACACCTTGTACCAGGTACACACACACCCCTGAACCAGGTACACACACCCCTGAACCAGGTACACGCACCCTTGAACCAGGTAAACACACCTGCCTGGTCTCTGTTCTCAGGGAGGGGACTGTGTGATCGAGGGGAAGGACGACGCTGCAGATTTTGGCCATCTTCTGGGTGCTATGGAGAAGCTGGGCTTCAATTCTGAGGAGCAGAACAGCATCTTCAGACTGCTGTCCTCCGTCCTGCACCTGGGAAACCTGTACTTCCAGTCTCACCAGGTACACACTCACTCACCTGAAGCAGGTACACACTCACCTGAAGCAGGTACACACTCACCTGAACCAGGTACACACACACCTGAACCAACACACCTGAACCAGGTACACACATTCTCACCCGAACCAGGTACACACACACCTGAACCAGGTACACACATTCTCACCTGAACCAGGTACACACACACCTGACAAGGTACACAAACAAAGTTCAAATGCTACCGTGTGAGTAGCAGCTGTCAGCTGGTGCTGACTCCCTGTTTGTGTGTGTGGGTATGTATGTGTGTGAATGTGTGCGCGTGTGTATGTGCATATACGTGTGTGTGTGTGCAGGTGGAGGGCCAGGAGGTGGCTACGGTGAGCAGTACTCAGGAGATCCGGGTAGTCTCAGAGCTGCTGCTCGTCTCACCTGACGCCCTGCAGAAGGCTGTCACCTACAAACTCACGGTAACCCTCACACACACACTCGCACACATACACACACACACACACACACACACACACACACACACACACACACACACACACACACACACACACAGTCACTCACTCACTCACTTACTCACACACTAACTCTAACCCTAGTCTCACACTACTGAGAGTGTGTCATGTTCTCCTCCAGGACACAGTCAGGGAGAAGATCTACACTCCTCTAACTGTGGAGAGTGCTGTGGACGCCAGGTGAGAGAGAGCGTGTGTGTGTGTGTGTGCGTGTGTGTGTGTGAAGGCCAGCTGTGTGTGTGTGTATAGTTTTTCACCTCTCACCTACAGAGCTTTGAATCCTCATCCTTTACTGTGTTTCCATAGGGACGCTGTTGCCAAGATACTGTACTCGCTGCTATTTAATTGGCTGACAGAGAAGATTAATGGGCGTGTCTACCCTCGCAATGAGGCCCTGTCCATCTCTATACTGGACATCTACGGTTTTGAGGTTACACACATACACACACACACACTCACCTGGTCTCCACACATACACACATACCAACATCCCTCTCTGCTCCCCTGCAGGATCTAGCTGTGAACAGCTTTGAGCAGCTGTGTATCAACTACGCCAACGAAACTTTGCAGCTCTACTCCAACACAGTCATCTTCCAGGAAGAGCAGGTGGGCTCACACACACACACATACACACACACACACACATACACACACATAAACACACACCCGTGTGGCCATGGAGGCAGTGTTGTGAGCGTTGTTGCCATGGCATTAGGAGGAGTATATGCGAGAGCAGATCATCTGGAAGCAGCTCTCCTTCACCGACAACCAGGCCGTCATGGACATTATTTCTGCAAAGCCTCATG
Organism: Osmerus mordax; assembly: GCF_038355195.1. NCBI lineage: Eukaryota > Metazoa > Chordata > Actinopteri > Osmeriformes > Osmeridae > Osmerus > Osmerus mordax. The sequence goes on along the minus strand of NC_090070.1, from coordinate 13,709,551 downwards.
GAATACTTCGTATCCTTGACGACCAGAGTGGCTTCCCCCAGGTACCTCAGTTCCCCTGCACCATTTCCTGTCTGTCATCCACCCGCCGCCCATGCTCCGGGTCGCTGTTTCCATGGCGATGTCTGACCTAGTCTTTGTTGTTGGCAGGCAACAGACCACACTTTCCTCCAGAAGTGCCACTATCACCATGGTAACAGCCTCCTGTATGCCCGGCCCAAGATGCCCCTCCCTGAGTTCACCCTGAAACACTACGCTGGGAGGGTCACCTACCAGGTACTCACACACACATAAACATACACACACACATAAACATACACACACACATAAACATACACACACACATATAACATTCTGAGGTTCTGTGGAGGTTCTGCTGATATTCTGGTTGTGTCCGACAGGTCCAGAAGTTTCTGGACAAGAACTTTGATTCAGTCCGACATGATGTACTGGATCTCTTCACACAGAGCAGGAACAAGGTGTGTCATACAAAACAGAAATGACATGGGGGGGTGCATTTCAGGGCAGGGCTGTAGTGTCTTGCCAAGAAATGCACCCCCTGCTAACTCTAACTCTGACTATGAAGGTGCCACATGCATGAAACTTACTCTGGTTACTCATACTAGTCCCCTCAGTGTACAGTAAGAATCATTTGATGCTGGGATCATTTTGTTAGTTTTTTTGCCCGTCTACCTTTGTTCACCCATAACTCTGACTAGGAAGGTCCCACATGCACGACACTTGGTCTGGTTACTTATACCAGTCCCCTCTACGTCCAGTTTTTTTATTTTTATTTTAAATTTATTTTTATTTCTTCTTCCACCTTTATCCACCCCATAACTCTGACTAGGACGGTCCCACATGCTCGAACCTTGGTCTGGTTACTCATACTAGTCCCCTCAACATGCAGTAAAAATTATTTGATGATGGGATACACATACCTATACACACACACTTGCATACACACACACATTCACATGCATGTCTGTGTGTGTATGTGTGTGTTTAGATGGTGTCCAGCCTGTTCCTGAAGCACTCTGAGAGTGTTGCTCAGCAACGCACCGCCCTAAGGAGGGGGAGCACCGCACGCCGTTACCATGCCAACACCGTCAGCGCCAAGTTCCAGAGCAGCCTGCAGGAGCTGGTGGAGAAGATGGAGAGGTGCGCAAACACACAAAACACACACAAACACACTCTCACACACACATACTCATACAAATGTGTGTATGTTTTGCAGGTGTAACCCATACTTTGTCCGCTGCATCAAGCCCAACCACCATAAGGTAGGATCCAGTACATGCGTATTTAGTGTTTGTACATGTGACTGTGTTTGTGCATCTGCGTGTGCAAGTGTGTGTGTGTTATGTAGGAGCCAGCTATGTTTGATATGGAGCTGCTGATATGCTTTAAAAAAAGTTTTGATATTTAAACACTATGATAATTCTTAAATGTTTACTGTATGCACCTTGCCACCAAAGTAAATTCCTTGTCGTGTAAACTTCTTGGCTATTAAACTGGATTCTGATTCTGTAATGTATTTGTGATTTGTGTGTGTTTGTGTATGTTTGTGTGGCGTGTGTGTGTATGTTTGTGTGTGTGTGTGTGTGTAGGAGCCAGCCATGTTTGACATGGAGCTGGTGAACTCTCAGCTTCGCTACTCTGGTATCATGGAAACCATTCGCATCAGGAAGGAGGGTTATCCAATCAGAATGCTCTTCCACAACTTCCTGCTCAGGTAGGTCATATGACTCTAAGCTGCTACAGAGGAACAGGAGCGTAACAGGCTTCTGATTGGTCTCTCAACAGGGAGACACCTTATCTCATGTCATTGCATGTGTGAGTCTGTGTGTGAGTCAGTTTTTGTTTCCTCTGTGGGTGTTCTTGTGTGTATGTGTGTGTGTATGTGTTTGTGTGTGTATGTGTGTCAGGTACAAGGCTCTGCTGTGTATGGTGGACCCCCCCCCTGCAGATGGAGAGAACTGTGTTAAGATGCTGCATCAGCTCTGTCCAGTCAGAGAAGGAGCCTACCAGGTGGGCGTGTCCAAGGTGAGGGGAAGTTGGACCTTGAGACGCTGGAAAGACAGCATCTGCTAAATCACTCAAATGTATAATGTCAGTATAACTACATCAGTGTGTGAATGTGTGTGTATGGTGTGTGTGTATGGTGTGTGTATGGTGTGTGTGTATGGTGTGTGTGTGCAGCTGTTCCTGAAGGAGGACTTGTACCAGCTGCTGGAGGCGAAGCGTGACCGTGTTCTGAACATCGCTGCCATGACGCTACAGAGATACACACGCATGTTCTTCGTACGCAAGAACTTCCTCAAGTTCAGACTCAACATGATCCTGTTTCAGGCTGACAGCAAGGGCTACCTAGCCAGGTACACACACATACACAACCACACACATACACACACACACCTACACACACACCTACACACACACACACACATATGCACATACACACACATACACAACCACACACATACACACACACACCTACACACACACCCACACACATACACACACACACACCTACACACACACACACATATATACACTCACACTCTCTGTTGATTTGGTCCTCCACTTCCTGTCTGGACAGGAAGAGGTTTGCAATGAGGAGGAAGTACCTGATCAAACTCCGTTCTGCTGTGCGTCTCTACGTTGTTCATCGGCGCTACATCAGGGTAGGAGGGACGGAAGGGGGGAGGAGGGGGGAGGGGGGAGGAGGGGAGGAGGGGAGGAGGAGGGGAGGAGGAGGGGTGTACTGTATCTGTTAATGATGGAGGGATGAGTGTGTGAGTGAGTGCTCTTTGTTTCAGATGGTGATAGAGCCAGCCAGGAAAGCAGAGGAGGTGAGAGTCACTACTAACCTTAACCAGAACTACAGAACACTATCTAATGAAAACTAACTGTAATCATAACCACAGACTATTAACTACCAGACGTGTGTGTGTATGGTGTGTGTGTGTGTATGGTGTGTGTGTGTGTGTATGGTGTGTGTGTGTGTATGGTGTGAGTGCAGGACCGTGTTAACAGAGAGGTGGTGGATGTCACAACTCTGCCCATCCCTGCTGAACTAGCTGCTTTGCTCCAAGCTACTGCAGGTACCACACACACACACATCTCACACACGTGTGTGACACACACACACACACCTCACACAGACACATACTTTGTTGTTAAGAGTTCATAATATGTTATCTGTGCATGCCTGTTTTTGTGTGTGTGTATGCTGGGTGTGTATGGTGTGTGTGTGTGGTGTGTGTGTGTATGGTGTGTGTGTGTGGTG